>NC_090646.1:552951599-553262849 GCF_040937935.1 Hyperolius riggenbachi
CCCACGATGTTCCCGCGAATAAGTTTGCATGTGAACAGGTCGGGACAACTCTATTCCTGATCAGTTTCAGCATGAAATTGATCAGGAATCCACCTGTGGTGTATGGACAGCTGACAGATCTCTCTCTGATCAGATTCGATTAGAGAGATTTTTCTCTTGGTCAAATGAATCTGCCCATCATCGCTAGATGAATGGCTACCTTAAAAGTAATTAAGAAACTCTGAACTTAAATTAATTTGGAACAAATCACTTGACTTTTTTGTGCTTCCTGGAGACTTGAAAATATATATTATTGATAAGGCAGGAAAATATCTCCTGTGAGAAAACTCTAAAGAAAAGTTAATTGAAGCAGAACCCTTATCACAAGTTCTGAAGTATCTTCCCTCTATCTAAAATCTTTTGCACATAAAGTTGACATTGGCAAGACTTCAGTTGACAGTGACATGATCAACACTTTGTGATAAGAAGTGGTTAAAGAGTAACTGTTAGGCATAAAATCAAAAATTAATTCTTTATTTTTATATGGTAAACAAATAATAAAGATGCTAACCAGGCAATCCAAAAGTTAAAAATGACTCTTAATTTCCTTCTCAAATGATCATTTTCCAGGCCCCCTGGCTCTTATTTGGTACATCTGCTGCAAAAGAGAAGTTGCAGTGCATGCTGGGTTTTTTTTCTTCTTTACTTTCCTTCCCTTTTCCCCTTAGACATAACTAATGCAGCCTGATTGGCTGAAGTTTATTTCACTCCTGTTTTCCTCTCCCACACCTCTTTTCATCTCTGATTGGCCAATATTTCTTGTGCTGAGAAGCTGAGAAAGTGACTCAGCTGAAATCCGATCCATACAAATAAACCAGGTCTGCAAAGTCACACAATGATTTGTGAGGATGCACTTCTTGCTGCAGAGCTGTGTGGGAGTGTCTGAAGACTGGGAGGAGGGCGGGCAAAGCATACACAATCAGGCACAGGAGAGCAAACAGAGTAAGGCTCCCTGCACACTGGAAATCCGTTTTGTGATTCCGATTCTGATTTTCCCTGAATGCAATCAACAGAAAAACAGAGGAAAAAAGGCAGCATGCAGTAATGATTACAAATCGGAATTGGATGTAAAAAACGATTAAAAATTGGAATCAGAATCGGAATCACATGCAGTGTGCAGGGAGCCCAAGGGAGGAAATTACATCAGGATTGGCTTTAAACACAGGGATTCCAAAATGGAGACTGACAGAAACAGAATTCTCTTTATTTACTATATAAAACTCACTGAAATCAAAATGTGGACAATGCAATACATTTAAGGAGTACCAGTCAATGCATGATATTGTAACATTAAATCTCAATCTGATTTTTGCAGAAATCTGATTAAAAATCGACTTTACCACTGCTCTGCTATTTATGTACAACTTAATGTTTTACCAATCTATATGGCCACTGACTGACCCTGTCACTTAAAATGTATTGCCACTTCTAATCATGCCTCTGTCTAATAAACTGTCTGAGATCAATCAGCAAGGTGACAGTAAATGCATTTCCTGCAGACTCAATCAAGGTGAATGGAAAAATAAAGCTATGTGTGACTAGCAGGTATGGAACCTATTATGTACAACATCAAAACTAATTGGTCATTTTTGCATAAATATGCATTGAACTATAGGTGCCCATTAATGGTACTTGGGGCTAGATTCACTAAGACAATAGCACGTCTTATCAAAGTTAGCACGCCTCATCAAAGTTAACACGCCTTATCAGGGTAGCATAGCGAGCGCTACAAACCCACAGGGGCTCAGGGCAGGACGAGTGGAGCTCTCGTCATTGCCAATTAGCAGGCTGTGTGTGTGTGCTGTGCTACTCTGATAAGGCGTGTTAACTTAGATAAGGTGTGCTAACTTTGATAAGGCATGCTATTTGTCTTAAGGTGCGTACACACTCACTACAAAAGGCAACGACGGGTCCGCCAGACCCTCCTGCTGGGCGGTCTTTTAGCCGACAGTAGTGCATGTGTACGCACTGTCAGCGGACTGATAAGGCTGTCTCTGAACAATCCGCTCAGCGTTGGCTAAAAGACCGCCCAGCAGGAGGATCCGGCGGACCCGTCGTTGCCTTTTGTAGTGTGTGTGTGTGCGTACCTAAAGTGAATCAAGTCCATTATGTCTTGTTTGTGGAAACCACTTGTAATATGAGGGACTACCTAAAGTATCCCTTCAGAGTACATCCACTCATATTACTCATAATCATATTAGAGCTATGCCTCAAACTAGCAGTGCACTTCATCGACATACTCTAATACAGCAAGGTTGTTATTCCCGTTGTGTACCATCTCTTTATTGGATGGGTAGCGTACTGGTTAAGTGTGTTGCCTTTAATGTAGGGTTTGACCAGGGTTCAAGTCCCGGCTCAAGCCAGTATGTAAAACAGTAAAGAGTCTCCCGCACACCCAGTGCACCTTAAAAGACAACTGTAATGAGAGGGATATGGAGGCTGCCATATTTATTTACTTTTAAACAATACTGGTTGCCTGGCAGCCCTGCTGGTCTATTTGGCTGCAGTAGTGTCTGAATCACACCAGAAACAAGCATGCAGATAATCTTGTCAGATCTGACAATAATGTCAGAAACACCTGATCTGCTGCATGCTTATTCAGGGTCTATGGCTAAGAGTATTAGGATCAGCAGGATAGCCAGCCATAACCCTCTTATTATAGATGTCCTTTAAGTGGCTGCAGCTCCAAAGCACTTTGAGTCTACCAGGAGAAAAGCACAATATAAATGTTAGGGGCCTGATTCATTAAGCTGCGGTGCTATAGCAGCCAAGGCCAGATTTCTGGCAAGGCCACATAGGCCATGGCCTAGGGCACCAGAAATTTAGGGGCGGCTCAGTGAGGGGCAGTAAAGCTGTTCTGTGCAGCCATCCCTATCTACAAGGACAGCTTTAACCCTTTGTACTCTGTGTCCTGTACTTGTGTCGTCCCTGCAAGACCTGTAAGCTCTATCCCTGCAGGTACACATCAGCCTAATTCTCATGGTGACACAGTGGGTCCATCATTAACAAAATGGCAAACATAACATAAAGTTCTTAAGGAAAATATGGGTACACAAGGAAAACGATTGGCTCTTGGGTGCATGCAAAAAACTACAAATGTTATTATTATTGCTTATTAATCAAGAGACATTTACAAAAAATACACATATGTGTTATACAAATACTACAAATATCAAATACAAAAAAAACACACCCATTAAAAGAATCTATCTAGCTCTGAACCCCCCTAAAAAAGCCCCCGTACACCCTATGGAGGCTGCAGTCCTCCCCCTGAGACTAGGTGCTGGGAGGAGGGGTTTCAGAGCTAGATAGATTCTTTTAATGGGTGTGGTTTTTTTTGTATTTGATATTTGTAGTATTTGTATAACACATATGTGTATTTTTTGTAAATGTCTCTTGATTAATAAGCAATAATAATAACATTTGTAGTTTTTTGCATGCACCCAAGAGCCAATCGTTTTCTTGTGTACCCATATTCAGTATTTTGTTGGCATGGTGCATACATGAAACATTGTGTAGCAACTTTTTATATCCCATGGTATTCATTTATAGGTTTGGTTTTTTTGTGTGGCTGCCCTTTTCCCATATTTTGCGCGTTCTTAAGGAAAACACAACTTATAATATATACGCATATTACTAAAAACTACTGTCTGTGACATCCAATGATGGAAAGTAAGTAAAATGCTCATTGGGGCACACAGAGATAACAACCATACAGACAGTATAGTTGGCCTTGGGTGGTAAAAAGTACAAATCCGGCCCTGATAGCAGCGCAAGCTAAATGCCATCAGCATGAGCTAAATACAGGGCTGCAGGCTACGCGTGGTGGTGATGTGTAGCGTGTGCTGCTAAGTTACCCCCGGGCGTTCTTATTTTGTGGCTGCTCCTTGTAGGCACTGCGAGATTTGAAGTATCACCACAGCAATCGTTCACTAGCATGGCTGCTACTACTTTAAATAATGTAATAGCAGCTGCGCTAGTGATGTATCACGGTCAAGATACTTAAAATCTCATGGTACTTGCAAGGAGCGGCTGCAAAATAGTAACGGCAGCAGGTAATTTAGGTGTGCAAACTACGCAACACTGCTACGCGTAGCGTGCAGCCCTGTATTTAACACGCGTTGATGTCATTTACTGTATATGCTGTGCAGCTTAATCATCAACGCCCGACAGTTAGAGAGGGGCAGTTGCATGGCACGAGTGGGGTGCATAGGTTAGCATAGGCAGTCGCTAAGGGACAGTCACGCACAATAACTGTTGAGCCACTGACCCAAATATTACAAAGTGCTTGATCTTGTGAGCGGTTTTTAAATGTTTTTAAAGAGAACCCGAGGTGGGTTTGAGAAATCCTATTAGGACACAGAGGCACATTCTGCATACAATGCCCAGCCTCTGTGTCCTCACAGTATTCCCCCAGTCTCCTCCCGTGCTCTGCTGTCCCTCATAAAAAAATAGCGCGGCTCCCTGACTATGTCCCTTCCCTCCCTGCCTCCGTAAGCCGATTGGAGGAAGCTTACGGAGACGAGGAGGGAAGGGACACAGGCGGGGAGCCTCGCTATAGAGGAGGCGGGGGAGCGGCAGTGACAGACAGTAAACAGCCAGCTAGCGACAATCTGCGTGTCGCTAGCCTGGCGTTTTTTTTTTCATGGGGGACAGCAGAGCACAGGGGGTGACTGGGGGGCACTGTAAGGACACAGAGGCTGGGCATTGTATGCAGAATGTGCCTCTGTGTCCTAATAGGATTTTTCAAATCCACCTCGGGTTCTCTTTAAATGCAGTTTTTTGTATCCTTCTAAGGCATCATTAAAGTGGTATGTTTACCGTATATGCATAATGAGACAGTGGCGATAATTTGTTTTAAACAAAGGGTGTCTTGATATTCACCACCTATCTCCCGTAATTTATTCGGTTGCATAACATTATACATGATGGCTCTCCCAAGGTATCGAAATGTATGATTTAACAAGCAATGTTTTATCCCGCTTTAAATAGTGGAAACAGTACAGCACAACATTAGAGGAGTAAAATAAAACATATTGGAAATTCAAATGTTCATCATATAAGACAAAATATTAAACAGTTGTGAACTTTTGTGAACTTTGCCTTTAAGAGGGTTTTCTTCAGAAAGAAATAATTCTGAGCTCAGTGGGTCTCATTTATTAAAGGGAACCAGAGATGAACGTTTCACACAAAATAAACATATCAGTTGATAGCTTGTAAAGAATAAATGCTCTACCTGATAATCTTGCCGCTCTGGTGTGCCTTTTTTAGTGTTTTTTATCCATTATTGCACCAGGAAAAATCAAATATGGCCGCCGGCTCATATCCCTTCTCCTTCCGGGTTATATGAGTTGTTCTGGATGTGCTGTCTAGGCTATATGAGACTATGCTGCTATCTAGGCTAAATGCAGCCTTTCATCTATGTGCTTTCATTTTGGTATGATCTGCCTGTAGGAAGTGTCACTGATAATAACTGCAGTTTCATTCCTATGAGAATCTAGTGCACACAGAGCACACAGGGATCATATTACAGCCACAGAGCTTCTCTCTCAGGAGCAGCAGCCCCTCCCAGTCATCACAGCTCTCAGTATGCAAAGCAGAAGATCTAAGCCAGGAGGGGGAGGGTTGGGCTTGAAAGGACTCCACAGAAGAGTGACTCAGCTATAATGATTCCAGGTCAAACCTCGACTGAATAGTCGATGGATTCTTATCACAGTTGCTAATAGACTAATTAAGCAGATAACAATGAAACTAAAAGCAGGGTAGGTGTTTACTGTCATGTTCCCACTGATAAATGTAATAAAATACATGAGGGTGCTTCATCTCTGGTTCTCTTTAAGCATCTCTAGGAAGGATATCATTGAAGATCACTGAAAATCAAAGTGACAGAACGTTAACTTGGCTTAAGTACTTGTACATGCAAATGGTTACAACCTAAGTTTAAACAAAATCAAACAAGAGTAAAAATGACAGATGCTTGTGAAGAATGTGTGTCTACCACCAGCCTCCCGTGGATAGCCTCTGGTCCTCCCTGATGGCCTCCTCCTGGGAAGAGGATGTGCTATTCTTACAAATGTGCTTGTACTATTGGCTTCAGGGTGCCTGTATTGTCATCCTACAGCTCTGATCTGTCTTCTGATTCTTTTTATTTATTTTTATTTATTTTTTTATAGCACCATTGCTGATATTTTAACACCGTGTTATGCAAAGAACAATAAGCAATAGATATCATTCTTTGTCCCTTCTAAAAGCTCACACAATTTTCTAACCACTACATTAGTCCGTATGTGTTCAAGAACAGGGATATTCGCATCTCAGTCCTCAAGTATCCCCAACAGTGCATGTATTGCAGAAATCCACAGAGGTAGTTAATAAAGGTCTGCTGAGACACTAATAACCTCACAGGTGAATGTTTTTGGTTTCCTGAAAAACACGCACTGTTGGGGCTACTTCAGGATTGAGTTGAGAAACACTGTTCTAAAATAACCCAACTCAAACACAGGGGGAACACGTCCATGCCTACAGAATCCTGAGAGGGAGGAATCTGGAACTCTAGTGCTTCAAAACAAACATATCTACTGCTATGTCCTTTGTCCTTGGCCTTCAACCTACCTTTGCCTTAATGATGTTTACCCTAAAAAAGACACTTATCTCAGTGGTAGAAAAGTCTCTGGATAGTCCGGAGGCTTCCTGGATGCTCCTGCAGCCCACCATTCCAGCACTGGGTTCCTCTAAACCTTTTCAACAATAACTTGTTGAATACGTTCCTTGTGTCCATGCTTCTGCACTGAGTGCATTCGGACTGGCATGTAAGGTCAGCACATGCCTAGCAGAAGGAAAAGCTTGTGCACACAGGAAAAAAAGCCATGCATGATCAGCTTCATGAAACTGGGCATGCACGGACCTTACTCATGCATGCCCCTTGAAGATGCACTTATCAACAACCGGGAGCACGGCCAAAAGGAAGCAGGGGTAACAGTGTACTCAAAGTGGATCTGGAAAAATCTCTGAATCATCCAGGCTTGCCACTATTGAGATAAGTATTTCAATGTTACTCCCCTCCCCGTAACAGGTTTGCTTTAATTAGGAACATCCATACTACTCACATTTTCAGTAAAAGCTTAGATTCAGTTTTACACTGTGCTGTGCAGTTATCATTTGCATTGTACTCTTTATGCAAATGCTAAGATCAAGTGGAAAAATCAATTATTTCTATTGACTAGTTCAGATGTTAATTTGCCTATCAGCAGTAATTTCTGAGTTATTATAGGTCAATAAGCATTTGACAGGTTTAAACATGAATGTAGTTCTTGTATAGATTACAAAATAATCTGCTGAAATGTTTTTCTCACTTTGGAAAGGATGAATGTTAGTGAAATCTCTTATAATTACAAACGTAGTTTTGTTTCCTATTCATTAATTCCAGTAAAAAATAAATAAATAAATAAGCTGTGCACAAAGGAATTGGATCATTAGAGGAATCTGCACTGTTGGTGGTACTTGAGGAGTGAGTTGGGAAGCCCTGAACTAGGTAATGTGGAGAGAATTGCTTTTATCCCAGCAAAACAGAATTTTACTTGAATTGAAAACCATCAATAGCAAAGTACTTCGGAAAACAAAATGGTTGAGGAGATGCCCTTTATTTTAGGCTGATGCAAATGGTATGTTAATTTATGCAAATGTGAGCATTTTTTAATTAAAGAAATCAAATGCAGTAACTGATGGTTTTGTAAGTTGCATACATTTGAAGAAAATTAACATAACATTTGCATCATCCATAGCAAAATCATACAAAATTTTCTGCAATGTGCATTAGTACAGCATTTTTTTAAGTGCCCTTTTTTAAAATAATGTTCTGCTCCAGACCGCCATAGCTGTTTATGGCCTTTGCACACTTGCAGTGATGATCGAACAATGTTGTGCATAGTCTTTGCTTGTGCAAGCTACCTGTTCAGTTCCAAGCTAATCGTCATGTTCTATACAATGGAAGGGGTGGGGAGATGAACAGGAGTGAGATGCTACAACCTACAGAAGTGTATAACAATAGCAATCAGACATGGTTTTCTAGCATACCGACAAGCTGTTGGCGGAAATCAAGGGACACTTGTTCACACTTGGATAATGTGACCAAAACAATCTCAGATGATTGTTTTGAGTGACCTAGGTTGCACGTTTGTACAGACGTTTAGTGGCAGCGTCAGAGTGCACCATGTCAAGGTCCTCCTTCATCTGTTTTTCTGTAGGTGCATACTGGCCAGAAGCATCAAATACAGATGGTTGCGGGTTAATAAAGCTCATTTAATTATCTGTGTTGATAGCTACATCATTCATTTTTTACAGCTTGCCCCTTTTCCTTTTTCTTCTCAGTAAATATGGCCATGCTACCTGTGCACACAGTGGCCTATGTCCTCTGGATAGAATCTCCTGCTATCCCTCTCCCAAGGCTTCTTCACACCTATCTGATTGCCTCAAGTGGCGCTGTTACAGAAGAGGTGTCTATGTAATTACCTGCAGGAGATATTTTTTGGCAGGTATGCAGCATTACAGTGTGGCTGGGGTGTAGGGCAGCTGCTATGCTTCCCAAAGTATTATGCACAATGATCTATTCATTGTTAGTAACTACAGTGACTAGATTTTTGAAGGCTCAACCTGGGACAGGGCGGCGGGAGGGAAGGCGGGGGTGGCGCGCGAAGTGCGCCGCGCAGAAGAATGGGGGGCTGCCGCGCCAACAAATGTGGTGGCTGCGCGCCGCGCCGGAAAATGGGCGTGGCCATGACATTCTATGGGCGGAACTAACGTAATGATGTAACAGCGAGGCATAAGAAAGCAGTGTTTACGCCATGATGTGGTCAAACGAGGATTCGCATCATGGGTGTGCAGAAACTGTGTGATGCTATTTAATAGTATACCATAACCCCAAAGCAGCAAACATAGCCAACTATGACCATTAAATAATAAATGCAGCAACAGTTACTCCAGACACCACAAAATAAACGCAATGGGCAACATGTCAGCACAAAATAAACGTATTGCGGGCAACATGTCAGCACAAAATAAACGCAATGGGGGCAAACATGTCAGCACAAAATAAACGCAATGGGGGCAAACATGTCAGTACAAAATAAACGCATTGCGGGCAAACATGTCAGTACAAAATAAACGCATTGCGGGCAAACATGTCAGTACAAACTAAACGCATTGCGGGCAAACATGTCAGTACAAAATAAATGCATTGCGGGCAAACATGTCAGTACAAAATAAACGCATTGCGGGCAAACATGTCAGTACAAACTAAACGCATTGCGGGCAAACATGTTAGTACAAAATAAACGCACTGCGAGCAAACATGTCAGCACAAAATTGCAATGGGGCAAACATGTCAGCACAAAAACGCAATGAGGGGAAAAAATGTCAGCACAAAAACGCAATGGGGCAAACATGTCAGCACAAATTAAACTCAATGGGGGCAAACATGTCAGCACAAGATAAACACAATGGGGGCAAACATGTCAGCACAAAAACGCAATGGGGCAAACATGTCAGCACAAATTAAACACAATGGGGGCAAACATGTCAGCACAAAACGCAATGGGGGCAAACATGTCAGCACAAATTAAACGCAATGGGGGCAAACATGTCAGCACAACAACGCAATGGGAGCAAACATGTCAGCACAAAAACGCAATGGGGGCAAACATGTCAGCACAACAACACAATGGGGGCAAACATGTCAGCACAAACACGCAATGGGGCAAACATGTCAGCACAAAAACGCAATGGGGGCAAACATGTCAGCACAAAAACGCAATGTGGACACATTTCACCTGGAAAAAAAAAGCATGTACTCACCTGATAGAAGTCCCCTCACGCAGCCGGCCTCTGGTGTGTGCGCAGCTCCTCCGGACGATCCTCCTTCAATCTCCCGCTCTCCTCTCACAGGCAGAGCAGGGCTACGGCAAGATGGCATCCGGAGGCGGAGCCCTGTACTGGAGCCCTGTACTGGAGACAAATAGTCTCCAGTACAGGGCTCCGCCTCCGGACGCCATCTTCCCGTAGCCCTGCTCTGCCTGTGCCTGCCGGAGCACAATGCAGGCTGCTGGAGCAGGGCTGCAGGGAATGAACTAGCACAGCGTCTATGAGACGCTGCGGCTAGTTCATGTACGGTGACCAGAGTCCCGAGGCCGGGACGTCCCGCTGCTGAAAGCGGGACGTTTCCCAGGACCTCGTGCAGCCTGGGACAGCGCCCCCCGATGGCGCGACGCGTCCCGGGTAAAGCGGGACGTATGGTCACCGTATAGTAACATAATTACTTTGTTTTGCAATTACAACATTTAAAGAAAGAAAATAGCATTTACTAAAGGCTGGTTCACATGGGTGACTGCTGGGCATCCCGCGGCGTCATGGTCAAATGTTTCTCTGCAAGTGTGCATAAAAGCGTTTGACATTTTTTTCGTGGAGATCTGCGTTTTTAACCTCCGCAAGGGGACACGGAGACACGACGGTAAGTGACCCTGGAAGCTGCATTTTGCTTTCAGGGTTGGCTGAAGTGACGGGGAAAAAACGGGACTGTTCACGCAAACGGCGGCAAAAGTACGACCCGCAATCGCCCCGTGTGAAAGGACCCTAAGAGAATATTATATTTTGCTCTTTTAAAAGAAAAAATATTCCTTTATATATTTTATAAGACAATATTTGCCTGACCTCCATTCGGTTCTATTGCTTTTGTATTTGTATTCACCAAAAAGAAGAAATGTCTTGAATAAATGGAAAATCTTGAAAATCAAACAGGTGTGGAATTAATTTCTCCTAATGGATTTGCTGAGCTATGATACAATATGCATTGTAACCTCACAATCAATGAGGGTTTTGCCATCACTTATGTTATCCAGGGATTAGCCTGTACAGTTGAACAAGATAAGGATAATAGCACAAAGGAGCTTTTTAATATTCTGAGCAGAGAAGGATGGGCTTTTTTCTATGCATGCTGCAAGCCTTCAACCGGAGACACTAAACAGAACGAGTAATAAGATAGGAGTGCTCTCTGCGGGTCTCTACACATTCCTATAGGACTCAACAGCTTGTGATTTAATTTGCTGCAATGTTCGAGGAAATCACAGGTGCCATAATTAGTTTTCATCCAACAGAAGTAATTGTATCATATGACAAGACCAAAGTTATTTATTGCAGAAACCTGAATGATCTATCCCAAATAATCCAGAGCATGAAGAGACTAGGGGTGCATCTTATGCTTAATGGGGCTTGAATTCTATCTTAAAGAGGAACTCCAATGAAAATAATGTAATAAAAAAGTGCTTAATTTTTACAATAATTATGTATAAATGATTTAGACAGTGTTTGCCCATTGTAAAATCTTTTAAATCCCTGATTCACATTCTGACATGTATCACATGGTGACATTTTTACTGTTGGCAGGTGATGTAGCTGCTGCATGCTTTTTTTGGCAGTTGGAAACAGCTGTAAACAGCTATTTCCCACAATGCAGCAAGGTTCACAGACAGGAATCTGCCAGGAGTACCACGGTCCTCAGAGTTTCTTGTGGGAGGGGTTTCACCACAATATCAGTCATACAGCGCCCCCTGATGGTCTGTTTGTGAAAAGTAATAGATTTCTCATGTAAAAGGGGTATCAGCTACTGATTGGGATAAAGTTCAATTCTTGGTTGGAGTTTCTCTTTAAGCATAACAACACTATTTGCTAAGCATTTAAAGTGGACTTGAACTCTAAAATATACTCAACACATAAGAACCTTTAAAGAAAAACATTTCTTTGTTACAATTGATACAGATCCTGCAATAAATCTGCGGTGTGTCTTCTTCCTGCTTTCATGGATGCAGACATATTGTTAACATTCTGTGCTTTCAAATAAGCTTATCTGCCTTATCTGCCATGGCAGTCAGGTGACATGGTAGGAGATCAAATTACAACTTGTGATTAGACGCAAATGAGGGGCAATTAGACAGGCTAAACTCTCTAAATACATACAGGATGCATTTCTCTCTGTTTCCCTTCTGTCCTGTGCAAGAGTTCAGGTCCAATGTTAATATTATCCACTTGCAAGCAAAGGCACAGCTCAAATGTTCCAGGACATAAATACACATAAGCTGACGAGAGACTCTTATTAGGCTGTATATTACCTAACCCCAAGTTCCAAAGCTCACATCTTTTCTCAGCTGAAGCAGATATTATTTTTAACACATTTATTTCTATCAATATAATTTAATTTGTACAATGTGAGAAGAATGATATCACCTTAGTGGAGGTCTGAACACTATTCTTCTACATTTGGAGTGTAGTGGGAGTTAAAGACCTTTTATCTACAGTTATGTTGTCTCCTGGAGACTGTAAAAATAAGGGTGACCTGTTGGAAAACTCTAAAATCTTAGAAGCAGCAGGAATCCATAGCTAAGTCTGTCCTACAGTCTCAATTAAGTAACCATATACAGTAGCTTCAGCAGTGATTATTTCATAACTATAGCCTCAATTCACGGAGCATTATCAAACGTTTATCAAACACTTTATCAAACATTTGATAATTTACCTCATGGGTAAAATCTCACTAAGGTGTTATATATTTGTTGAACGTTTTATCGGTAAAACATTCGATAAATATATAATAACACCTTAGTGAATTTAAAATGAGATTTTACCCATGAGGTAAATTATCAAACGTTTGATAAAGTGTTTGATAAACGTTTGATAATGCTCCGTGAATTGAGGCCATTGTAATATGTCACTTTGGATTAACGCTGCATATAATTTTACCGTGTTGAAACAGAAACAGAAGGTATTTGCAATAATTCAGCTTTAAAGTGAACTCTTGCACAGGAACTTTAACCTCCCTGGCGGTAAGCCCGACCTACGTTCGGGCTAGCTGCCGGTGAGGATTGTATGGCCTCCTGAGAATTTTTTTAAATAAAAGTTGTTTTAAATGTTTAAGCTAGCATTTCGCTGGCTAAATATGCCCCCCAAGTGCCTCCCCTCCCCCCCCCCCGATCACCGCTATTATATGTACCCCCCAGGGATCCCGCAATGGCGCAGCCTCCCAATCAGCTTCGCTATGGGGAGGATCGGGATTGCGCATGACGTCATGTCCGATCGTCGCCATAGCGACGACTGAAGCTAAACAGTGAAGCTGCGGTTCTCGCGGGATCGTGGACGGGTAAATATTCCCGGTGGCAATCGGGGAGATCAGAGGGGTGCCGGAGGACTTGGGGAGGCCTATTTAGCTAGCGAAGTGCTAGCTTAAACATTTAAATCAAATTTTATTTTTAAAAAATCTTCCCGTGGATGTAGCATCTGAAACTGCGTACCGCCAGGGAGGTTAAACTGACCTCTTGCACGGGACAGAAGGAAAATGCACCCTGTAGGTATCTAGAGAGTTTAGCTTGTCTAATTCCCCCTCATCTGTGATTAATCACAACTGTAATGTCATCTCCCAGAGGTCACAGAAGGTGACAGGTGGGCCCCTGGACACCCACTAGGTCCTAAGCGCCCGCCTAGGTTGCCTGGTGGATGATCCTGCTCTGCAGAAAGGGATTGGGACATGCGGTGTTTAGCATAAGAAGTGACAGTAGCAATGTTGGTGGCCCTTGTTTTGCGCCTGCAGCTGTAGAGCTCCAACAGTTAAGTGAATTGAAGATTAAGAATTACAAGAGATTTTCTCCTGAATGTTGGTACATTTTACAGCATGACAAAATAACCACATTGTCGATTTCAGCTCCATGTGTGGTTAAATGTGAAATAAACCCAAAGCTAATAACTTTCTTTTGAATCAATGGCACCAAGTGACAAGGCATGCCAGCTGCTTTTATTCTGAGTGGTGAGATCTCTTGAATTATCAACCTTCTTTTTTATCACGGTCGTAAATAAGCTGTTCCACACTCAACCAGGACATTTAATCTATTTTACAGAAGAAGCAGCAGGTGAAGGCCAGCCGGGCCAATGAGGACATGACACCTGCTGATTAAAGTAAACAAAAAGAAACAAACCAGTATATCATAATGAAATATCAGCATCTAGGTAGAGCTAGACAGATGTCACACTGGCACCATGTAGTGGAGATTTTTAGGAGGTGCAAATCTTACTAATTTAAGAGTTAGTTACAGATCACCTGCTGTAATTAGCTACCATACAAGTTTATTAAGTTACAACATCACTCTTAAACTGATTTGGTGATTCTGTTTTCATGATTCAATAGGAACAAGATGATGAAAAACGTACAATTGTCCCAGAGTAGAATGCACTATTAGGCCTGGTGCACACCAAAACCCGCTAGCAGATCCACAAAATGCTAGCAGATTTTGAAACGCTTTTTCTTATTTTCCTGTAGCGTTTCAGCTAGCATTTTGCGGTTTTGGGAAGCGATTTTGGTGTAGTAGATTTCATATATTGTTAAACTTAAGCTGTTACTGAACAGCTTCTGTAACAAAAACTCCTGCAAAACCGCTCTGAACTGCCGTTTTGCAGAGCGGTTTGCGATTTTCCTATACTTTACATTAGAGGCAGAAACGCCTCCGCAATCCAAAAAATGCCTCACCCCGGGATTATGCATTTCTGCAAAACGCCTCCCGCTTTGGTGTGAACCACCCCATTGAGATACATTGACCGAGCGTATCCGCAGCCGCAAGCGGCTGTAAAAACGCCAAAAACCCGCTCGGTGTGCACCAGCCTTAATGGAGATTTTCCTACTACTTGTAAATTGCTGCAGGTATTTTTTAATTTACCAACTTTAAACCTCTTGCTGTCAGATTTTTTTACTAGAGCATCTCCTCGTGGAGGATTTACAGGATTTCCATTCTTGTTTCAAAAGCACCCCCTGAGGGCTATACAAAGATGCCAGCTGGGCCGATTACTAGCATGAACATTATTCTGAAAGTTGGACTGTGTCATGGCTGTTTAGGGGATGCTTTGAAAAGAATACAGGAAACCTTGAGAATGACAATGGACTAGTTCAACACCTGTCAGTAAGAGTTTCAGAGCCATCAAATTAAATGACAACAACAATACATAGGAAAAGTAATCTATAGTTAATGTTACTCTGAGACAAATGTACATCTTGTAAGTATGTATTTAAAAACTTTCATCATAATGGTCCTTAACCACTTGTGACCAGCGTATTTGAAATCTACACCCTCATTATGTCCCTTTCCCCTGCTAAGACATAGATTTCAGTTTCTGCATTTGTGCTGATAAGACGACACTGTAACTCGCTCACTATGCTGTTGTGCTGACAGCAGAGCTCTGTGTCTATCTGTGTGATGTGCCAATCACAGTGATTACTGCTTGTTTCTAAAAAAAAAAGAAAAAAGTATCTGGTCTTTAAGGGGCCAGAGACCTGGCATCCTGAAGTGGTTAAAACTAAACATTGACACACATTTCTGCTTAATTTTAGTTGCTAATAATTCAGCAGAAAGGATACAGTCTTAGCAACTTAGAGACTACATTTAAGTAAATGAAGGATGAAGTGCATAATTGCTGTAACACAATAAGCAGCAAAATCAATATGGCATTCTTACCCATGTGGCATTGCTCTTAGCCTCAGAGGCGTATCTAAGGAAAATACTGAAATCCTCCCCCAGGGAGAGGGGCATCATGCCCCTCGGTTGTGTCCAAGTTGAAATGAAGCATGGCCTGACTGTAACAATGGTATATTGCAATAGGTCAGCATATACATATCCCCCAAATAACATGCAGCGTGTCCCCAAAACAATTAAAGCAGGCAGCAGAATGTCCCCTAGATGAAAACTAGAATCTTTATAAAGAACAACAAGAGCTACAAAGCAGCGTCCCGAGTAAGAGGCGCCCATGGCACATGCCATACCTGCACCCCTGCAGATACTACTCTGCTTAGCCTTTAAAGAAAACATTGACAGAGTAGTGTGCCAGATGCCATCTTTATTCCTTTTTTAAAAAGCTCCAACTGGCTGACATGTTCAACATTTACAATAATCACAATAAGGGCCGTGTAAATATGTGGTAGAGCATGTACTGCCTATCCAATATAAAGCACAAAACTCGATATCTAAATATATCTCATTTTATTGATAATTGAAAAAGTGAAAATATTATAAAACATATAAAAACACATGGGATGGCCACCCCGCCACGACACAACCGCAACCACACTGACACACCAATCACACGCCGGCAACTACTGTATGGACTGATCCTGTGGCAAACCTAGCACAATCAGCAGCAGTAGGTATAGCTGTAAAGGTTAGTCTTCTGCCATAACAAGACAGGAGAGACAAAAGGATAAGCAGAATAAGCATGCAGCAGGTCACTACTATTGCATGCACTATTCCTTCCAGTCAGCGGAATCGTTGTATGCATAGACAGTCACCACAGTGGTCAAGCAGGATTAATAAAGCAGCGTAAACTTCCAATGATGGTGGTGCAAATGTCCAGCAAGAATAGCCATGTAACAGCAACCAGCAGCCTCAAACAAAACACAGTGGTAACTTCACATGCGCCAACAGCTCCATGACTCCATTGCATAACAATTGTGATACAACTTGTCTCACCAACTGCGGAAAAGGATTCTCCAATTCGGAAAGGCACTGGTGTGAGCATCTCACAGTGGTATGAGGCAGTCCATGGTCTACCGCTGGTAGCACCGGATTCCAAGTTACTCCCAGGTGTCCATCAGTGTGTCCGCATGGACGGGTGGATGGAGGCCGATGGAGCGGGTCTCCGTGAGTGATGGCGGGGGTCGGGGCGGCGTGGCGTCCCATGCATGGAGTTGGCAGCTCTCCCCGACGTTTCGCCGGCTTCCGGCTTTCTCAAGGGGTGTTCTCAAGGGGTGTGGCTGCTGCAACGTCATGTTCTCCAACCTTTAAACTAGCTGACACCAATCACAGCATCAAACACCTCCCATCCACACAACGTCACTTGCATAGACACATGGAGGAGGGGCCAGAACGGATAGTACAACAGGAATCCAGCGGACAGGAGGCAGGTGGGCAAAAAAGAGTGGCAGGGCTAATCCTACCAACACAAAAACGCCTATATAGCGCCACTACAAGGCAGCGTCTAGCCCGTCAAATTAGAAGACAAAAATTATTAAACACGTTGTGAAAAATGCTCAGTCTTCCCGCCCAACATAAATCCAGCCAGCCGGCCTGCAGTAAAACTGGCCCCGAGCCCCATGCGTCCATGATGTATGGCTATACAAAAAACAAACAACACTATGGTTTAGTATGTAATCCCTAGTAACCTCTAAACGTCAATAGGTGGTAGAAAAACGCCCAAAGAAATAGCGCTACTAACGCCCAAAAATACTTTGTTCCTCCTTGTTATTTAAACAAGGAGAGAACTGCAAGGGAGACACCCTAACTATAAACTTTAAAAAAAACTATAGGGTTATCAATAATCCCAACCCAATGTCTATGGGCGGGGGAATTGAAACCCCGGGGCTTATGTAGAAAAGAATGTCAAGAGGGCCCCCACCCGCCACAGGGGCAGCAACAATACGCCCCATAAGTACCAGAACGCACACAGACAATCAAGTAGGCAAAAAATGGGCATAGCTCATATGTTCATTTAGGCCTGGTGGTTCCAGGGCCTGTAATCTATAGATCCATCGAGATTCACATCTTAGGAGCAATCTATCTAGATTGCCCCCTCTGATTGTTGGATGTATACGGTCAAGGACCATAAATTTAACTCCTCTAG
Source organism: Hyperolius riggenbachi (assembly GCF_040937935.1). Taxonomy (NCBI): domain Eukaryota; kingdom Metazoa; phylum Chordata; class Amphibia; order Anura; family Hyperoliidae; genus Hyperolius; species Hyperolius riggenbachi. The sequence goes on from NC_090646.1 coordinate 552,969,333, forward strand.
TGCTATTGTCATGTTCGAGGGAGAAGTGCCTGGCTACAGGAGAGCCTGCGTCCCCCTTCTCAATGCTCTTTATATGTTCCGACATCCGTTCTCTCAGAGTTCGCTTTGTTTTGCCAATGTAGAACGCGCCACAATGGCACAACAAAATGTATACCACCAAAATTGTTTTACAATTGCCAAAATGGGACAAGCAAACTCTACTGCCACCAGGCGTGCAAAAAGCCTTTCCCACCCGGACATATTGGCAATAGTCACAGCCTCCACATGTGTAAGTACCCAGAGTGGAACAATGTTTCCTGGGGACCAACCCAGAAAAATGGCTACGTACCAATCCATCTTTCAATGATCTCGCTCTCCTAAAGGTCAATTCGGGGCGGGCTGTCACAACAGGTCCTACCACCGGATCGCTTTGTAAATAGATGTTCAACATTTAGTTGTAGTAGTTACTGAATCCCACCTGGATTTAGCATACAGCTAGGAGAATCAAACTTCAGTCAAGTCCCTTGTTCTGCATACTTCAGGAATTTAGAAAATAATACGTAGGGGTTCAGCCACAGGTGATTAACTGACAATTTTTTGGGAGGGTACAAAGTTTGCCAACTTCATATTTTTCTCACGTCAGGTTTTCCTCTGGCCTCATTCACAGTGGGACATTGCGTTGTGTTCCCTGTATAACAGGAACGCAGTGCAACAAAACAAAAGTTGTACTGCATGTTACGCCCATGTGGCATCACGTACAGTGAAGCATGAAGTCAATAAAAAGTATGCTTCACTGTACCTGTTAATGTGTGTTTTTTGCAGTAGGGCACTGCATGCAGTGTGTCAAAAAAATACACGCTGTTGTACCGCACCTGCCGACACTGTGAACGTTGCTATAAGTGGTACAATGCCGGTAGCTTAAAATAACTTAAAATTATATCATCCTAATCAGTAATGCAATATACTTGCAACAGTTATTTTACACTATTTTGCCTACTTTTATTTTTTCCTAGCCCTTTTTTTTCCATTTTTTTGGGATATTTTACTTTCTCCAAACACAGATGTTTTATAGTTTACGCAGAATGGGAGATTTGTATCATTTCATTCAATGCTGAATATTTAATTCCAGATTTTAAAAAAACAAACACCTATATAAAAAATATTGCTAAATTTAAAAAAATATGTTGTTTAGGACACAAAGAAAATATTTTTTTTCCTAAAATAATTTTTTACATTTATTTTGAGTCTAGAGACATCAGATTTGCAAGTTTATCTCCAGTTTTGTAGAATTAGATTGTATGGCAGAAGGTAAAGTTTATGTGTTTCAATTTCAGCAGACCGAAAAGGTCATAGCAGGAATTTTGGCACTATACCTTATTAACACAGGTGCAGAAGTGTCAAGACCCTTAAATATATCCCCCAAATGACTCAGTTTAGTAAATTACATCCCCAGTGTATCTGGTTAGAAGTAATTGACCCTGTGTTTGTTTTGTTTTTAATTTGTGAGGGAGGATGGCATGAAAACCATTTTTTTTTTGCTAAAGTATGCTATTTTAAAAGAATACAATGCACACACCCTAGGAGTCTACCAGAATATACTGTATACGATATTTCTATATGTAATGCTGGGGGTCATACTTTCTGACCACCCAGTACAACAAGACTAAGAGCTGGATAATGGAAGAGGTTACACAGGCTGCCCAGAGCAACTGCAGCTCTGGGCTTCCAAAATCGCTACAAATAAAACACAATGGCTGCACAGTGCAATGTTGTGCTGCCTTAGTTCGCACTGTGCTGCCTTAGCAATAGCAAGCTTTCAGACAGGCGCAAGACAGGACTATAGATTGGAGCGTAACTAGTAGCAACCGCAGCTAACAGTCACGTCCACAGAAGCAGAGCAAGCGGGCTAACAACAGTCACCAGCAAGCATCCATACAGGCGAGACTACAGGATAGAACGTAACTAATAGCAACTGCAGCCTATAGTTATGTTCCCAGAAACTAGAGTAGCAGGAATACTACCATTCACTAATGTGGTGATGGCAGAATCCAAGCTATCTGGATAATGGACTTCACTGATCCACCACGGATGCAGCGAACGTCCATCAAGCATGAAACTAGGCAATACACAATGATAAGAAAAATAACAAATGGCTTAACTAACGGATAAATATATATTAGCAAGTCTGCATATATATTTATCAAGGAATTAGCTAAAGCACAAGTAATAAGGTCGCATAGAACTACAATAACAGAACTATACAGAGTGACAAGGTGCCCAGTAGATCAGCGTGCTGACCACTATGACGGGCGGGGTATAAAATGTGAGGCAGACTTTTATGCTGGCATCAGCCAATGGACGCAGGTATGCAAATCTCCACACAGCTGAATGATAATCACTCAATCCTGAGCTGGCTTGATTACCATTTGCTAGCTGGCTGTGAATGCAAAGGACCCCCATAAGAAATACATGCAGAATTATTAACAACATGCATGCAGGAAATCCAGGGCTATCTGGCCGCAGCTCAGCTGCAACAAGCAATTGGTGGAATGATGACAACATCCTGAGCTGCCCAGAACTGCAGAGCGATTGCAAATGACAATGAGACCCATTGCAAATGCACAACCGAATGCAAGCAGATAAGCCAGAACTGTCCGTTTGCAGCTCCACTGCAACTGACAGAATACGCTACAGGAGGGATCCTTTCACTATATTTCTCCTATGTCCGGGGAATGGGATACCAAATAATAGTATCTCATTGCCAGAGAATGGGGGATTAGGGGTGCAGACCCAACAGAGTGCTTTCTGTATCTTAGAAGACATACTTTATTTATAGTGGTGCAAAAGTGCCAAGACCCTTGAAAATGACTCCAAGTGATCCCATCTGAAAATAAAAATGGCCAACCCTAAAATATCTGGAAAAGGTATAATTAGGGATTTTACCATTTGGTCTGGTTTTTTTTTCTAATGACTGTTAATGGAATAAAATTAAAAATTATTTTTTCCTACTTTAAAAGAATACTATTGGCATCTACTTAATGCAGACCAAAAGTGCACCCTAAAAATGTTTTAATTAAAAATTAAATTCAATGATTCAATGATATCTCATTGAAGTTCAGATGTTTCAATCGTTCCAATTGATACTCCACAGAAACTAGGCTTAAACATATCTCCTCATAGCGTAATACCATTTATTTAACATATAAAAGTTATAACAGTGCATTCACATGTAATAAAATCATATGCGCATGTAAAATCCCAGATGGCTGGCTTGGCTGCTAGATTCCTGCACACTCCATCCTTAAGCTCCACCCATTGAGTTCAAAGTGACTTTGGGACTTGTAATTGTTTGAGAGCGCCTACACATAATTGAATTTAAGGCTTTTGAATATGTTCCACTGACCTCCTACCTGTCATCTGAGTGAATGGTGCTGAGGACGCGTACCTCAATTCAATTCACTTTATTGTCATTGTGTAACACAACAAAATTACTTTTCATGACAACCCCACGGTGCATATAGGGAACATAGTGATAGTAACAAGGAAGAGAAGAAATTCTACAAGTATGCCAGGTATTACAGATGTTTAAACAATTTGTACACAGTGTTAATTATTTCAGAGAGGATTCAGAGTTCATCAAGTTTATGGCGGATGGGAAAAAGCTGTCTTTCAGTCTGTTTGTGTGTGTGCGGATTGATCTAAAATGTTTACCTGATGGAAGGAGCTCAAACAAGGCATTTCCAGGGTGAGTGTTGTCCTTGATGTTTTTGGCCCTTCTCACGCTGCGAGTATTATACAAAAGTTCCAGTGATGGTAGTTCAGTGCCAATAATGGCTTCTGCTGTTTTAACAACTCGCTGCAGGGCTTCTCTAGTAGCCTTCGTGCAGCTGTTGTACCAGGCCGTCATGCAATTGGTCAGAACGCTTTCTATAGTGCATCTGTAGAAATTAACCAGCAGCTTCTGTGGGAGGTTAGCGCTCCTTAGTTTTCTCAGAAAGTAGAGGCATTGTTGTGCTTTGCCAGTTAGAGCTAAAGCATTGTCAGCCCAGGACAGGTTCTCTGCGATGGTGACTCCCAAAAATTTGAAGCTGGAAACTCTCTCCACAGCCTCTGCATTGATCATTAGTCCAATAACCAAGTACATATGGAGGGAGCAAGACCTAGTGCATTGAGTTTGTTGGTCAGCTGGCTAGGTACAATGGTGTTAAATGCTGAGCTGTAGTCAACAAAGAGCATCCTAACATAGGAGTTAGGCTTTTCCAGGTGTGAGAGGGCAGCATGGAGAGCTACACAGATGGCATCCTCAGTCGATCTATTTGTTCGGTAAGCAAACTGGTGTTGATCTAGATTTGCTGGGATGGAGGCCTTGATGTGTGTGGCTACCAGTCGTTCAAAGCACTTGGCGATGACAGGGGTTAGAGCAACTGGTCGATAATCATTAAGACAGGTTATCCTAGGATTTTTTGGGACTGGCACAATGGTTGTAGATTTAAGGCATGATGGGACTACACCCAAGAACAGAGAGAGGTTGAATATTTGTTGAAAAACTTTCACTAGTTGACCAGCACAGGCCTGGAGCACACATCCTTGCACACCATCAGGACCTGCAGCTTTCCTGGTGTTGATATTTGTGAGTGCTTGCTGCACTTCATGTATGTGAAGGATTAAAGGCTGTGAGTCTGTAGTGGGCCCAAAGTGGACTGGAGGCCAATTGTTGTCTTTTTCAAATCTAGCAAAGAAGTTGTTAAGTTCCTCTGCTAGGCTGGGGATGTTATTGTCCAGTGTATATTGAGTGCTATTCTTCTTTTTGTAATCTGTGAATAGTTGAATTCTTTGCCACATCCTCTTTGGGTTTGAGTCTTTTTCAAAGTTTTCTTCAATCCTTTGTTTGTATTTAAGTTTTGCATTTCGTATGCCTTTTTTCAGACTTGCTCTGGCTGAAGAATATGCTTCTTTGTCTTGTATTTTAAAAGCTTTGTTTCTATTCTTTAGAAGTTCCTTGAGTTCTTTTGTTATCCATGGTTTATGATTTGGGTAAACCGTAATTCTTTTGTTGACAGTGATGGTGAAATTAACATATGACAATGTTATTAAAGAGACACTGAAGCGAAAAAAAAATGATGATATTATGATTTGTATGTGTAGTACAGCTAAGAAAAAAAACATTAAGATCAGATACATCAGTCTAATTGTTTCCAGTGCAGGAAGAGTTGAGAAACTCCAGTTGTTATCTCTATGCAAAAAAGCTATTAAGCTCTCCGACTAACTTAGTCGTGGAGAGGGCTGTTATCTGACTTTTATTATCTCAACTGTAATTGAACTGTTTACTTTTCCTCTGCTAGAGGAGAGTTGATTACTTCACAGACTGCTCTGAAAGACTCATTTTGAATGCAGAGTGTTGTGTAATCTGCACATATTATAGAGTGATGCAATGTTAGAAAAAACACTATATACCTGAAAATAAAAATATGAGAATATTTTCTTTGCTGCTAATCTTCTTGTAATTATTCATAGTACACAACTAATTCATTATATCATATATATTTTTTTCGCTTCAGTGTCTCTTTAACATTAACAGAAATAAACATATGACAATACAGAGGAAGTACTTGTCTCCAGGTCTGTTTCATGAAAGAAAATATCCCAATCTGTATTTTCAAAGCAATCTTGGAGCTGAGAGACGGCAGTCTCAGGCCAGACTTTAACAGACTTGCTAATTGGTTTAGCAGTGTTGATAATGGCTTTGTATGCGGGAATAAGAAACAAAGATAGATGGTCAGACTGTCCCAGTGGGGGGCGAGGGGTGATCTTATAGGCACTTTTTATGTTTGTATAGACATGATCCAAGGTGTTTTCTCCTCTGGTTTTACAGTCCACATGCTGATAAAATCTAGGAAATACCTTCTTAAGATTTGCTTGGTTAAAATCTCCAGCAATAATGAAAATTGCATCAGGGTGTGAGTTCTGTTGCTTACTAATGACATCAAACAGTTGTTCATTTGCTGACTTAGTATTGGCATGAGGTGGAATGTATACTGCCATAATTATAATAACTGTATGTTTCCTGGGTAGGTAAAACGGTTGACATCTCAGCATTAGATATTCCACATCAGGTGAACAAGACTTGTTGATTATGGTTACGTTAGTGCACCAAGCATTATTGATATAAACACATAGTCCTCCACCTGTTTTCTTGCCAGAATTATGCGTTCGATCAGCACGGTGAAGCGTGTGACCAGCAAGCTCAACTGCAGTGTCTGGTATGGAGGGGTCCAGCCATGTCTCCGAAAGAATCAAAAGGCAACAGTCTCTCGTAGTTTTATACGTGGAGACATCCAGTCGGAGCTCATCCATTTTATTTGCGAGGGATCTCACATTTGCAAGAAGTGCGCTAGGAAGAGGGGTTTTATGTGGAGTAGCTCTTAGTCTAGTTAGCAGTCCTGATCGCTTACCTCTCTTTTGTTTCCTCTTGCTTTGCTTTCTGCCCCGTCTATTTCCGAGGATAGCAGTGGTTAACAAAAGACCCGGTGATCTAAGAATTTCCTGCGGTATTGATTCTGTGTTAAAGTAATCTCCTGTGCTGCTTGATCTGATCTGTAGAAGCTCCTGGCGATTGTAGTGGATGTGCCATCGTACTTGGTCTGTGCTGCAGATGATGGTTCGTGTGCTGCAGATGATGGTTTGTGCTGCAGATAATGCTGATCTCCAGAAGGAAGAAAGAGCAGAGAGATGTTACCTGATTCACAGCCAGCCCTGGATTGATTTACCTCTATGCTCTCACAAGTGTAGCAGTGGCTGGTTAAGGGCTCTGCCTCTGAAACAGGAGACCAGGGTTTCTAATCTCAGCTCTTCTTGGTTAGTAAGCCTGCACCTATTCAATGAGGGGAACTTGGGCAAGACTCCCTAATACTGCTAATGCCTGTAGGGCGTGCCCTAGTGGCTGCAGCTCTGATGCTATGAGTCCGCCAGGAAAAAAGTGTGATATAAATGTCTACTTGTCCATGTAAAAATGCATAATGTTGGTTTAGGAGCTGTTTTAATAAATGTGACGTTTTTATTGAGGGCCACATATACCCATAGACACACTGGGGGATCAAGTTCCTTCATATACCTGAAATTGGAAAGTACATTCTGGGCTGCTTTCACATTACTCATGTAGTCTGATAGCAAACCTGGCGCATATGTTTGGATTCTACTTCATAATGCCAAGCCTGCCTGTAAAATGTATGAGGAACTCAATCCCTACTGGATGAAGCAGTTACATTCAGTGCAGCGGTTTGTGATGGTTATAGTGCACAGGGCATTTCGTTTTAAGCCAAGCGATGTCACTATGACTGTAACAACTCCACAAACGAGGGCATTACAGCTGTGATGAAGGATTCAGCATGTGCAAGGAATGGTAAGGGACACACATTGATAGTTAATGTTAGGTACAGTGGAAGGTTAGTGTTAGGTAGAGTGAACAGAAGGATAGTGTTAGGTATAGCCACAGTGAGGTTACTGTTAGGTGTAGTAACATTGAAGTTAATGTGCTGTAGCAGCAATGAGGTTAGTGTTAGACACAATGTTAGTAGATGAAGTGTTAGTGAGGTTAGTGTCAATGAGATTAGTGTTATGGTGACCATACAAGATACAATATTTTCATTTATTTTCATTTAGATCATTTTGTTCGATTATTCCATTAGATCGAATATAAAGATTTTTCCAACATGTCCGATTGGATTTTTATTTAAAAAAGGGATAATTGTTCATTTTTCTTGATCGAAAAAAAAAGATTATTTTTGACTTTCATTTGATTCAAACGTGTTGTTCGAATAAACGGGGAATATGGAACGTTTTTATTGTACCATATATGGGCACTATTAGGTTTAGTGAACGCATAAGGGTCAGTTTGAGAGGAGAGATACGTGGAGGAGTTTGATTCAAGCACAATGTTTGAAACAGAATAATATCAGTAATATTACCAATATTAATACTTTTGACTACCACTCACACCAAACTCATTAGAGTATAAACTAAATAATATGTATGTATTTTTTCCCCAATATGGTTTAGAAGGGGATGATTTTTAAAAAGTCATAAGGTGGGTTGATGCAGCTGTAGTAAATGGTTTAATCCATAAAATTGAGGAATTTTATCAAAATCTCATAATGCATAACAAGTCATGTGGCTACATGCAGCGTGCAAGCTTCTTATCTCTTGACGTTGCTCAGGATTTAGTGGCAAATTCAATTGCTGGTTTCATCTGAGCAATGGCTGAATGTAAAGAGCCTTGCTCAGGCCAATAAAGGCTGTTCACCTGAGCATTGCTCCTACATGTCGTGTAATGGGCAGAGAGGTTTTGTCTCATGGAGCTGTCCACCATGGCAGTGCTACCTCCCTCCCCCTAGAGATCCACCACTTCCATTGCTGTCATCATCTCCCATCTGCTGCCAGCCAACTCTAAGGCCAGCAAGAACCTCAGCACTTTTCCAATGTCTGCTGCTACATGCCATGCATCTTTTGCACCAGAAGAGTATTGATTAGCTAGATTAGTGGCCCATTGGTTAGGTTAGTGGACCAATGAAAATCCTTCTTCAGGGAGTATTTACATTGGTTGAAACATTGGTTGAAACCCTGGACCAATGGGGACCTCAGGCAGTGGCATAGCTAGAGATCATGGGGCCCCATAGCAAAACTTTTATGGGCTCTCAGATGTAGGCACTCCTAAGCAATGCCTCCTGCACCTATCCAATGGATATGAGTCCATTGGGCAATTTACATTCTAATGCAATCTACACTCCACAAAGGTCATGGGCACTGAGACAAAGTAAGAAGGTGGAGAAACAAAAGAAAGTTAATGGTGAATAAATTAAGTACCACCTGAGCCCCCAATGCTCCAGGGCCCCATAGCAGCTGCTATAGCTGCTATGGCTATTGCTACGCCTCTGACCTCAGGTATGAGGCTCAAAGATGCTCTGCAGAGGTTTCCTGCACAGTAGAGTGGCAGAGAGATGGTATGGCAAGTGGTCCTGTTAGGAAGTGGTGGTACGACTATCGGACTCCCTTCCCTTTACTTATTTAAAAGACAGTCAATCTTCTTAGTAAAGGAGGCTCTCAGAAAGAAGCCGACTGTAAATGAGCAAGATTCTAGTTTGAAAAGTTTGAGGATCTGCGATTTACCATGCACTAGAGGTAGGTAAGCAGATGAACCAGTAACCTCAAAATTGTCCATACAATTTGATTTCAGCTGGATTTCCAATAACAGCAGCCGTAATGCTTCCACACACTGAAATTTCCTGAAATGCAGAAATCAATAATGAATGTTAATAGTGACGGTAACAATAATGAAGGATGATCTCATCTTGTGTTTTTAATAAAGCTCTTTACATTCTAATATTCTTTCCTGCTTTCCGTGTTTCTATATATAAACAGTGATTCATTAAAGGAAAAAAACACTTTAATATTTCACCAGTCAAAAAGTGTCTACATCGTGCAGAATAATATATAGTGCATTAAAAATGAAAGCTAGACAGGACAGGACAGAATAGCACAGGAGAGCTTGAAAAATCATGCCTCGTTACATTCGTTTTAATATGATGTTTCCAGGATAAAGTGTTGTAATGATGGAGTATCAATAACAAGAACTACGCAGAATCAGGATGGCATGTATCCAAATGAAATCATCAAACACAGCAAAGGCTAAAGCATGTTCTTTGCATTCTATAAAGATGCTTTCTATTTTATAATAGGCAGCCAAAATCTAGTTATTTGTAGATGTGTAATTGTGCATGCCTTGAGTTTATCACCCACTTCCCTAAAATTAACCTTTCATCTTCCACTTTGTTTTGATATTAATGTGCACCATGACAGCTGGGTCCTCCTCAGACCCACCCATCAATTTGTCAATGGATTCCCCCACATGCCGAACCCAAGCACCCGGAACGGGAAACAACATACAGTATGGCCTGCATGGTTTTTTTCAACAAATGACCCTATCTGCCCACCTGATAATAGAGTCCCCTACCACCAACACCTGCCTGGCCTTAGCTGCACTCTAACTTCTATTCTTACTGCAACAGTAAGTCCCATTGTTGCTAGAGGAGGAGAGCGTAGAAGATCGCTGGACCTAAGGAATTGGAGAAGTGAGGTTCAAGGAAGGGTCACCGGCCAGGACCCCGCAGGAAAGACCCACTCTGGAGATCGTGAGTGCAAATTTATTTACAGGGGAAAGAACTATATGCAGAGCAGGGCGGAAGCACGGAGGAGTCTGTGAAAGAGACTCAGCCCTGATCTCTGCGTACAATGAATGTATGACCCTGAATTTGTGAAACAGGGGGAGGCGGATTTTTAAAGGGGAACTGAAGAGAGAGGTATATGGAGGCTGCCATGTTTATTTCCTTTTAAGCAATACCAGTTGCCTGGCAGCCCTGCTGAGCCTCTGCCTCTAATACTATTAGCCATAGCCCCTGAACAAGCAAGCAGCAGATCAGGTGTTTCAGACTTTAAAGTCAGAGCTGACAAGACTAGCTGCATGCTTGTTTCTGGTGTTATTCAGATACTACTGCAGAGAAATAGACCAGCAGGGCTGCCAGGCAACTGGTATTGATTAAAAGGAAATAAATATGGCAGCCTCTGTATACCTCTTACTTCAGTCCCCCTTTAAAGAGAAAAAACATTTTAAAACCCAGTTTTTAATGGATACGAAGTTTTCCTTTTTCTTGCGAGATATTGCATTGAGACAATTGCTCATTTGGGATTTTTAAATTGAATTTTGAAGGGGAATAAGGTGACCCTGTATGAAAGTGAAAGAGTGTATGTATTATTGTAGTGCAGATATATGTGCGTGGGCATATTTTTCATAGGTTGTAAAGGAATTGAATTACATTATGATGAATGCAGAACATGAAGTGTAGTGAAGAGGAGGCACTCCTATGCAGGTAAATGGCGATGTGCTCAGGCAATCCGTTAACCAGACGGAGACAATTCAGTAGAAGATGAAGCCGGCACCATCTAAGTATTCTTATGCTCTTTATTAAAACATCAAAGTTACAGGCTGTCACACATAGTGCGATGTTTCGGGGGAGCTCCCCTTTATCAAGCGGATGACAGTCTGACAAATATTCAAAGTGTAAACTATTTATATATATCCACCCACATATCAGCCAATCATGGGTCTGTGTATATAGACCAATCACAGGACCTAGTCTAACATGCGGACTTGATGGAGAACAGATAGAAAGAGGGAGAAGGGCCAATGAGAATAGGGCTGACTCACCTACATCCCGACAGGAAAAACCACCATCGCGTCCAGGCCCCACACGTCTGGCGCCGGCTTCATCTTCTTCTGATGAATGCAGAACAGTAAAAATCTCCTTTTTTTATATTGAACAAATAACAAATAAATAACCTTATGGTATAGACCAATCCAGCGCCACTCTTTATTATTATATAGAGGACATATCCTGTTGCAGCCTTGGCAACCCAGAATCAGCATCCCCAACATCATGCCAACATGCATATTTGTTAAAGGACTTACGAGCCCAAAACAGGAAAAAATTGTCTTTACCTGTATGAATTTGTAACGCACGGAGGACGCCATCCGCGCCCTCCGTGCAGCTCCTCCAGGTCCCCGCTGCTTTTGCTCCCCCCGGCCGGACCCCGACCCCACAGCCCGGGTTGTGCGCTCCTTCCTCCTCAAATATGGCCGCCGGAGGAGGCCGCGGCTGCGCAGTCCTCACCGATGCGAGTGCGGCTGCGCAGCTCTAGGGCCTCCCTCCCCAATCCACGCTGCGTAGCGTGGATCAGTGAGGACTCGCATCGGTGAGGACTGCGGGAATCAGAACGCCAGGCAGGTTAACATGTTTATCAACTTAAAACTAGTAAAGACTAATCATCAACTCCTACTCCTTTAACCCCCAAAGACCCAAATAGGCACCTTGGTTGTATGACTTCATGGCCAGATAAACAGGCCTATTTACACATTCAACCATCCAATAGTGTTGCAGAGGCCTTTTGTAGCTTAAATGTGATGTTGTAATATTACACGGGGTCTCTGGGGTCACACACATCCACGTATACACCAGCAACTACCTAGGGCGCGTATATGTGGATTGTGGTTGGAACCTGGAGCCAGCGGCGGACATGGACAGGTAAAATAAAGAGCACCTGCCACCGGGGGCGCACATTTGATATGGGGGGGGCAGTGTTAGGCCAGCAAGGTGGCGGATGTGGCGTCACAAGGCCGATTCCTGATCGATTTCAGCATGACATCAAAAACCGCCTGTTATCTATGGGGCAACAGATCTCTCTTTCTAATCAGATTTGATCAGAGAGAGATTTGTCTCTTGGTGGAATCTGCCCATCATCACTAGATGTATGGCTGCCTTAAAATTTATTTTCTTAAGAACAGACAGTAAGAGCAATTCTTCCCAATGAGGATACACAAAGCAATAAAAAATAACCAACGGGGTTTAACATCTCCTTGTACAATCCAAAAATAAAAGTTTAGCTAGACTTCCATTTTTAGAACCTATTACATTTTGTACTGAATGCTGGAAAAAAAATCCCAGTTGTACATATAACAAACATCCGGTGTCCGACTATAAAATTATCAACACCCCAATGTGTTTCCAGGCTACACAGCTTGCCATATGGGTTCTATTTTAAAGCTCAACTTCTGAGTTCCAAATATGTGTTATTGTCACCTTGGAGAGGTGACAGCCATCAGCTATAACAAGCCACTTCTGCAATGGTCACAGCAAAGAGAAATTGATGTGGTTGTTGACTGAGCTGCAGTCGCAAGAAACAGTTGGTTGGCTGGAAAAGTCAGCAGCAGCCAGAGAGTCCCTGCCAGGCATTGTTTAGACTGAATGAAAGTCAGAAATGACTTTATCAGAGAAATTACAGTACTATGCTATTACGGGTGGAAAGCGCTGCAACTGTTTCCTCTCTATTCACTGTTGACTAAGCATTCAGAGAAGCAAAAATAAAATGTCAGAGGCATTGCACAGCTTCATTGTGTGCGTCAGATAAACATTTTTTTCTTCTTGTGGCGAATGATAGACTGCAGCTACGTGTTCGGAATCCACTTATGGGGATGGGGGTGGGGAGGATGCGTTATAGCGCACATGCACTTGAATCAACCTCAAGTTACACAGATTACTTTCAAACTGATTCAAGAAAACAACCTGTTTAAAAGGTTTTCAACAAAAATAGGTGTTATTGCTGAAGCCATATGCGAAAAGATACTTGATGTAAATGAGATGCGCGTAGCACTTCACAGCATGCACTGATGCCAGGTAAATATCTAATGTTGTTAGATGTAATGGGATTCATTTATGACAGCTCAAGCAAAACAATGGTATTGCCCTTAGCCTTTTATTTCTCTTCAGTAAAAAAAAAAGAGAGAGTGGGTGAGAGAACTGGGCTGGAATAGATTGCTTGGAGCCATGACTCCATACTTATCATCCTCATCAGCATCATTATCATCATCATCAAGGTTTATTCATCAGTACCGCAGTGTGCTAACAGAAATGCAATGTGCAGAATTAGCTTTAAAGAGTAAGTGTACTTGTTGTACTTGTTGCATAAATATGCTATATTAACCACACATGTCCCATGATCCATAATGCAAGTAGAGATGTGGCGAACGGTTCCCGAACCGTTCGCCGGCGAACATCTCTAAATCCATGGGGGTTTTACTACTTCCGGGTCGCTCTGACCCGGAGTAGTACGCCTGTGCTGCCCGGCGGAGTGCGTCCTAGATCGCGCTCCTGTTGCTGGGCACTCTCTGCGCAGAGAGTGCCCGGCAACAGGAGCGTGATCTAGGACGCGCTCCGCCGGGCAGCGCAGGCGTACTACTCCGGGTCATTGCGCCCCGGAAGTAGTAAGAGGCCCAGAGAGGTTCGCCAGGCGAACGGTTCGGCCCATCACTAAATGCAAGTATAATCAATTATTGATATCACCCCAAGGGATCTGAGAATCGATTGGCTGGATATTGTTTACAAAGTTTCTTCTGTGAATTGTACACAACATGATGTGGCTGCACTGCACTGCATATCACTGTATCCCAACAAACCAAACAACCGCCACTCAAAAAACTGTATGCAAAAAGTTTATTGATCGAAAAAGCATGTGAAAAAACCACCCCCCTTACAGCAGTAAATGACATCAACAAGGCATGGAAGGCATGGAAAGCTAAATACTAAATAGCTAAAAAGCTAAATACATTCCTGGGAAGCATTTTAATTTTTTCAGGTTTAAAGGGCACCTAAACTGAGAGAGATATGGTGCCTATTATATTTATTTCCTTTTAACCTCCTTGTGACCGCCTAATGCCAATTGGCGGTCGCAAGGTGGCAGCCCCAGGACCACGCAATGCCCATTGGTGTGAACTGCTGGGGGCATGTTTTGCTGGGGATCGTATGAATCCCCGCTTAAGTGACGGAGCTCCGCTCCATCATCAGTCTGCCGGTAGGAGACTGTTAGAGACGTACATTGTACAGCGATGTGATTTACGGCGATTTACTGTGGCCAGCCTTGTCACTTGGCTGTCCCCTGGGGAGGCTCAGAGAGCGATCGGCTTTCATAGGCTGATGCCTATGAGAGCTGATCACTGGGATTGGCTGTCGGGGGGAGATAGGGAGGGGGGGGATAGACAATTTTGTTAAAAATAAAAGAACAAATAAATAAACAAAAAAATAAATAAACATCCCAGCAGCGATCAGAGCCCACCAACAGAAAGCTCTGTTGGTGGGCAGAAAAGGGGAGGGGGCTTCATATGTCTGCTAAGTTGTATGGCTCTGCAGCGAGTTCTTAAAGCTGCAGAGCCCTAGCCTGGTCACTAGGGGGGTGTAAGCCTATGGTCCTGAAGTTGTTAAACAATAGTTGCCTGGCATTCTGATGATCTCTGTGGCTGCAGTAGCATCTGACTCACACACCTGAAACAAGCATGTAGCTAATCCAATCAGACTTCAGTCAGAAACACCTGATCTGCATCAGGGTCTGTGGCTAAGAGTATCCAAGCCACAGAATCAGTAGGACAGACAAGCAATTTGTACAGTTTAACATCATATGGCAACCTCCATATCCCTCTCACTTCAGATGTCCTTTAACCACTTCAGCCCGCAGGTGTTTTCACCTTCAGGACAAAGGCAAATTTCCCCTGTTAGTGCTCCTTCCATTCATTGGCCAATAATTGTATTACTACTTATCACACCTATATGATCTATATCTTGTTTTTTTTTGCCACCAATTAGGCTTTCTTTGGGTGGTAAATTTTGCTAAGAATTATTTTATTCTAAATGCATTGTAACAGGAATAAAAAGAAGTATAAATATAGTTTTAAAATAAAACGTTCTGCTGTGGATAAAATCCACACATTTTATTTGCCCATTTGTCCTGGTTATTGTAACGTTCAAAATATTTCCCTAGTACAATGTATGGCACAAATATTTTATTTAGAAATAAAGGTGCATTTTTTCAGTTTTGCGTCCATCACTAATTACAAGCCCATATAGGCTAAAGGTAATAAGGTATATAGTGATATACCTTCACAACATACATATTAAAAAGATTAGTCCTAAGGTAATGATTCATGTATTTTATTTTTTTAGAAAATGGGCAGGGTGAGGAGTCAATCAGATTTTATTTAGTGTGTGTTTTTTTTTCCTATTTCTACTTTAATTTTACTTTTTGGCCAGTAGGTGGTGCTAAGCACTCTCCTGGAAGATACCAGGGAGTGCGAATTTTTTTTTTTTTACATTTCGGTTCATGAATCAAATGATTGGAGGCATTTTGATTCATTTGCAGGGAATCGTTTGCCTCGGGTTAACACTCCTTCCTCTTCAGCAATCAATCCCCTGTAATAACGGCGGAGAACGAGCCGCCTGCACGCAGGTACGCTGCACAAGGGCAGCAACACTGCTGGAAGGATATATTCGTCCAGATTGCCTTTGAGTGGCGATTTTTGGACAAATATATCCTTCCAGATTGTCTTAAGTGATTAAAATGACCCTGTAGTGACATGTAAGATGATGAGATAAACATTAGAGATGGCCCGGACCTCTGATTTTAGGTTCATGAACCTCCCGCGAAAGTTCGGTTCGCACAAACTTTCGCGTACCGCAATAGATTTCAATGTGGAGGCGAACTTTGAAAACTAGAAAAATTAATGCTGGCCACAAAAGTGATGGAAAAGATGTTTCAAGGGGTCTAACACCTGGAGGGGGGCATGGTGGAGTGGGATACATGCTAAAAGTCCCGGGGAAAATCTGGATTGGACGCAAAGCAGCGTTTTATGGGCAGAAATCACATTGAATGCTAAAGTGCAGGCCTAAAGTGCTTTAAAACATCTTGCATGTTTATACATGGATCAGGGAGTGTACTGCTTCAGTCTGACACACCAAACTCACTGTGTAACGCACCGCAAACAGCTGTTTGTGTAGTGACGGCCGTGCTGGACTGGTGCGCACCATGGCGAGATTGCTCTTCCTCACTCAGTGATGTCAGGTAATGTCTGACTGCCTTATCAACTTTCGATGGTTCTTTCTCTATCATTGTTAAAGCTTACACCTATTTTTTTAAATACTTTTTCTGCTTGCTGTTCAGTACCTGCAACGAGAATCCTTTACGGAGGGCAAATCTGCCATTGCGAGTGACCACGGGTAATGGCCTGGGAATCCTGGTTCGATTCCGGTCCGGAGTGGGAGCCTAAGAAACGGCTACCACCACCACACATCCAAGGAAGGCAGCAGGCATGCTGTGGGCAAAGGAGCAGGAACGGCTACCAGCACACATCCAAGGAAGTCAGCAGGCATGGCATGCACGTCCCAAGGTAGTGACCAAAAAATAACAATACAGGAGGACTTTCGAGGCCCTGCTGTACATGTGAGATGAATCAACTTTAAATCCTTTAACGAGAATCTGTTATGGAGGTCAAGTCTGCCATCCATTCAAGTGAAAGGTATGCACTGACTGCCAGGTATAATAAAATGTGCAGTCAAAGATGCAGTAAAAGGTATGCCGTGACTGCAAACAGCTATTTGTGTAATGATGGCCGTGCTGGACTGGTGCGCACCATGATTAGAGTGTAGGTGATGGCGGCTTTCCAGCCCATATGGTCGCCGGGCTGAGGTACTGAATGACAGAACAGTGACTGTCCAGCTGATCAAATTTGGTCTGTCCACAATGAAGCAACAACCTTATTATCTTTGGTGTGTCACCCTCCCCCCCCCCCCCCCCCGAGACACTCATATAGCCGGCGATCATTGCATCATTGTGATACGCAAGCCCCTTCACTGCGGCAAGGTAATGATCACGAAGGGGACTGGGCACATGTACATGCCTTTTGTTTTGTTGTTGCAGCCGCAGTGCAGCCAGAAAAAATAGGCAGGCATGTACATGCACCAGAAAAATTATTATAGCAGCGGCCTAAAAAATTCAGGAATCCGCCTCGAGTCCTGGACCCTGTTGGTGATGGCGGAGAAGGCAGTCAAGCGGCCTGCGGGCAGAGGTGCTGTGTGGGGAGTGACTTAGTCTTGGGGCAGGCAGTCACACAGCGTGCAGGCAGAGATGCTGTGTGTGGGGACTGACTTAGTCTTGGAGTGGGCAGTAGCCTTCCGGGATCCATGCCTCATTCATTTTGATAAAGGTGAGGTACTGAACACTTTTGTGACTTAGCACAATAAAGGAAAGAGGTGCCCTGGTGTAATAAAAGCATCTAAAATCAGCTTAAAAACCATAAACAATATGAGGTATCTTACCTCAATGACAAAGTCTCTGTAATTCAGAGGAGGCTCCCTATGCTAAAGGATTTTTTCTATTTGTCACTGCTATTGGCATGATGAAGCGGGCTGAGACCCGCGAAACTCGTTGCCTGTGCTAATAAAAATCTTTTGTATACATTACAGAGATTTCATCATTGAGGTAAGATACCTCATATTATTTATCGTTTTTAAGCTGATTTTAGATGCTTTTATTACACCAGGGTGCCTCTTTCCTTCATTGTGCTAAGTTTACCCCTGAACAAACCCTGTCCAAGGGGTGGTGACATACCACTGGTGGAGCCACCACTAGTGGAGTCCCAATTTATTGTTCCACTAAGAGAGAGACAATCCTTCTGGTTCTGACTAGGACCACCCCGAGTGGAGTCGGGTTCATTGTCTCCACCTGCTTCCTGTGGTTGGTTGCCCCCAGCAACCTCCCCTTGTGAGTAGTGCCTTTTACTTACTTACATCCATTGTGTTTCTAACGTATTACACTACTGGGCTCCCGCTTTCTGTCTCCTGTGCCTTTTTCTACAGGGTGCTGAACCACCCCTACCATTATCACTTTTGTGACTTAGGCGACTTCTCTTCTCAGTGACAATGCCTCCAGCTGCGCTGAAGGTCCTTTGTGACAGGACGCTTGAGGCAGGGCAAGACAGAAGTTGGATGGCAAATTGGTACAGCTCTGGCCACAGGTCAAGCCTGCGCCCCCAGTAGTCCAAGGGTTCATTGCTGCTCACAGTGTCTACATCCACACTTAAGGCCAGGTAGTCGGCTACCTGCCGGTCCAGGAGGGTGGATCCGGAAGGGCTAAGGCGAGGCGTTGGACTAAAGAATGTCCGACATCACCATGAGATCACTGGAGCGTCCTGACCTTGCCTGCGTGGACATGGAAGGAGGATTACTGGCAGTGGTACCTTTATTGCATTGTACTGTGACATCACACACAGACAGGTAGCGGAAAGGCACAATGACACTGCATGCGCTCAACTCTCGTAGGTAGGTGGGTGCACTGTGAACAACAGGTAGGTAGGTATATGCAGTACTGGGTATTACAATGTGCACCTGTCACACACATACAGGTAGCAGACAGGCACAGTGACACTGCGTGCGCTCACATAGGTAGGTGGGTGCACTGTGAACAACAGGTAGGTAGGTATATGCAGTAATGGGTATTACAATGTGCACCTGTCACACACAGACAGGTAGCGGACAGGCACAGTGACACTGCGTGCGCTCACGTAGGTAGGTGGATGCACTGTGAACAACAGGTAGGTAGGTATATGTAGTGATGGGTATTACAATGTGCACCTGTCACACACAGACAGGTAGCGGACAGGCACAGTGACACTGCGTGCGCTCACATAGGTAGGTGGGTGGACTGTGAACAACAGGTAGGTAGGTATATGCAGTAATGGGTATTACAATGTGCACCTGTCACACACAGACAGGTAGCGGACAGGCACAGTGACACGTGCGTTCACATAGGTAGGTGGGTGCACTGTGAACAACAGGTAGGTAGGTATATGCAGTAATGGGTATTACAATGTGCACCTGTCACACACACAGGTAGTCACTGAATGTGCTGGGCCTGGCAGTGGCACACACACAGTATGAATTATCAAGGCTGTCTATGCAACACAAGTGTCAGTGGGACACACAGAAAAAAAAAATAGATCACAAGAACAAGATTAGCACTCAAAAGAGCTGTTGTGGGGTGCTATTTTAGCAATAAGAATCAGCAAGGAGCAAACTAACAAGCCTACCAGAGCCTAACTAATCTTCCCCTATGAGAGTCTGCAGCAGCAGCTGTCCCTTCTCTATTTACTGCAGGCACATGAGTGAGTATAATGGCCGGCGGTGCCTGCCTTTTATAAGGGGGAGTGGCTCCAGGAGGGAGTGTAGCCTGATTGGCTACATTGTGCCTGCTGACTGTGATGTAGAGGGTCAAAGTTGACCCTAATGGTGCATTATGGGGGCGAACCGAACTTCCGGAAAAGTTTGCGGTTCTCAGCGATCGCGAACTACCGGAAGTTCGCTGGGAACTGTTCGCCGGCGAACCATTCGCTGGCGAACCATTCGGGTCATCTCTAATGAATATATGTACGTACAGTAAAACCTCAAATTGAACTTGCCTGCATTCCTTTTTGTCCACTGTAAGAATTCATAATCCAGGGCTATAAATCACTGTTTTTCAGCAGCTGAAAATTCAGAATGCAGCATAAAGTTTGTGCACACATCCAATCCTGATTGGCCAATTTTCCATGTAATATAAAGGCCAACAGATTTTCAATACTTTGAACGGATTGTTTAGGTAAACTCTCACACTGCATGGAAGTAGTAAAATTGACGAAGATTGGATGTCTGTAGTCACTTTAACTTTTACAGACAAATACAGTTTGTAAAACTTGCATAAGATATAAGCATACAAGGACCACAACCCGGCATGGATCGGGACTCATTCCCGTGGGTGACTGTGCGGGGCTTGGGTTGTACAGACATGTTGCTAGCCTCTAGGCTAGTAAAGCATTATGTTACTATGCAGAGACAGAGGGCTGACGGAGCAGTGTACAGAGAGCATTTCGGGGCAGGCTGAGTGAGTGGGGAGATTTTCTGCATATTCTTTGCTAAAAATGTGACCAATGCTAGCATCATTTACACCCGACAGTCACCAAAGATGAACTTAGCAGAAAAGGTTTTAGATACTGACAATTTTAAGTGGGCATTTGCGTAAGTGTCTACTGATGCAAAACAGCTGTCAAGTGGGATTGCTGTTAGGTGTATAATATTATTACAATAAAGGTTAGTGAATATTTAGAAAGTGTGGACTTTTATGACCTATCATGCAAATTCCATTTTGCTGTAAAGTTGTTTGTACCTAAAGGCCCTTTATGTGATTACAGACATCCAATGACTTCTGTCACTACAAAAATGGTGGCTGGAGTCTATGTGGGTAGACATGTTTCTTCTCACACATGATGCCACTGGAGAGGTCCCCAGTGATTGGCTGCTGATGAACAATGGACATAATGGGTTTCTCATTGATTCCAGAACCATGAATTCTGCAGATGTTAGGCTACAAATTTCCTAAATTAAATCCTATAATGCGTGTAATGAGTTTAACATGAACCCAAAAATGAACAACAGTAATCTACAAAGAGTTACAAACATTTTTGTTATTTCCTGTTATGGACCAGAGCAATTTTACACTCCTCACATTCATTTGTCAATAATGTTATCACTACTTATCACAGCTAAATGATCTATACATTGTTGTTTTGCCACAAATAAGACTTTTTTTTAATGTATTTTTGTTAAGAATGATTTAATTCCCCATGCATTTTAAAGGCAATAAGAAAAAAATGGGAAAAAAAGTCTTTATTTCTCAGTTTTTAGCTATAATAGTTTAAAAATAAAAAGTGGTATTTTTGCTAAAACCCACACATTTTATTTGCCCATTTGTCCTAGTTATAACAACATTTAAATTATTTCCCTAGTATAATGTATGGTGACAATGTTTTATTTCGAAAATAGTTTTTCCGTTTTGTGTATCTTTATACTACTGTATATCAATAATTAAAAGCCCTTATTTGTGAAAATAGCAGTAATATATCCCCATGACATACTTATTAAAAAGCTGAGTCCCTAAGTTAACTATTTATGTATTTATTTTAAATGCTGTCCCTTTCATTTATTTGCGTTTTTTTTACTAGTGGTTTATTTTGTTAACTGTGTGTGTGTGTGTGTGTGTGTTTGTGTGTGTGGTGGGGGGGGTTGTGAAAGGGGTTAATAACTCATGGAGGAATATTTTTTTATTATTATTTTAATGTATTTAACATGTATTTTCACTTTTTGGCCACTAGATGTCCCCACACTATCCTGAACAGTACACAGGAAGTAATGTGTATGAGTGTGTTTTTACTTTCATCTTGTGAATGACCACAGGCATCTTGCTGATGCCTGTGATCATTCACTGCAGGCACTTTGATCGGCTTTGGGAACAAATGTCTCCATTCACCAATCACAGACCAGTGGGATGGGTATGTGTGTAGGAGCGCATGCAATCGCACGCACCGAGCGAATAAAAACAGAGGTACGTATGTATGATTCGCAAGTGAAGTTTACAGGGCTGTATACAAGCATGGCAAGAATCCAGAATTGGATAAATACCTTCATAACCTTTAAGGTTTTCTTCAAATTGCTGAAATATCTAGGTTAAATGTATCCTTCAAGTACTGACAATACGAAGATACCTGCCAATCCATAATGTTCCCCGTAAGTAGAAGATTGCACCTGAGAATTGTTCTTGCTTCTGGTGTTTTGAGGAGACAACCTGGTCTGCTGGATCATTACAGTCCAATTAAATCTTGTCTTGAAGTGTCTTTTATGCTACTGTGAACTTTGAATTGGAATTGATTTTCAGCTTCATGACCTTGGCAATGTACAATGCTCTCTAACTTTTGTCCTTAACAATTCGTAAGAGAGACAACTTTCCATATATTTAGTTATTCAGCTCCTCATATTCCGAGACTGGAAAATGTTCTAGTCACATGAACAAACAAATTTGCAACTTTAATTGGAAACCCAATTCTTTCATAAAATATGCATTAACGCCCAAAAGAATAGCACCACTCCATGATTAGGAAAAAGTGTATAAATAATTTTATTCAATATCTCATGATCAAACAACAAGAATTAAAAACAATGAAAAACACATGTATCCTCGCCACTCAATTAATGTATCATAATTCATATAGTGGAACAATACTTAGCAATAATGCCACTGGCCCTAGAGCATAGCAATGAGGTAGTGTGTTTTTAGTGTTTTTAGATATATTGTTACACGCTCAATTTGGAGTAGGCAGTGTATATATATATATATATATATATATATATATATATATATATATACATATATATGTATATATATATATATATATATATATATATATATATATATATATATATATATATATATATATATATATATATATATATATATATATATACATATATCCGGGTATAGGTGGCAAAGTGCAATGTGCTATATAGTGGAATCGTGCGAATGGATAATCAAATGCAGATATATGAATAAATAACTCATATGTGCAGAACTCAACAACGAAATATAAGTACCATTTCCATGATGAAAGTGCTATGATGCTGGGCAAATAAGTGCGCAAAAGTATAGTAGGGAATATATATACATCACCAGGTTCTCGGTTTTAATACAATGCAATACCTTGGCCAGTTAAGTAAAGTACACCAAAGAGGAGGACAGAAGGATTTGAGTAAGTTTCTACTGGTTCCACAGCACCAGCAGCTTTCTCAAGACAGAAACCCCTTGAGATGGCTTGGCCTGGAGAGTTTGTGACATGTGTGGACTGTGATTAGTGAGATAACAAGAGCACAAGCTTAGGCTAAAGAAACTGCTTACTCCTTTCGAGTAATATTTATTAATATGGATGATGGCCTTTAGGGTTCTTGGAAATGGCCTTATAACCTTTCCCAGATAGATGGTCAGCAAAAATTACTTCTCTACGATCACTGCTGATGTCTTTCCTCCTTGGCATTTTGTAAAAACACACATGGACTTTTCAGACCAGCAAGCTGCCAAAACTGTTCTATAGAGATGCTTATACTTGCTGATGATTAGTTAACCACTTCAGGACCGCCCACAGGCAACAGAAAGTGGCTGTGCACGTGTATGTGTGCACATACGTGCGGACGCTTGCACGTGCACACCCCTCAGTGGGTGTATTGTGATCGTGTCTCCTGCAAAACAGATTGTTCTAAAACGTCGGTTTTGCAGGAAGTGGTTAAGAGCATTTGATTATCAGCACCTCTAAATGCCTATGAAAGAACTAGGAGCGTACTTCATTTTTCACACACAAGTCTAAGATTGTAGTTAATTTGTGCAACTACAGTGGGATGCAAAAGTTTGGGCAACTGTGAGAAAGCGCGGAGGAGCCGCCGCCATGAGCCAGCGGCGGGCGGCTCCTTCCGCACACGGCAGCTACTCGCACGGAGAGGCAGCCGCCTCCTCACATCATGAGGCGGCTACCTCCGTGTATCAGCCGGCAGAGAGCGGCGAAACCGCCGCGCTGGATGCGGCGGTTAGCCGGCAGGTCCCCGCTGCGGAGACACCGCAGAGCGGGGCTGTGCTGGCTGGGACTCATAGTCCCTTAAGATTCAGAGTGACGCGCGCGCGCGCGCACTCAGACAAAACTTATGACACCAGGGGAGAGTCAGCTGACCAGGCAGGTCAGCTGACCATAGCTCCGCTTCCCATTGGTCCAGCAATCAGGG
This sequence comes from Hyperolius riggenbachi, assembly GCF_040937935.1. Taxonomy (NCBI): domain Eukaryota; kingdom Metazoa; phylum Chordata; class Amphibia; order Anura; family Hyperoliidae; genus Hyperolius; species Hyperolius riggenbachi. The sequence continues at coordinate 552,993,368 of NC_090646.1, forward strand.
AGGTGCTGGGGGACACCTAATGTATATATACTGCTGGCTGTTCATTCATCTGGTGTCTGGCGTTGCGATCACATATGTGGGAGCACCCAGATCCGTAGTCAGATCCTTAAGTGTGCCGGGACCAGCTGGAGCTGTAATCCTACACTTAGATAGATTTTGATAGCTAAAGTACTAGTTTGATTGTGATTATTTGTTATGACTTTTGCCTGCCTCGACTATCCGCCTGAACTCTGACCTTGTACCTCGATATTTCTGATACTCTGTTGCCGAACCTCGGCTCGTTCCTAGACTCTGTTTCTGCCTCCCGATTTTGTACCCCGATATATCTGATACCCCGTTGCCGAATCCTGCCTGTACTTTGACTCCGCCTTTGCCTACCGTATTTGTACTTTGTCTGTCCGTGTGTTACGATCTGGCTTGTCCGACCTCGAGAACCGACCTCACGATTGGAGGCGGTTCCCAGTCCTCATAGTGATACTTCCTTCTGAGGGTCACTCGTGGACTTTCCTTCCTACTGTCAGTCTGACTCCTCCCGTCTTGGAGAGCTCAGGTCTGCGGAAGGAATCCGTGCAGTTCTCCTTGCTGCACCAAGGCCTCGGCCTCTTAGTGTTACTGTTACACCAAACACTACACTCTACTCAGGTGAACAGAGGTTAGCCAGTATATTGGATTATCGGTGATACTGCAGATCACATATAATCTGGTATACGTCTGTATTCTCCGTGACGCTGCAGGTCACCGGTAATCAGACCTCTCTGTACTTCACCGATCGTTACAGAACGCCAGACCAAAATACTGATGGAATGCACTGATCCTCTGACTGTGCTTGCCACTTCGGTGGATAGCATTCATCAATCACTAAGCCAGCACAAAGCCTTAATTGATGCCTTATCAGGCTCTGTGAGAACCCTCCAGACATCAGTTGATTCAGTGCGATCCCCTCATAGTGATGACATACGTATGCCTGTCCCAGATAAGTTTTCCGGCCACAAGTCTGACTTCCGGAATTTCAGGAGTAGAGTGTTGTCATATTTTGAGTTAAGGCCCCGATCCTCGGGGACTGAGACCCAACGGGTCATTTTCATTAAAACTTTGTTGACTGGAGATTCCCAGTCATGGGCATATAACCTGCCCGCTACCGATACTGCCTTGACCTCAGTGGAGGAATTCTTTAAGGCCATGGCCATAATCTACGACGACCCTGACCTTGCTGCATCCTCAGAGTGGAAGCTCAAACTCTTACGACAAGGCAGAGGGTCGGTCGAGGATTATGCGGCAGAGTTCCGTAGGTGGTCGGTCACCTCGAGATTTGATAATTTTGCCCTCATGGACTACTTCCTGTCTGGGTTGTCGGAAGAGGTTTCCGACCTAATGTTAACGGTACCCGAACCCAAGACAGTTGATGAGGCCATATCATCGGCCATTCGAGTGGATCGCAGGTTGCGCCATCAGAGGCAGGCTAGGGGCAGTCACCGTGTCAGGGTGACATCGTACGTGGCACCGTCTGCTACACCCCTAGTAACACCTTCTCCGCCTGTCTCACCCTCCCCGGCCTTACCACCGCCCGAGCCAATGCAGATTGGTCGGTCGAGACTGACCCAGGTGGAGCGAAGGCGGAGAATGACAGAACAGCTGTGCCTGTACTGTGCAGCAGCAGGGCATAGAGTGCGAAACTGTCCTAACAGGTCGGGAAACGAGTTTGCCTAGGAGTAGTGGGGGGTGACACCCTAGGCACACAAACTGCACCCTTTAAGGAAAAGAAATTACTGCTCCCTTGTACGGTTACATGGGAGAATAAGTTTATGGCCACTGAGGCATTTATTGATTCAGGCTCAGCGGCCAATTTTATGAATTTTGAGTTCGCGCAGGAGTTGGGTATTCCCCTCACTCCTGTGAGACCCCCCATTCAGGTCACGGCAGTAGACGATTCCCCTCTACAACGGAATCGTGCACTGTCTCAGACTCCGGAGGTGAGGATCACCATAGGGGTACTACATGGGGAACAATTATCATTTTTTGTTTTACACATGTCCACCTCCACTATTATCCTAGGCATGCCTTGGTTGCAGGTTCATTCCCCACAAATAGACTGGGCCACAGGACAGTTGACAGCATGGTCTCCTCATTGTTTCCAGCAGTGTTTGGGGAGACTGACATTGGGTCTAACTAAGGTACAGGTGGAGGGTGTACCAGAACAATACGCAGATTATGCCGATGTGTTTTGTCCCAAGGCCGCGGATAAGTTACCCCCTCATCGTCCATTTGACTGTCCCATTGACCTTCGTTCCGGTTGTATGCCTCCTCGAGGCCATTTATATAACTTATCCGGCCCCGAGAAACTTGCCATGCAGGAATACATTCGTGAGAACTTGGCTAAGGGCTTCATTAAGCCGTCTCGGTCGCCCGCTGGGGCAGGCTTCTTTTTTGTTAAAAAGAAAGATGGGGGTTTACGGCCTTGCATCGATTACCGAGGCCTCAATAAAATCACTGTGAAGAATCGCTACCCGTTACCACTTATAGACGATTTGTTCACACAGGTCACAGAGGCCAGCATATTTTCAAAACTAGACTTACGGGGGGCATACAACCTGGTGCGTATAAGGAAGGGCGATGAATGGAAGACGGCCTTCAATACCCCGGATGGGCACTACGAGTATAGAGTGATGCCCTTCGGGTTGTGTAATGCCCCGGCCGTCTTCCAAGAACTCATCAATGAGGTTTTTCGGGAGGTGTTGGGAAAGTTCGTTTTAGTCTATCTAGACGACATTCTCATTTTTTCTAGCAACCTCCCAGAGCACAGAACCCATGTCAGGATGGTATTAGACAAACTGAGGCAGAATCTTTTATACGCCAAACTCGAAAAATGTATTTTTGAGGTCACATCGGTTGCCTTTCTGGGGTATATAATCTCCACCTCAGGGTTGTCTATGGACCCTGCCAAAGTCTCCGCGGTCCTGGACTGGCCGCAGCCGGTGGGGTTAAAATCATTGCAACGGTTCCTGGGGTTCGCGAACTATTATAGAAGGTTTATAAAGGGGTACTCCACAGTAGTCGCCCCGCTCACTAACCTTACTAAAAAGGGGGCAGACACCACTCATTGGTCTCCCGAGGCAGTACAAGCGTTTTCTAAGTTAAAAGGGTTGTTCTGTTCAGCACCCATTCTCAGACACGTGGACACTTCTGTTCCATTTATTGTTGAGGTAGACGCCTCAGAGATCGGGGTGGGGGCTGTGCTGTCCCAACGTTCTGGTCTACAGGGTAGACTTCACCCATGTGCCTATTTTACCCGAAGGTTCTCTCCGGCAGAGAGAAACTATGACATAGGCAACAGGGAGCTCCTAGCCATCAAATTGGCCTTTGAAGAGTGGCGTCATTGGCTAGAGGGAGCTGAGCACTCTATCACAGTTTATACCGACCACAAAAACCTAGAATACATCGAGGGGGCTAAAAGGTTAAGCCCAAGGCAGGCTCGATGGTCTCTATTTTTCTCGAGATTTTCATTCTTGATCACGTATACGCCAGGGAGTAAGAATACCAAGGCAGACGCACTTTCTAGGTGTTTTGAGCCAGAGACAGCACAGCCCCCTGTTCCTGAAACCATTGTCCCACGTAGTATGGTGTTGGCCGCCACCGAGACTTGGGAGGACTGGAAAGAGACTTTAAGTCCTTTTCAGCAGGATATCCCAGAAGGGAAACCGGACGGGGTATTATTTGTTCCGTTACCATTCCGTCTCCAGATCTTGGAGATGTTTCACTCCCATAAGAACGCGGGGCATCCGGGAGCGACTAGGACGCAGGATCTCGTGGCCAGATGTGCATGGTGGCCTTCGCTAGCCGCTGACTGTAGAGAGTTTGTCAGGGAATGTGCGGTGTGCGCTAAAAGCAAGCCCTCCCGGCTGGCATCTGTAGGTACTTTGCAGCCTTTACCCACCCCGAGTGAACCATGGACCCATTTGTCCATGGATTTTGTAGGAGAGCTTCCTAGATCTGAAGGCATGTCAGTTATTTGGGTGGTGGTTGACCGTTTTAGTAAAATGGCCCACTTCGTGCCTTTGAAAGGACTCCCTTCGGCCCAGGAACTGGCCGATTTATTTATTATCCATGTCTTCAGGTTGCATGGCATTCCAGAGGACATTGTATCTGATCGGGGAGTTCAGTTTATTTCGAAATTTTGGAGGGCATTTTGTCACCAAATGGGCATGAAATTGTCGTTTTCCTCGGGGTACCATCCACAGACTAATGGCCAGACAGAGAGGGTCAATCAGTCGTTAGAACAATTTCTGAGATGCTACGTTGCTGAGGCACAGAGTGATTGGGTTAAGTATTTACCTTATGCAGAATTTGCCCACAATAACTTAAAGAGTTCGTCCTCAGGTTTCTGCCCATTTCAGATTGTGACAGGTAAACTGCCCAAATTCTCCCCATTACTAGTTGCGGCCACTCCGTTCCCAGCCTTGGAGACGTGGCTAAGGTCATTTAAGGACATGTGGTGGATCATCAAGAATAATCTTGTAAAAGAATTCCAGAGCCAGAAAAGTCAGGCTGACAAGAGACGCTCGTTGGAGTGGAAATTCCAACCAGGAGATTTGGTTTGGGTGTCAACCCGTCACCTGACCCTGAAACAACCCTCTGACAAACTTGGTCCCAGGTTCGTGGGTCCATTTCCGGTTACTAGGAAGATTAACAATGTCACATACTCCGTTGATCTTCCCACCAGCATGCGTGGAGTAAGGTCTTTCCACGTATCACTTCTCAAACCCGCAGCCCAGGGGGGTCCCACCCCTCCTCCGCCTGTCTTAGTCGATGCCCAACCCGAGTATGAAGTGGAAAAGATCATAGATTCACGTATGGTACAGAACTCGGTGCAGTATCTCGTACATTGGAAGGGGTACGGCATTGAGGAGAGACAATGGGTACCTGGGAATCGCATGCATGCGGACGAGTTAGTGAAAGAATTTCATACTGTACATCCAGGAAAACCTGGAAGGAGCTGTCCGGAGTCCACTCCTCGGGGGGGGGGGGTACTGTGAGAAAGCGCGGAGGAGCCGCCGCCATGAGCCAGCGGCGGGCGGCTCCTTCCGCACACGGCAGCTACTCGCACGGAGAGGCAGCCGCCTCCTCACATCATGAGGCGGCTACCTCCGTGCATCAGCCGGCAGAGAGCGGCGAAACCGCCGCGCTGGATGCGGCGGTTAGCCGGCAGGTCCCCGCTGCGGAGACACCGCAGAGCGGGGCTGTGCTGGCTGGGACTCATAGTCCCTTAAGATTCAGAGTGACGCGCGCGCGCACTCAGACAAAACTTATGACACCAGGGGAGAGTCAGCTGACCAGGCAGGTCAGCTGACCATAGCTCCGCTTCCCATTGGTCCAGCAATCAGGGAGGTGCTGGGGGACACCTAATGTATATATACTGCTATCTGTTCATTCATCTGGTGTCTGGCGTTGCGATCACATATGTGGGAGCACCCAGATCCGTAGTCAGATCCTTAAGTGTGCCGGGACCAGCTGGAGCTGTAATCCTACACTTAGATAGATTTTGATAGCTAAAGTACTAGTTTGATTGTGATTATTTGTTATGACTTTTGCCTGCCTCGACTATCCGCCTGAACTCTGACCTTGTACCTCGATATTTCTGATACTCTGTTGCCGAACCTCGGCTCGTTCCTAGACTCTGTTTCTGCCTCCCGATTTTGTACCCCGATATATCTGATACCCCGTTGCCGAATCCTGCCTGTACTTTGACTCCGCCTTTGCCTACCGTATTTGTACTTTGTCTGTCCGTGTGTTACGATCTGGCTTGTCCGACCTCGAGAACCGACCTCACGATTGGAGGCGGTTCCCAGTCCTCATAGTGATACTTCCTTCTGAGGGTCACTCGTGGACTTTCCTTCCTACTGTCAGTCTGACTCCTCCCGTCTTGGAGAGCTCAGGTCTGCGGAAGGAATCCGTGCAGTTCTCCTTGCTGCACCAAGGCCTCGGCCTCTTAGTGTTACTGTTACACCAAACACTACACTCTACTCAGGTGAACAGAGGTTAGCCAGTATATTGGATTATCGGTGATACTGCAGATCACATATAATCTGGTATACGTCTGTATTCTCCGTGACGCTGCAGGTCACCGGTAATCAGACCTCTCTGTACTTCACCGATCGTTACAGCAACCTTGTTAATCGTCATGATTTTCCTGTATAAATCGTTGGTTGTTACGTAAAAAAATGTCAGTTAAATATATCATATAGGAGACACACACAGTAATATTTGAGAAGTGAAATGAAGTTTATTGAATTTACAGAAAGTGTGCAATAATTGTTTAAACAAAAATAGGCAGGTGCATACATTTGAAGAAAAATGAAATCAATATTTAGTAGATCCTCCTTTTGCAAATATTACAGACTCTAAATGCTTTCTGTAGGTTCCAATAAGAGTCTGGATTCTGGTTGAAGGTATTTTGGAACATTCCTCTTTACAAAACATCTCTAGTTCATTCAGGTTTGATGGCTTCCAAGCATGGACAGTTCTCTTTAACTCACACCACAGATTTTCAATTATATTCAGATCTGGGGACTGAGATGGCCATTCCAGAACATTGTACTTGTTCCTCTGCATGAATGCCTTAGTGGATTTTGAGCAGTGTTCAGGGTCGTTGTCTTGTTGAAAGATCCAGCCTCGGCGCAGCTTCAGCTTTGTCACTTATTCCTGGACATTGGTCTCCAGAATCTGCTGATACTTAGTGGAATCCGTGTGTCCCTCAACTTTGACAAGATTCCCAGTCCCTGCATTGGCCACACATCCCCACAGCACTTTACCTCCAAGAGTTTTTCCCCTTAAAAAACCAGAACAATTTTCACCTCCATTCCATTCATTCACCAATAACTTTATTGCTACTTATAACAAGAAAATAATCTATATCTTGTTTTTTTGCCACCAATTAGGATTTCTTTGGGGGGTACTTTTTGCTAAGAATTATCTTATTCTAACTGCATTTTAACAGGAAAAATAAGAAAAAAAATCATTATTTCTCAGTTTTCAGTTTTCGGCCATTATAGTTTTAAAATAATACATGCTAACATAATTAAAACCCACACATTTTATTTGCCCATTTGTTTCAGTTATTCCAATGTTTAAAATTGTTCCCTAGTACAATGTATGGCACCAATATTTTATTTGGAAATAAAGGTGCATTTTTTGTGTCCATCACTAAGTACAAGCCCATAATTAAAAAAGTAACAGTAATATACCCTCTTGACATACAAAAAAAAAGTTCGGTGCCTAAGGTAACTATTTATGTATTTTTTTATTTTTATTTTTTACAACATTTTTTGGGGGGTAACTAGTAAAAAAAAGTCTTTAAATGGAAAAAAATGTGTGGAGATGTAATTTTACTATTTGGTCGCAAGATGTCCTTGCGCATAACTATGTGTAGTATTACTACGCAAGTAGGAAGTAATGTGTGTACATGTAAGTATAGTTTTTTGTGAATGACGGTGCCATCTCATTGATGACGGCCATCATTCACACGGGGACTTAGATCAGTGAATGGGAACTGTGTTCCCATTCATTGATCTCCTGTCTAACGATCGGCGGTGAGAACGAGCGTGCGGGGGGGGGGGGGGGAAGGGGGGCCAGCGGAAGTGCACGGTAGCAGGGGACGTGGTAGCTACATCCCTACGAGAAGATATGTGAAGAATGCAATGGGGAAGTTACTCGTACCGGAGGAGGGTAAATGGTTAAACCTGCTGGAAAAGGCTCATTACAGAGAGGCAGAGGCATAAAGACTGGTAACTTTTCTGCAACTAATGTAGACAAGCAGACACCAGATGGAGTTACTTTTTAGAATTAAAAGGAAAATGTACATTATGTGGTTTATTGGATGGGGCTAAATTAAGGGACCCTGGAATGCTGAAGGTAGAGCCCTTCTCTAAGTCAAGCATTTCTGACTATTCCTGCATTTTATGCACATGTGAATTTTTATATTGCCAAGCATTACTACTGGAATCCAAGGTCAAGCGTCTGTTGCTTTGTTTCTGCTACAAGAATGCTCTGCGCTGCCTCTTTGAAATATTGTGCCGGGGCTGGTGTTTATTGCCAGTTTCAATCACCAAGCCATATGTTGGAGAGAACCAAATTACACATGCTGGGAAGATGTGTTCATTGGTTGCCATTGAATAATAACACTAATTTCATGTCTATATGAGGGAGCTAAATAAAAATCATTAAACCAAGCCGGTAACCCAAGTAGTTAGTGTGAGAGATGTTATTGGATAAATAGTCCAGATTCTCCAGATCACTGTAATCTTTAAAGTGGTCTGAAACATTCTTTCTTCTTTGCTCTAAAAGATTCTTTACAGCTCTAAAGCTACTATCACACAAAAAATTGTAGCAGAACAGCATTCAAACAGTTAAACACAGCCCTTTGTCCTGCACGGGAAAGCCCCTGCGCCTAGAGTGGAGATAACATTTTTTTTGTTTGCATTCCGATGTTGTTACATTGTGTGTAACAACTGAAAACAAACTCCCTCTGCTTCAAGCATACATACAGTTCAGAACAGCTCACTAGAAGATTTTAATGTATATAATAAAAAGCAGCCTAAATAAAATGCAATGGCAGATTCCCGAGCAGATAAACTGTACTTTTGGAACTTGTAATTTATAAATGGATAATATTATTCGTGCACAAAAGCAATATGCAAATATTGTAACTACATGGGTAATAAAAAGTAGTAAAACACACTTTATTGAACGTAATGTCAGAGTTTCAGACCACTTTAATAGCATTCAGAGAGGCATAAGCCAAATCAGGGATCACCCACTCTAAACACTCCATATACACGAATGGCTCAAGCCTTCAGGACAATTCCCATTCATTACATACAGTATAAAACGCCTAAAACAAACTCCTCATTCAGGTCCTCTGGTTTCCAGGAGCCCAGGTTTATAATCCATTATATCCATCCACTTAGTGACCCAAGTCACTGCAAATAAAAATGGGTGCGGGCATAATAGGATGTGGGTGGAGCTAACTGTAATGTAATAGTGTAATGCAAAAACAGTGGGCCAGAGTTTCATTGAAAACATAGTTAGGTAAAGTGACCCTAAAGGTAACTGGATAACGTTCTACCCAACCCCTTCCAAAGAAAAAAACCTCACACACATAATAAGGCAGTGTTCTTCCCCCCACCTCTAAAACACGCACACACATAAGAGAGCAGTATTTTCCTCATGATGTGGCAGAAGGGCAGATTTGCATTATGGATGCACAGATGAAAATCCGCAGAAACTACTGAATTCTATCATGCCAATATGGACCAAAATCTCTGAGGAATGCCATGAAGAATTAAGGCAATTCTGAAGGCACATGTGAGATGCACATACTGTACATTGCCCCACGTATAGTTTGGAGACACAACAGTAGTTGGTCAAAATGGGAAGGAGTCTGCATACAGGCATATAGTGGGACAGCTTTCCTTCTAGTGCAACTGCAACATCTTGGAACTTAATGCTCTTAAGACCATGGAGATAATAGCCTTTAGGAGAACTCCCCAGCACCTCCCCCTAACCATAAATGCATCTACTAGTAACATGTGTAGGGTCATTCAAATGTCTTGGGTCCACAATCACCAACAACCTAAAATGGGACAACAATACTGTCACTATCATCAAGAAAACGCAACAGAGGATGTACCACTTAAGGCAGATGAAAAGTTTGGCCTACCACAAAAACTAATGGTTCAGTTTTACATTGCGATCATGAAATCCATCATGACATCGTCTGACTCTTGCTCATGCTCAGTACTAGAAAAGGTGAGACTGCAGCGCATCAACAGAACAGCGGAAAGGATAATTGGCTGTAGCTTACCTTCCCTGCAGGTGCAAAAAGAGAGAGAACAAGACGGCTTCTGACCTCTCTCACACTGCCCACTCCATCTTCGAGCTTATGCCTTTAGGAGACAGATACAGGTAAGTCACAATCAAAACTTCCAGGCACAGGAACAGCTTCTTCCCTCAGGCAGTAGCCATGCTTAACACAGAACCATGCTAGAGCTGCTAGGACTTGAAAGCATTAAAGCATAGAACTAAACTGAACAACTCTCGCCCTGTTTACTGCCACTATAACTTACATATTATCCTTGATTTGTAATATATATATTGTGTGTCCTTGTATTGTTTTGTTTGTGTCTGTTAATCAACTTCCAAGTCAAATTCCTTGTAAGTGTTAACTTATTTGGCCAAATAAATTGATTCTGATTCTGATCACTATGTTGATGCTTAGCCTGAAACGTATAAGAAAAAGTCTTACAATGAGCCCTCAGTAAAAACAATACTATTCCCCAGGCAATGAACAATCCCTTCCCACATAAATAGTCTTTGACATAATATAATATGCAATACATATTAAAAGGTACAAACTCTAATATACAATATAGTTAGAGGCAATAGCTACACTGTGACCAGGAATGACCTTTGTCTAACAAAGACTGCTTTGTTTTCCAAGGTGCTCATTACACTGTAATTCATGTCCTCTATTGCAAAAGATTTATTAGAGTGCCATGTACATCTAAAGTATACATGAAATATTATGTTGCCAATCTACCCATTGTTTCAATTGTGTGCAGTCAAGCATCCCTTTACTTTTCCGTAGAAGAGCCAAGGTTCGACCTTGACATTCAGAAATATGTCAAGAGGCGGTAAAACCTCGAAGAGAAATAAAAAGTCCTTCCAACATCCAATGACATCTGTTGCCTTTAGAATATGTATAGGAGTTGATTCACGGAAAATGAGGAACACTGGGGAACATAAGTGATCCAGCAAAGATGGAGTTAATGTTTTAAACAGACTGCTATTAGGTGTCATTAGGTCACATTAGATTCGTATTAGAACATGGTGAGGTTCCTGAACATTTGTGCATGTATCTGAGTGACAACTTTTCTTTTTTTTGTGTATTTAAGCCCACTGTTTCCTGGATTTATTAAAATAGGTTTTCACTGTGGTTGCATGCATGTAGGTGCAATAGCACAAACACTAATTCACAGAACTTTGCTATGTTTTTATATGAGTGAGGGATAGAAGCTTTTGAAACCCATCAAAAAGTCCAGTCCAGACTTGGTGGATTCAATCCATTGTTCTCCATTCTTAGTAAATTTGCCATCTCAGTCTCTCGGATATCCTGACATGGCCAAATGTTTATAATGGACTGTCACACAAGGATTAATATTGGTTCATGCAGAGAAATAGGTGGGGTTCTTATCTTATTTCTTCACTATCATGGTGATTGGATAGCACAATATATCCCTGGCTTCTTTGTTACTGGATACCTCACAACCAGCTCAGGGTATGTCCAAAGTGGAAGAACCCCCCTCCTCCTTTTAGGTGACATACCCCTTTTCCCACTGTTTACAAGCATATGGTTTGGTTACTGTCGTTGTGGGTGATCCAAATGCCTATTAGGTCTATTTACAGGCTGTATAATATTTGCATGGCAGAGAAAGTGAGGCTCATCTATAGACCCCCAGAACATCTAAGGCCCCATTCACAGAGGGCCATTATGGTAGGATTTAATAGAGGCACCTTAATGCTGAAAGTTGCACTGCAATAGGAAGTCTATGTGACATTCTGAGTGCATCCGGTATAATGCGTTCCAACAGAGAGAAGTATCCCAACACAGTGCATGCAGGGAATTACTGCATTGACCGTATGCTTAACTGTATGCAACACAAAGGTCACATAATGTGTGGTGCAATTTTTTAACATGGGGTTGTCACCATGAAAATCAAATTTCAACAGCAACTGGTCTGAAGTGTATTAAGTGACAAAGATGCTAATCTTGCATTCAAAACGTTTTCTCCTGTTAGGGTTTAGAGTTATCACATACCTTAGGAGCACTGGCCCTTTAATTGCCATTGGCTGGGAGAACAGTTGCATGCTGGGGGGTCTTTTTATCTATAATGTATTCCTCCTCTTCCCTTTATTTCCCCCTCATACTAATGACATAAGACTGTACATTTCCTAGTATAGACCTCAGTGAGAGTGTCTGAAGACTCTGGGAGGATGGCGGGTAATTAATACACAATTAGCAAGAGGAGAAAAAAGAGTGAGGGAGGAAATGATGTCAGGTTTAGCTTCATTCACAGGTAACCAAGATGGAAACTGTCTAGAGTAGGATTCTCTACTTTTCCTTTATAAAAATTCACAGGAATCCGAACATGGACAGTGCAATACATCTGTTATGTAAGTAGAACTAATATTTTCTCTACTTATATATGTGTTTTTTCTTTCTAGGTTAGCATGGGTGCCACTTGTTCTTTAAAAGGAACATGATGCAGCCCACACTGTGAACCTAGTCTAACTTAAATTTAACATTCCCTTCAAATATAAATGATGGTAACAAACTGCAATGTTATTTGCAGTACTTTTGACTTTGTCACCAACTAATGTCACAGACAGTTTTATTACATTTCTTACAAACATCTCAATATACTTTTTTTCATTGACTGATTACTTTGTAATCATGACAGCATCCAGCTTCCGTGATAGATTACTCATGGTCTCACTGCATTCAATAGGGGTTCTCTGGCTTCACCAGAATACCAGAGTGGTTCATCAAACGCTTATTAACTTGAATCAGTCATTGTTAAGGGAACTCCAGACAGCAGTATACTGCAGTAGATGAGAAGAGAAATGATGAGAGCTGCTACCCGTAACCTTCAAGTTTCTGTAAATGAGAGAGACAATATGGTGGTGCAATATCGCTGGATGATTTGGTATGTTTAAAATTGTGTGTGTATATACTTACAAGGGTGGGTTGCAACACTTACAACTACCGTCAGACCCTGCGGGAATAAAACCATCCCTGCTTGGTATCCCAGGTCTGTAGGTGCAGATGCTGGTTGGTCGCTCTCCTTTTATAGTTTTGAGGACAAAAGGTCTTCGCAGCTATGGACTCCTAAGGGTAAAAACGAGTCTAAGAAACAGTGGTGGAAGGCCCTTAAGAATAACTATCTACTATGAACTATTATATAGGTAAGCAACATATAGTCTTACCTTCTTAGAAGGACAAACCAAGCTTAATGGAAAAACTATTTATTCATGCTGAAAAGAGGCACTCACACTCCTGATCATTAGCAGCTAAGGAACTTTTTATTAACCTGCAGAAGCGGGCCAGAACCCATGAAACTTGGTTTTTCCTGAGATGGAAAGACTATATATTGCTTATCTATATACCCGTTTATAGTGGATAGTTATTCTTAAAGGGATCTTAGCAGCTCCTGGTTTCAAATAGCTGAAAGGGCTGCCCTGTTTGAGAAGGCAACCACCTGCTACCTTATCACTGCCATTATTGAGGGTTTGGTGTGAAATTCTTCAATTGTGACTATTTTTTTCTGTTTAAAGTACAAGGTTGAAGACTCATCTCCTTCCCTAATGCTTAATGGGTTTGTTTGTGGGTAGTGAAGTCTAATCCGGGTGGGGCGGATCTGCAGCCCACATCCCTCTGAAAAATCTCCTTATATGGCCTTTTCATTTCTCTGAGGTTTGCTTTCCACACTGGTTTTTCCTCTTCCTCCTGGCTTGCATCATTTCCTGCAGCTGGAGATGATGCAGGGAGTGGCTCACCCTTCTCTCCCTTATTTAAAGCTGCAATGGCGGCTACACAGCACGGCTATCCACCTCACCTTTCAAAGCGGAGTGACGACCGCGGAGCATGTGGGCTATGCCCTGAGGGGATATTTCCGTCCTTCCAAGCCAGTCTGCGCCTGCCTCTTTTCATACCCGGCTAAGTATATCTTCTACTTATTCACTTCCTTGCAGACCCTATGGGCTGCTTCCACTTGGTCAATAGTGACTCTGACAGTATTTAAATTGCACTTTTAGTCTGATAGGTTGCACAGTTAAGGTTATTGCATATGCTGAATGGTTGTTTGTTTGTGTAAATATAGCACTATATGCACTTTCATGGTTCTAAGTAGGGCTGATATGTACTGTTATACACAGTTTTTTTGCACTTTATAATTCATACTGAACCTGGGTTCGTCCACGAGGGGGCTCATTCTCTGAGCCCCCAGTGGTTACAGGTTGTACATCCACTGAGATTGAACACAATAGATTATTATATCTAGCAGGCCCATTATGTTGAATATGGCTGGAAATACAATAGTATGCTGTTTTTAGATGTTTTTAATTTTGTGTATCATTGATATGTGTTTGCAAAGATTGTAATAAAAATTTTTTTGATTGATACATATGGTCTGCAGTAGTGCTGTTTATAGGGGTATCTTTTCTCTTATAGTATTATGTGTACATGTTCTACCCCAGCACACGCAGTCAATATTACTTGGGGTGCTGACAAACCCTTTTGTGTTCTAATTAGGTGACTTCTTATCTGCCTTCCATCTTCTTTTGCTCCACCCATGTGGACGGAGGAAGAAGGATTCTGCCTGTTATAACCCTTAAATGTAAAGTGAAAGCTTGTTTAATAATGAACCACATTTTTAGCATGCATTTTTAATTTGCTATAGAGCTGCCTCTATAGGGAGTGAAAAATGATGCTCGGTTCCCTTTAAAGAGAATCTGTATTGTTAAAATCGCACAAAAGTAAACATACCAGTGCGTTAGGGGACATCTCCTATTACCCTCTGACACAATTTCGCCGCTCCTCACCGCATTAAAAGTGGTTAAAAACTGTTTTAAAAAGTTTGTTTATAAACAAACAAAATGGCCACCAAAACAGGAAGTAGGTTTATGTACAGTATGTCCACACATAGAAAATACATTCATACACAAGCAGGCTGTATACACCCTTCCTTTTGAATCTCAAGAGATCATTTGTGTGTTTCTTTCCCCCTGCAGCTATCTTCCCCTGAAGTGTCAGGCTGTTTCTTCCTGCAGAGTGCAGACAGCTCTGCCTGTATGTAATTCCTCAGTATGTGAAAGCCCAGCCAGCTCAGAGGAGGATTTATCCAGCTTGTAAAAGATAAGAGAGAAGAGAGAAGCTGCCCTAATCTAAATAATACACAGGCAGTGTGCAGAGAGGGGCCCGGAGGGGGGAAATGCATCACAGAACCACAACACTGAAGAACTTGGCAGCCTTCCAGACACAGCCTGACAAGTCTGACAAGAGAGAGATAAGTTGATTTATTACAGAGATGGTGATAGTAGAACGTGCTGCAGTAAGCCAGAACACATTAGAATAGCCTTTGGAACTTGTAGGATGATAAAAAACAGGATGCAATTTTTGTTACGGAGTCTCTTTAAGGGCACCTCCACCAGTGTTCCTGAGACTATTTTGTTTTTATGCTTATTCTTATACCATTACTACTTTCCATTGCTGTGTTAAGGCATGTGTACATTTTACAAATCATCATGCAATACATTGTGCTGCATAATATATTTTTCCATACAAATATTAACAAAAAAGTCAAGGTAAATTGAATTTATTCTTTGTGATTATATTATTTGCTGACAGATTTTCCTCCGGGGAATACGGTTTATTACATACTGTTCCAGCGAATGTTTCATTCTTTTAATTTATGCCATTACAATACAGTTTATTTCTGGGCTTTATAGAAATGAAAAGTGATTTTACTAGTGGTTAACTTTGGCTTCCCTTTGTTTATACTGAAATTGTATTGTGTTTTCTTCATCCCGTGCTTTTATGTTTGGAGGCCCCTGTCTCCTGTGTACAATAGCAAGATTAAACAGTTGATAAATGTGTCCCAATTTATCACCATCAGAAGCAGCATAAAACACAACGAGAAGCAGAGCATAACTGTTTGCCATGTGGAACTGTGAGCATGAATAGAAATGCATTGCTATCATAGGCAAGATGGAAAGAGATATCTCTTGGTTCTCAGATGTCAGTTCCTTTGAGAAACATTACAGAAAGATTTAAGGCCTCTACCAAATCTGAAGCAAATTACATAGCAGATGTTAAGAAGATGTGTGTAGCTGAGTGTCTCATTAGTCCGATGGTATTCCAGGTGGAACACAAAACTGACACAAATTGTGGTAATTAGATGCATACTAAATACAGATATGATATTAAGGAGGAGACAACATGGGAATTGTACAAGATCATTCCCAAAAAAACACAGAAAGTAAGAAGAAAGTTCAGAGCATTAAAAAAATAAAAAATCTCCATAGTTAATGAATTATAATTAAGTAAGGGCAAATGTATATCTCTTAGCAGTTCAGCAGAATTAACTTACCTCATTAAAGGACCAGTATCGTGAAAAAAGTAGGCAGTTAAAATCTGACAGAACCGACAGGTTTTGGGCCAGTCTCTCTCCTCATGGGGGATTCTCAGGGTTTTCTTTGTTTTCAACAGCATTTCCTGAACAGCAGTTTAACTGTCAAAATAGTCGGTTCTGCCAGATTATAACTGCCTACTTTTTGCAATAGTGGTCCTTTAAGTGCAAGAAGGCACTGGGAGTGAAAACAGTTGCATGCAAATATTAAAACGACCTTAGCAGTACATTTCTTTAATAAAAAACTCCCAAGGAAGGTTTGTTAATTGTGTATCCTTTAGCATTGAAGTAGGCTTTAAGTATTGGAATAGACTTACCTGCCAGGAGAAGTAGTTTCCATTGATGCAGTGCACACCTGCGATTTTCTGCAGCAAGGGGCAGAAAAGATGAAGGCTTCCATATGGACACGGGGGGTACAGAACAGTCTCCCATAGGTAATTAAAGAGAACTCGAGGTGGGTTCTAAGAATCCTATTAGCACACAGAGGCTGGGTCTGCATATAATGCCCAGCCTCTGTTGCTATACTGTCTCCCCCCAGGCCCCCCTGCGCTCTGCTGTCCCCTATAAATCAAACGCCGAGCTAGCGACATCGCTAGCCGGCTGTTTACCTCTGCACTTGTCACTCTTGCCGCTCCCCCGCCTCCTCTATATCGTTGCCCACCGCCTGCGTCCTTTCCTTCTCCGATGATTGGATGCAGCCGGGGAGCGGAGATATAGAGGAGACGGGGGAGCGTTGAGAATGACAAGTGCAGAGGTAAACAGCCGGCTATCGACACGCTGCATATCGCTAGCACGGCGTTTGATTTATGGGGATCAGCAGAGCGCAGGGGGGGGGGGGGGCTGGGGGGAAACAGTATAGCAACGGAGGCTGGGCATTATATGCAGACCCAGCCTCTGTGTGCTAATAGGATTCTTAGAACCCACCTCGGGTTCTCTGTTTCAACACTAAAACTTTAATTCACTAAACTCCCTTAGGGGAGGTTCATTTAAAATGTTTTTTTTTAATTATTGTACCTGCCAATGCCCTGACATTGTCCATCATGTTAGTGGGCCCAAAGAAAATTTTAGATGTCCCCTCTTGCTTATGCTGCTACTGTTACTGCCTGCTTTTCACATGTGGGTAGCAGAACTCAGACCGGTAGCAAAAGAATTTCAGCAACCACTGGAAAAGGCTTTGAACAAGCAGCTCCCAACTAACTCTTTGCATTTTGGACTTGTAGCATAGATCTGGGACAATGGCAGAAAGGCCAAAGGGTATTGGAAGCTGTTTCTAAGTAAACATTTGTAAATGTATTTCTTTATCTGTCCATCCATCCATTTAATTGGGAAACTCTAACAGGGATAAGTTCTGCCTGAGGCAAAGCCTGCCTTGCTGCTACTTGGGCGGTCTACATATCTTTGAGGTAGAAAAGGTGTCACTATATGAGAACTTGAACAAGGATAACAAGGATGAGATCAAGATGCGTAGGAGAAAGAGTTTGATGACACATAATACATCTTCAATATGCTGTATTTGTAGGAGATAGAAGACACCAAGTGTATGAAATGGCAGACATGCGTGGCCTTCAGAAAGCTGTGAAAACCTAATACAGATATGTTGTACTGGAGCTGCACCAGGAGCCAATCTCCTCTGTCCCCTTCCACCACCATGCCCCACCACCCCTCCTTCCATTGGATCTACCTAAAAAGGCATGTTGTTTTTAGGCCTGGTGCACACCAGAGGAGTTGTTCTGAGCGTTTTGAGTTTTTGAAACCTCTTGCTAATGTTATCCTATGTGTCTATGCACACTGGAGCGATAAGGTTTTGTACAAAAAACCACAGCATTACATTGGGAAATGCTTTTGAAACCTCTAGCATTGGGGAGCTTTTCTGGTGTATCTCAGCTCTTACTCAATGTATTCCAAAAATAGGAAGGCCAACAACTGTATTTTTTTAGACAATGGTAGCACAGACTTGTGAATTAACACACAAGCACATTCTCCTTTTGGAACTACAGAGAATATGTTAAAAAACAAATATGTGGACAATAACCTGGGTTTTGTTGTCTTTAATCTGACAGCTTCTTCCTTTAGACCTTATTATGAAGGGAAAAAAAGTTTCAGAAAAATAATGCAGTTTTTATACTTATTTTAATATTTTGATTTGGTAGTAATCCATACTTAATACCATTAAAGTAAAATCTGGAAGAATTACATAAAAGTATCCTTCACATTATAACAGTTTTTGTAATTTTTTTGTAATTTATTTTGAAACACCCTTTTTCTTTCACATATAATCCACTTTGAAAAATCACTTAAATCAGCTTTTTCTACCTCTGAAGTTAGTATGCCTTGGCCAGGTTTAAAAGAACTGCCAGAAGGAATTTCTATATGTCTTGCTGTGCTAACAAAGGTAACCAAGATAAGCAAGTTCTCCGAGGCAAAGTCTACGGTTCTTCAAAGTTACTAGCAGGCATTATTCTGAATTCTGTCAAAAGACAGAGTCAACACAATTTAGGGCTTTCCTGCTAATAACTTTTCACATCTTATCGCTATTTAATCTCCAGTCAATTTACATTTCATTGAATTCTGCCATAATGTTTGAATGTTCAGTTTCATATTATACTGTTTTTGATTGAAGAGAGATAGCAGAAAAGAGTGACAGAGGGTACAAACAATGTCAGTGTCACTTGAGGAAGTTTGTGTTTGTCTTATAAATATAAGAGCAGAGGTAGAAGGTACTTAGAGGGGGTCTTCCCAAGACAAATATATGGGTTCAGCTATGTTTGAGGGGGAAGAGGAGTTGGTTTGAGGTGATCCATGCTGGTCCGTCCACTCTACTACATCTTCACTGAAATTGTTAAGGGCTGTACCTTGCAATAAATTTAACTTGTATAATGAAAAGAGTACCCTTAAAGAGACTCCGTAACAAAAATTGCATCCTGTTTTTTATCATCCTACAAGTTCCAAAAGCTATTCTAATGTGTTCTGGCTTACTGCAGCACTTTCTGCTATCACAGTCTCTGTAATAAATCAATGTATCTTTCCCTTGTCAGACTTGTCAGCCTGTGTCTGGAAGGCTGCCAAGTTCTTCAGTGTTGTGGTTCTGCTATGAACTCCCCCTTCCAGGCCCCTCTATGCACACTGCCTGTGTATTATTTAGATTAGAGCAGCTTCTCTCTTCTCTCTTATCTTTTACAAGCTGGATAAATCGTCCTCTGAGCTGGCTGGGCTTTCACATACTGAAGAATTACAGACAAGGGCAAAGCTGTTTGCAGGAGAAAAAAGAGCAGCCTGAAACTTCAGTGCATGAGAGATGCAGGAGGAAAGAAACACACAAATGATCTCTTGAGATTCAAAAGGAAGGGTGTATACAGCCTGCTTGTGTATGGATGTATTTTCTATGTGTGGACATACTGTACATCAACCTACTTCCTGTTTTGGTGGCCATTTTGTTTGTTTATAAACAAACTTTTTAAAACTGTTTTTAACCACTTTTAATGAGGCGGGGAGCGGCGAAATTGTGACAGAGGGTAATAGGAGATGTCCCCTAACGCACTGGTATGTTTACTTTTGTGCGATTTTAACAATACAGATTCTCTTTAAAGGACAGCTGAGGTGACATGTGACATGTGTATGTAAAGTGCCAATCACACAAATAATTAGGCTGTGTTCCTTTTTTTTCTTTCGCTGCCTGAAAGAGTTAAACTTCAGGTATGCAAGTTACAGTTTCTGTCCGGGTCAGGACTAGGTCAGACTATAGCAGTGATCTGCAAACTTGGCTCTCCAGCTGATAAGGAACTACAAGTCCCACAATGCATTCTCCTTTATGAATCATGACTGTGGCTGTCAGACTCCTGCAATGCATTGTAGGACATGTAGTCGGACTATACATGACTGGACTATAGTGTAAACTTCACTGATAAGTAATTACAGCCATAAACCACTTTCCTGTTAGTAAATGCCTTCTGAGAGCAGGAAAGAGATAAAAAAGGTCAAACGTTCATAGATTTGAGCTCTGGCATACTTCAATGAAGGTGTCATTGAGCAGAGACAATGAAGCAGTAAAAACTTAAAAACTAGATTTAAGTATAAAATTAACTGTGGGATATCTAAAAAAAAATGATCATTTTTTGGAGGAGGAGGATAGATGCAATTGTTTATCTCATCAGTTTATTTTCACCTTGGATGTCCTTTAAGGGGCAATTACCAATAAGCGCATCATATATTTTACATCATATGTGGATTTTTTATCATTTTATTGATATACTTGTTGGATTAGTACTTATGTACACATGTTTATCTCATCATGTCACGTCAGCTTAGAAACATTTGACTGCTTCCTCCATTTTGAGGTTGAAATGATAGCATACTTATTAGCGAGTGTGCTCAGAATAACATGAGGCTCTGATCAATAATGCAATATACGTCTTTTACTGATCTTGTTTTTACTCTAACATACATTACCTACTGCGTCTGATGACTCAACAGCAGCCTGTTCTATTTACACAGTTTTACAGTTTTTATTATAAGCACTACAATACAGAGATAATTATTAGTATACATCACGTTTAGCCCTGTATAGATAGAGTAGAAGGCTTACTACTCAAGCAGAGACCAGAACAGACAGCAGCTTGTTTACTATTAGTATAAGCACACTGTAACAGCTTGTACCATACATACAGGGTTGACAGGCCTGTATCTCTAAGGGCTCTTTCACATTAGGGCAGACTTTGTGCGTTAACGCAAACGGCAGCCGTTTGCGTTAACCAAGGTAAGATGAAAGTCCATAGACTTTCATTTTACCTTTCACACTCGCTGCGTTTCGATGCGTTGCGGTTCCGACGCACCCGGGCGCAGTTTTTCCTCCAACGCACCTGCGAGCCGGCGTTTTCCGTCGGGTTTAATTACCAGCTACCGCTGCTGATTGCGTCGCACCGCAGATACCCGACGATACGCCGCAGGCAGACAACGCGTGCAGGAGAACGGCTCCTGCTCGCGTTGTCTGATGTGAAAGAGCCCTAAAAGGGAGTAAAGTTATTAATGTAAATATATTGACATATTAAGTTGGGTGTGTTTTAAATACAATTATAAGTGCTAATACGGGGAGTTACATATCTTGGGTGCCTGATAATTTGAAGAAAAATCATAACAATGATTCAATGGTCTTCTAGTATGTTAGTTAATGTTCACTTATAAATATTAACTTAATTTATTTATATGTTATTCATTTTATTCAAATCTGTTTTACAAGATAGTGAGTACTTTATCCATTGAGTTGCAATATGGATTTTCCAGCTGCTAATATACATGGTTGTTAATTTCAGAATCTAAAAAATTGGGAAGAGCATTTAATCAATGGGTTAGGTAGGACTCCATTTTGTAAAACTGCATAAATTATGTGATAACAGTAAAAGTCTGAACATGAGAATGTAGATAATTTATTTGATGTTATATATGGGCACCCATTGTGGTAGTAGTAGCCAATCAGCTACTATGATAGGAACTACCCCCAACCTGTGATAAATTGATAAATCAAGTCTGTAAATCAGGGTGATGAAAGATTTTACAATGAGCAAATATTACTAAATAATAACTAATAATGTAAACAATAAGCAATTTTATTCTTTAGAGAGGACCCAAACTAATAAAAAAAAGTTGCCATATTGCACCCACAGCATTATAAATAAAAAAATAAAACAATACTTCCTTGCTACCCCTCCACCATTGTTTAAAATGTTTGATAAGTGGGTTGTGGTCTCAAATTCAGCCCACTATCATCTTTAAAAATGCAAATTGCACTAAAAATACATGAAAAATGTAGATGCAAATCACATAAAAATGTAAATGCATACAAATCACACATGCATGTGATGTTTCTGTAATTTTCTTTCCATTTGAAGTTTTGGGGACCTGTGCAGTAGCTGTCCCAGCATGCAACTTGATTCTGCCTCGGCACGATGCCCTTGGGAGGGAGGGGCTTCAGCCTACAATTAGGTAAACAAATATTTAACAAAATTTGCAATTAGTTACTAAGCATGTCTGCAAGAGGCTGCACCATGATCCGATGAGCAGATATTTGGCAGTGTTCAACCCCAGTTCCAAAAAAAAGACTCAGGTGATATGCAAATTGAGATTTACAAATCAAGTAAATCCTGTATTTGACTTTAATAGGATTTCCGCTGCGTAAGAGTTTCGCCTTACCATCACATCACAACCTCATCTGGTTGTCAAGATGGAATCCTATCTGTTTCCAGTAGTCTTTTATGGGTGGGCATAACCACAGAAGATGTGGGTGTATATTAGTTTTTTGTACCACAGTATTTTTTCCACTATCTCTATCCATTCCAGTAGTGTAGTGACACGAGAGTATAGCCAACATCTAGCTATTTGTAACCTGGTGGAATACAACATTTCTGAAATGAAAGTCTTGTCGGAAAAGGAAATATCCTCATCAAACAAGAATCCAAACTAACAAATAGTGGGATCCAGGGAGACAGGGCATTGGAGAAAATCCACTATATGTTTCCGGTAGACTTTTATGGGTGGACATAACCACAGAAGATGTTAAAAGGAGACATTAAAGCTTGACAAGGGGGGCAACCTGCAGGATAGTCTCTTGAAAACTTCCTCATTCTCACCGGGGTGAGGTATGTGTTATGTACTATTTATGTTTTTGTAAGCCTGTCTTTCACACAAGGTGATACTTTTTTAACTGCTTCAAGAGCATTCTCCCAGTCCTCATCATACAACTTAACGTGTCCCCCTGTCCACCTTGCCTTAAAAGGGAGAGTAATATGTAAAGCATTTTGCTGGGGCAGTGCTGAATAAAGGAAACCTCTATGGTGGGTAGCCTTTAATACTCTTAGCCATAGACCCTGAAAAAGTGGGTCAGATCAGTCTGACTGGATTAGCTACATGCTTGTTTCAGGTGTGTGATTCTCACTACTGCGGCCAAAGAGATCAGCAGGACTGCCAGGCAATTGGTATTATTTATAAGGAAATAAATGTGGAGAGCTCCATATCCGTCTCTGTTCAGGTGTACAGGGGGGGGGGGCGCAGTTATATGGATACACCTTAATAAAATGGGAATGGTTGGTGATATTAACTTCCTGTTTGTGGCACATTAGTATACGTGAGGGGGGAAACTTTTCAAGATGGGTGGTGACCATGGTGGCTATTTTGAAGTCGGCCATTTTGAATCCAAATTTTGTTTTCTCAATAGGAAGAGGGTCATGTGACACATCAAACTTATTGGGTATTTCTCAAGAAAAACAATGGTGTTTTTGGTTTTAACGTAACTTTATTCTTTCATGAGTTATTTACAAGTTTCTGACCACTTATAAAATGTGTTCAATGTGCTGCCCATTGTGTTGGATTGTCAATGCAACCCTCTTCTCCCACTCTTCACACACTGATAGCAACACTGCAGGAGAAATGCTAGCACGGGCTTCCAGTATCCGTAGTTTTAGGTGCTGCACATCTTGTATCTTCACAGCATAGACAATTGCCTTCAGATGACCCCAAAGACAAAAGTCTAAGGGGTCAGATCGGGAGACCTTGGGGGCCATTCAACATGGCCACGATGACCAATCCACTTTCCAGGAAACTGTTCATCTAAGAATGCTCAGACCGGACACCCATAATGTGGTGGTGCACCATATTTCTGGAAAAACTCAGTGAACGTGCCAGCTTCAGTGCATAAAGAGGGAAACACATCATCATGTAGCAATTTCACATATCCAGTGGCCTTGAGGTTTCCATTGATGAAGAATGGCCCCACTATCTTTGTCATCTGAAGGCAATTGTCTATGCTGTGAAGATACGAGATGTGCAGCACCTAAAACTACAGATACTGGAAGCCTGTGCTGGCATTTCTCCTGTGGTGTTGCTATTAATGTGTGAAGAAAGGGAGAAGAGGGTTGCATTAACAATCCAACACAATGTTTAGCACATTGAACACATTTTATAAGTGGTCAGAAACTTGTAAATAACTCATAAAAGAATAACAAATATAAAAGGTAGAAAACCGAGAGCCCAATATAGTGTAGCTTGTATTGGAGGAGTGCGAATGATAATGATGAAACGTAAGTATTGTACTTACAAACCATGGTTACCTCCACGGCAACCACTGAAAAGGCAGGTGGGGAGACCAAGCCTGTCCCCACTCAGGATTAAGACGTCGCTCTCTGTGGATAGAGGAAAAAAAGAGGGTGTACCACCCTTCCACCAAGGGTGGATTCTTGATGTGTAGAGCTGTACAGAGGCGCCACAGAGGTGCCAAGCGTATTTTGGACTCCGTGCTGTGGAGCTGCACCAGGAGCCAATCTCCTCTGTCCCCTTCCACCACCATGCCCCACCACCCCTCCTTCCATTGGATCTACCTAAAAAGGCATGTTGTTTTTAGGCCTGGTGCACACCAGAGGAGTTGTTCTGAGCGTTTTGAGTTTTTGAAACCTCTTGCTAATGTTATCCTATGTGTCTATGCACACTGGAGCGATAAGGTTTTGTACAAAAAACCACAGCATTACATTGGGAAATGCTTTTGAAACCTCTAGCATTGGGGAGCTTTTCTGGTGTATCTCAGCTCTTACTCAATGTATTCCAAAAATAGGAAGGCCAACAACTGTATTTTTTTAGACAATGGTAGCACAGACTTGTGAATTAACACACAAGCACATTCTCCTTTTGGAACTACAGAGAATATGTTAAAAAACAAATATGTGGACAATAACCTGGGTTTTGTTGTCTTTAATCTGACAGCTTCTTCCTTTAGACCTTATTATGAAGGGAAAAAAAGTTTCAGAAAAATAATGCAGTTTTTATACTTATTTTAATATTTTGATTTGGTAGTAATCCATACTTAATACCATTAAAGTAAAATCTGGAAGAATTACATAAAAGTATCCTTCACATTATAACAGTTTTTGTAATTTTTTTGTAATTTATTTTGAAACACCCTTTTTCTTTCACATATAATCCACTTTGAAAAATCACTTAAATCAGCTTTTTCTACCTCTGAAGTTAGTATGCCTTGGCCAGGTTTAAAAGAACTGCCAGAAGGAATTTCTATATGTCTTGCTGTGCTAACAAAGGTAACCAAGATAAGCAAGTTCTCCGAGGCAAAGTCTACGGTTCTTCAAAGTTACTAGCAGGCATTATTCTGAATTCTGTCAAAAGACAGAGTCAACACAATTTAGGGCTTTCCTGCTAATAACTTTTCACATCTTATCGCTATTTAATCTCCAGTCAATTTACATTTCATTGAATTCTGCCATAATGTTTGAATGTTCAGTTTCATATTATACTGTTTTTGATTGAAGAGAGATAGCAGAAAAGAGTGACAGAGGGTACAAACAATGTCAGTGTCACTTGAGGAAGTATTGGAGGAGTGCGAATGATAATGATGAAACGTAAGTATTGTACTTACAAACCATGGTTACCTCCACGGCAACCACTGAAAAGGCAGGTGGGGAGACCAAGCCTGTCCCCACTCAGGATTAAGACGTCGCTCTCTGTGGATAGAGGAAAAAAAGAGGGTGTACCACCCTTCCACCAAGGGTGGATTCTTGATGTGTAGAGCTGTACAGAGGCGCCACAGAGGTGCCAAGCGTATTTTGGACTCCGTGCTGTGTATCACTTCAGTTGTTTATTGCCTGAGGAAGCGGGATTTTTTCCCGTGAAACGCGTTGCAACTTGTCTTTGGAGTATATAAATAAATTATTTATTACTTGAATCGACAGTACCTGTGACTGTTTTGGGTTGGCAGGTCCGCCACCGCATCCCGAACGTTTTAAACGTTTTAATGACTTTAATCCTACTGGCGCCTCTGTACAGCTCTACACATGATAAAAGAATAACGTTGTGTTAAAATAAAGCACAACATTGTTTTTCTTGCGAAATTCCCAATAAGTTTGTTGTGTCACATGACCCTCTTCCTATTAAAAAAAACAAAAGTTGGATTCAAAATGGCCAACTTCAAAATGGCCACCATGGTCACCACCCATCTTGAAAAGTTTCCCCCCTCACATATACTAATGTGCCACAAACAGGAAGTTAATATCACCAACCATTCCCATTTTATCAAGGTGTAGCCATATAAATGGCCCGCCCTGTACTTTAAATACATTTACCTCGGTACTTTTCTGAACTTATTAGTCAGCTCTCTTTGATATTAACTTGATAAGTCTATTTTCATACTCTATTTTCAAACAATTTTTTAACAACTTATAGTTCATTCCCTTCATTATTATGCGTATAGCTGCATTCTGTCAGGTTAATAAAAAGATACCATTTCAACATGGGGTTAGCGGAGTTTAATGCTTCATTAGCCTCACTTACAGTTATGCCACATCTTTATTCAAATGTTCTCATTCAAAATGTATGTATGTATATATACATATAGATAGATAGATAGATAGATAGATAGATAGATAGATAGATAGATGATAGATTTTTTTTCATGCACCTTCTTTTCTCATTACTTCAGCTACACTTGCATCTATTTCTTAATTTAAAGTAGCAATGGCTTGAATGGGTTTGTCTGGAATGCAACTTTTTGAATTCTCGTTGCATTGCCACAATGCGGCACATGTCTGGTGTCCAGGCTTCCTGTGGTGCCTTCTCCTGATTAGAGTTGGGCCGAACCTCCGATTTTCGGTTCGCGAACCGGGTTCGCGAACTTTCGCGAAAGGTTCGGTTCGCGTTAAAGTTCGTGAACCGCAATAGACTTCAATGGGGATGCGAACTTTGAAAAAAAAAAATAATTATGCTGGCCACAAAAGTGATGGAAAAGATGTTTCAAGGGGTCTAACACCTGGAGGGGGGGATGGCGGAGTGGGATACATGCCAAAAGTCCCCGGGAAAAATCTGGATTTGACGCAAAGCAGCGTTTTAAGGGCAGAAATCACATTGAATGCTAAATGACAGGCCTAAAGTGCTTTCAAACATCTTGCATGTGTATACATCAATCAGGTAGTGTAATTAAGGTACTGCTTCACACTGACACACCAAACTCATCGTGTAACGCACCGCAAACAGCTGTTTGTGTAGTGACGGCCGTGCTTTACTGGTGCGCACCATGGCGAGAGTGCAGGGACGGATCAAGACCAAGTTGCGCCTGGGGCAAGGTCAGGTTTTGGCGCCTAAAGGTCAGGTTTTGGCGCCTAAACTGCCTTTTATTTTGCTGCCTTTTTAAGAATTCAACAAACTGCGCCAGGGGCAAGATACCCGCTTGCCCCCCCCCTAGATCCAGTGGCGGGTTCACTTAACTGCACAGGTATGCGCACTGATGCTGTGGGTTCACTGAACAGAACAGGTATGCAGTGGCGGGTTCACTAAACAGAACAGGTATACAGTGGCAGTTCACTAAACAGAACAGGTATGCAGTGGCGGGTCCACTGAACAGAACAGGTATGCAGTGGCGGGTTCACTTAACTGCACAGGTATGCGCACTGATGCGGTGGGTTCACTGAACAGAACAGGTATACAGTGGCGGGTTCACAGAACAGGTATGCAGTGGCGGGTCCACTGAACAGAACAGGTATGCAGTGGCGGGTTCACTAAACAGAACAGGTATACAGTGGCGGTTCACTAAACAGAACAGGTATGCAGTGGCGGGTCCACTGAACAGAACAGGTATACAGTGGCGGTTCACTAAACAGAACAGGTATGCAGTGGCGGGTCCACTGAACAGAACAGGTATGCAGTGGCGGGTTCACTTAACTGCACAGGTATGCGCACTGATGCGGTGGGTTCACTGAACAGAACAGGTATGCAGTGGCGGGTTCACTAAACAGAACAGGTATACAGTGGCGGTTCACTAAACAGAACAGGTATGCAGTGGCGGGTCCACTGAACAGAACAGGTATGCAGTGGCGGGTTCACTTAACTGCACAGGTATGCGCACTGATGCGGTGGGTTCACTGAACAGAACAGGTATACAGTGGCGGGTTCACAGAACAGGTATGCAGTGGCGGGTCCACTGAACAGAACAGGTATGCAGTGGCGGGTTCACTAAACAGAACAGGTATACAGTGGCGGTTCACTAAACAGAACAAGTATGCAGTGGCGGGTCCACTGAACAGAACAGGTATGCAGTGGTGGGTTCACAGCACAGGTATGCAGTGGTGGGTTCACAGCACAGGTATGCAGTGGTGGGTTCACAGCACAGGTATGCAGTGGTGGGTTCAATGAACAGGTATACAGTGGCGGGTCCACTGAACAGAACAGGTATGCAGTGGTGGGTTCACAGCACAGGTATGCAGTGGTGGGTTCACAGCACAGGTATGCAGTGGTGGGTTCACAGAACAGGTATGCAGCCAGACAGGAACAAGCTAAGCCTAACTAATCTTTCCCTGAGAGACAGTCTGCAGCAGCTCGCCCTACTCTGACTAATGCAGGCACACGAGTGGCCGTAATGGCCGCCGCTGCCTGCCTTATATAAGGGGGGGTGGGGCTCCAGGGGCTAGTGTAGCCTAATTGGCTACACTGGGCCTGCTGACTGTGATGTAGAGGGTCAAAGTTGACCCTCCATGTGCATTATGGGGCGAACCGAACTTCCGCAAAGGTTCGCCTGCGGGACGCGAACCACTGAAGTTCGCATGGAACCGTTCGCAGGCGAACCGTTCGGCCCAACTCTACTCCTGATCCATTTTCTAGTATGAAGCTTTTACTGTCAGAGCAGATATAGCTACTTTACACTGTACTCCTCCTTCATCGCGGAAATGTCTAATCCCTGAGGAC
Organism: Hyperolius riggenbachi; assembly: GCF_040937935.1. NCBI lineage: Eukaryota > Metazoa > Chordata > Amphibia > Anura > Hyperoliidae > Hyperolius > Hyperolius riggenbachi. The sequence goes on from NC_090646.1 coordinate 553,022,329, forward strand.
ACAAATAACTGTCAATTATTTGGACAGCAAGTTGGGGAGGAGAAGTGAAGTACAAAGTGACCACATTCAAACAGACAAATAAATTATTTGTTGCAGCCAGAAGTATCAGCACACTAGTGATATTGAACAGATAAAACTGCCATGATATCAGACAAGTTTAGCCCTACCTAAGGTTTGGTTTCCATTTGTGATGGATCCGTTTGGCACAGATCTGAGTGGACAGTTCTGGGTATGCTCCATTTTACCATGGCATTCACGTCCGTCTGGGGCAAATGTGTTGTAAAAGGAACTGTTGGTTTTTGTTTTTTTTTTGGGGGGGGGGGGGGGTTGACAAGTGGAAGCAGATCCTATTTTTAGCAATAGACCTGCTTCTTGCGCTGAGTGGAACATGCAAAAACGTACCCAACTGGTACATTTTTGCAACAAGTGGGAACCGAGCCTAAAACTCCTCTAGAGCTACTCCCATGTAGAAGGCTAACTTTAAGGGCAATTACGCATTACACTTTAAAAAATTTAAATTTACCCTTTAAAAATTTGTCAAATGAACCTCCCACTAATAGTTCATAAACTGTGTAGGTTTTTCCGGGGGCACTAAGTATTTACTTACCTACGGGGGCTGCTCCGTAGCCCCGCTGCCTACCATATGGAGGCATAAATCTTCACTCAGTGCCCCACAGAACCACAGGTTCAAAACAATATAGCGTGTCCTCAGCGGCCACAATACATGCTAAGGATGTGCAATGCATGCTGGAAGATGTTCCCATTGGTGTGATTACATCATCTGGTCAGAAGATGTCACTACATCTCCTGGCATGCATCGTGCGCCCCCAGCATTTATTGTGGCCACCAGGGACTTGTTATATCTTTACAGGAATTTCTACCTGCAGCACCGAGCAAGAGAAGCTGGAGGCTTCCATACAGACAGTGGGGCCACGCATCAGCCCCCATAAGTAAGTAAATGTCTGCTTAGCGGGAGGTTCGATAAATAATTTAATATGATTGCTACCCTTAGGAGCACCCAGTTGCTTGGTATACTTTAGGATATTCATTGTGCGCTGTGGGAGGAAACCGGGCACTCCGGTTTCCTCCCACATCCCAAAAACATACAGATAAGTTAATTGGCTTCCCCCCTAAATTGTCCCTAGACTACAATAAATATACTAAACAATATAGACATATGACTATGGTAGGGACTAAATTGTGAGCTCCTCCGAGGGACAGTTAGTGACAAGACTATATATACTCTGTACAGTGCTGCGGAAGATGTCGGCGCTATATAAATACTAAAAAATAAAAATAATATTCAAACAGGTCTTAAAACCCTAGATACGCCAACCTACTCCTCTCACACCCAGTCTCCTCTACTTAGTCAGTACATCCTATATTTTCTACTATTAGATTGTAAAAACCTGTCTGGGCAGGATCCTCTTGTCTTCCTGTGTCATCCTTTTTCCCTTTTTTTAGCACTGCATAATACAGTACATTCTTTATCTGTATTACTGAGTTTAAATATTTAGTGTTCTCTTAAAACAGCTTTTGAAGAATGTAATGAACTTCCTTAAAAACACTTACAGTAAGAGCTTCTCATGGATATACCCAATGAGATATGATGCATGAGATGCCTGATTGAAGTGTTATGCATGGTGCAGGGTTAAGGTAAAGTAAATTGCTGTCCATTTGTACTTTGGAGCACAACAGATTTATATTGGTGCATGCGTTATGTATAGAGTTAATTACAATGAGCTGGAAGTTAATATGGTGGTGGCATTGTGCACTTCTACTGGGGATACAATGGCCCATATGCAATCCCCTTGAGTTTCCTTCTAGGTGGTATTTTCATACATTGTCATAAAATGCCTTTTATACCACCTACAAGCAAGAAAATACAAATTTTTATAGTACTTTTTCACCAATGTTTTGGTATGTTTTCAACTGTAAAATGCTGAAAAGTTATTTTAAAGAGAAGATGAAAATTAAATCATAGGAGATAACTCAGGAGAAAAAGTTAATTGCATATGGGTCTTGGTGTTATAAGCTTGTTTGGAGTTTTGTCCAGACTTTTTATCCTTATATGAATATTTTACTAATAGTTAACTAACTAACAGTTATAATTATGTTCTTATGTTTTTCTAATATTCTACTTGCCCTCAAAACCCACTCAGTGTTTTGTTTTGTTTTTCCCTCCCTAGCATTTTTCACTTAATTTAAATCTTGTTTTTATGGCATTATTTTCTGCCAGTAAAGTACATCATGCCAACTCTTTTTCCATAATGAATCTTGTCATCTCTTTGCATATGGACCCATGGCATTTGTAGTACCCCTTTCACATGATAAGAGAAGCAAAAAGATAAAACAAAAAAAAATATTGCTTCTGCTTATCTCTCTACATTTTAACATAAGGAACTCACACAACACACAAACAACACAGGTAGATCAGAACTAGTATAAATGATAAATATCGAGCAATATGACTAAAGGCGAATGAAGGGAAAACATGTTATTAGTCTTAGGAAAAGTAGCTGAATCAGCGGTTACAGTCTAAGCCATCTCACTTAGCTTGTCTTCATTCAAAACTTAGTAGCAAATTTCATATACTGTCATACAAATGCCTCTGTATCCAGTTATAAAAAGAGACAGAAAAAAACCCATGCAAATGAGTACTGTTGTTAATGAAAACGGCCAGATGTCCAGTGGAAAAAAAACAGAAATAGTTGAGAGAAAGCAATTATACTGTGCATTGGTGGATCTGATTGATTTGACATACAAGCTAATTGTTTAATTAAAGGATCTGACAGGCCTTTATTCCTCTTTTCTCGAACAAATTCCTGTATTGTCAGTTGACTGCAATCATTAAGATAATGCGATTTATCAAACTCTACGAGGCATATTTACAGCAGATTTGTCTTCATTTTACTCGTGTTTTAGTCAGTTCTCCACTTTTTCTCACACTCCTCTTATTCAGAGGTATCAGTTGTCTCTTTCATGCCATATTTCATACTGGGATTCTCACTGCCCTCCTTGGTTTGTAATGGGATCTTGGGCTAAAATTTAGCTAAATGGGAGGGTGTAACAAAAATATGGGGATCAATGTGCCAAGACAGCGACTGAGGACATTCCCGCCCTTACATGCCTCCCACCGGATCTAGGCCTCTTCAGTCAAGCCGGACAAGTGAGAGATGAATACATTTGCAATGTTTGAAGGATTACTATACACTTGTGAGACTGGATTACAATGCATGTGACACTCATTTTGGGTTACAGCGGGAGAGATAAAAAATAAACTTATTTCTGACCTCTGTCATTTTTATATTAAAATAATGTTAAGGTATTTGTATGTTTCTTGTATGGAATGGGATATGGGTTACTAATATTCCTTGTTTGGGGATATATCGCTAGTTGCCTCAATTAAAGGAAGTACTAACCCTACATCACTACTATCCCTCAACACTGAGCACATAGGTGAGAGTCTTGTTAAGTACCTTTGCTGATGCAGAAGGCATATTTCTTTGTCTGTAATAAGAAGAATGTGGAAAGGATGCTGCACATTAACTGCACCCCATTTCCTAAAAACCCAGGATGTGTGTCTGCTTAAAGCTTGCCATACACTATATTATTTATTTACCCAATGAGACAAAAAAGGTCTAATTGGGCAAGATTTGTGGTTGAAAACAGCAGTGATATCCAGCCTGATCATTAACGGGAAACCTATACCTTTTTTGATGTTTCTTTGCTTCAGCTACACTTATTTCCAGTGGCATAAAGATCACCATAGCAGCCATAGTGACTGCTATGGGGCCCGTAGCCATGGGGGGAGGTGGTCTTGATCACTGGCCACTACTAATAATGGGCTTTGGCTACCCATACTTGGAGGCTACCTAATACTGAGGGGTGCCTCTAGCTACATATACTGGGGAGCTACTTCAGGAAACATCTGTCTCTAAATTGACTGCAAATGTTGGCAGTGAAGTAAGCAGGGGTGTAGCTAGACAACATGGCAGCCTCGGAGTATAGGTAGCCAAAGGGGCCCCCAGTATAGGTAGCCAGATGTGCCCTGTGCTGGAAGCCTGAAGTAGCCCTCCAGTATTTAGAATCACAGTTATACATAAAAGAAAAAGCCACAGCAGACAACCTAAGTGAAGCAGAAAAACTGAAAATATCAGCATTACTAAATCTGCCTCTAGATGTCTCCAGCTCATTACCCCATACAGAGGAAATCTGTGAACACCTTATAACTATCTGAAAGTCTGCATGGATTTCTCTGAAATAATATATGGCCTTCATCTGAGCCATAATAATAGTTAAGAATAGTCACATTTAAGAAATGAAACACAATTTTTTTTCTTTGCCCAAGTGTGTAAATTGGCAAATCTCAAAGTATGATCTATGGAACAGTAACCAACTGTGAGCATTGGTACAATAGTGCCTGGCTCTGCTGTAATTTAGACACACGTGCTACGAATGACAAGGTTCTCCAGAAGTCAATTTCAGACTTGTCTCTGTTGTCCAAAACAGATACTGCAAATCACTCAATCTAGATAGTAACTAGCAATGGAGGTTATCTAGAGGCCGGACAAGAAACTGCAACATTAATATAAACCTCATCTCCAACTCACATGAAGACAGTGGATAAAGACAATACCTCCATCAAAACAGATGATGGATGGTTCCATAAATGCACGGACATGTTGGTGAGCCCCTGAAGCCCCTTAAAGCAAATCCTACTTCAGGATCAATGAGATAGTAAAACAAATCCCATACCATTCACTCAAGCATATTCCTTTCTTGCCTCAAATTATCCAAAATACCTTAGTATGCCTAATCCTAAACTTACCCCTGACCTATGCCTAACCCTATCAAGTCCATGCTCCTATCCTATTCCTAACCCTAACTTTCCCTTAAAATTCCCAGAAAGGTTAGAACTTAGCAAACCCTAGTTTTACCCTTCCCTTATCTTCTAATCGCATTTAATCATTTCCCTCTACATATACCTATAGTCCTAAGTCACAAACTGAGATAGTCTTCCCTGGACAGACTTCATATTCTGGTATTTTTCTATTTAAAACTATCAAATAAGAGCAAAAAACTGTGTTCCTATGTATGTAGTTCAGTGGATTGGTTTGAGAAGATTCCCAAACTATATATATGTACACATCACATGTGAAGCATTGGAGAATCCTGCAATCAGGGTAATTGGTATACAATATTATTATTATTATTTAGTATTTATATACTCTTCCGCAGCGCTATACAGAGAATATATTGTCTTGTCACTAACTGTCCTTCAGAGGATCTCACAATCTATCCTTACCATAGCAGTTTGTCTATTCATGTATTGTGTAGTGTATTTATTGTATTCTAGGGTCAATTTAGGGGGAAGCCAATTAACTTATCTGTATGTTTTTGGGACGTGGGAGGAAACCAGAGTGCCCAGAGGAAACCCACACAGACACAGGAAAACATACCAACTCCTTGCAGATGTTGACCTGGCTGGGATTTAAACCTGGGATCCACCCCAGCGCTGCAAGGCAAGAGCGCTAACCACTACGCCACCGTGCTGCCACAATATTCCAATCAAGTATGTGTAACTATACCACCTGTACTCTATAACCACAATTTAAAAGGAATTTTGGCATCTAAATTTAAAAGGAATTTCAGAACAAGAATTGAATTATGTACACATGAACCACCATACAATAATAAAGATGGTGGCTTTCACTTCACAGTAAAGTAGTTATATTACCCTAGAAACAGAAATTCTGTGGAACTGGCTATGCCTTCATAAAAGTGTACAAACTTCCATGGTCAAGTACAAATTTATTACATACAATTCTCCAATAATTGTGAAGAACAACTAACGAGCAACAGACATTTCTTCACTGTGTTCAAATGTGGAGTCCACAATCAGACACAAGCACTGATGGCTCCTTCAGTTGAAATTACTGATCTCCAAAAATAGCATTGCTGGCTGAACATCTTAGGCTTGTAAAAGACCATCTAGCTGTTCCACAAATGGAAAAAGAAAGCAAACACAACAAAAGAGAAAAGTCATCTTTTTTTGAATTGGTGCTAGTCTACTTTTGGGGACCCAGCAGGAAACCTCAACGGAAAATTCAGCGAACATGATTAGGTGGACCACACACTTCCACATTGCTAGGTTTCCAATAGGTTGTTGTAAACTACGCCCACACTATTCACCAATCACAAAGGTTTGTGCTGTTGAGGGTGCTGTGTTTGGAGAACTGTTCCCTGTGAGGATTCCTGCTGGGTCCCCTAAAGTAGACTAGTGCCGTTAAATTTGCCAAAAAAAAGACACTGCACCGGCATCAAAATCTTGACTCTTGGACAACTTGCAATAATTTAGACACACAATAACCATATATCAAAACCTTCTTGTAATACAAAAATCCGAAACTATTACTTCCTTCCTATAGGTATAGGTAACACAGGTGCAGTGCATGTTTTCTACATACATGAATCCTGACAGATTGCTTGTGACATCAGCTCTGTGCAAAGCAGCTTGTCAGAATTCTGTGTAGTCTTGCTGCCTCTTTGTAGCATGAGTTGAACTTTATACCTGAAGTAATTCTAAAGCAGTGTATACATACAAAATCCCTGTTTCCCTCAACAATCATTTGTGATACTGCTCCGTTTTCTTCCTAGAAGCATGATTTATCCTCTGGAGAAGAATGGGAGAAGGATGAGCAGGAGGCAGAAACACGATTGGCTGTCACCCAATGCGATAACAAACATTGTTGTGGACAATGAAAGTCTGCTGTGTGCTTAAGGCACAGGAAAGTGCTTGCTCATCCATTCAATATTTACTTTAAAAACATAAAGTTCCAACCTTTGAAGGATCAGACTACAGTAAACAAGCAACACCTGGTTTCCTGAGAAGCCACAAATTTATGCACAAAGGTTTCAGCAATGCATACCTGGTCGTCTTTGCTACAACATTTTAAAAAGTTCTGTTTAAGTGAGAGGTATTCTCTAAAAGGTAGAAAAACTCTGATTAGGTTCATGAAAATGTCCATTTCTAATTTTGATGAACTTGATTGGGTATTTGAAATACAAACTGGCAATTATTTATTTCTTTTATGAATCAGGCCAAAAATGGGTCATGCACTACACATCAGGAAAAAAGGGCGCAGGAGTCCTTATGGAAAAAACTGAGGCAAAGGACAGAAATTTGGGAGCATGTCAGCGCCTGCTATAGGGCTCCAAAATTGACCTTCTTTGCCGCAAATCACGGCTTTTATAATGGCTGCCATATGCGGTAGAGAAGGTACATTTTGGAGCCTGGACGCACACGATTAGTGGCGAGCAAGCTAAATTTCAGCACTTGGTGGCGCTTATTTGTATATTTGCAAGCCCCCGGGGTCCGCGGGGCGACAGCCTTTGGGTTATCTGTCACTAATCGTGATTTTGCAGTGGCGTTTCCAGGTGCCTAAATTTACTTTCTTGGCATGAATCGCAACACTGCAGCAGAAGGTGTGTGTATGGGGGGGTTAGGGTTAGGCACCGGGGGGGGGGGGGGGTAGGGTTAGCCACCATCAGGGGGGTCTTTAGGTTAGGCACCACCAGGGGGGTCTTAGGGTTAGGCACCTCCAGGGGAGAATTTAGGTTTAGGATTAGGCTCTACCAGGGAGGTCTTAGGGTTAGGCCCCGGTAGAGGGAGGGTCCTGTGTGAGTGTTGGGATAGGTTTAACAATCAAGAAGAGATGGAGCGCGCCATAGCGCATTAATCATAAAAGGTGATTTATTAAAATATAAAAGTTATACTCACAAACACAAATTGTGTAAACGCTTGTCAGCGGAGAGCCAACCGCTTCACTCTACAGTGGAGGATGTCGCGCTGTGGCCAGCAGCGCGAGTCCCGATCGTTTGGGCTCTGTCTAGCTGTGAGGTGGGCGTGGCTGATTCAGCGGGCGTGTGACGTCATGACGCTTTTCGGCGCTCAACGCCTTCGTCAGATCATGAGAAGGATACAGAAAGTGGTCTCAGAGATTCAGCTGTCTGTTTCCACAGTTAGGAACATACTGATTAAATGGAAGACCACAGGTTCAGTTCAAGTAAAGACTCGAAGTGGCAGACCAAGAAAAATCTCAGATAAACAGAAGTGATGAATGGTGAGAACAGTCAGAGTCAACCCACAGACCAGCACCAAAGACCTACAACATCATCTTGGTGCAGATGGAGTCACTGTGCATCTTTCAACCATTTGGCACACTTTACACAAGGGGATGCTGTATGCAAGAGTAATGCAGAGGAAGCCTTTTCTCTGCCCACAGCACAAACAGAACCGCTTGAGGTATGCTAAAGCACATTTGGAGAAAGCCAGCTTCATTTTGGAATAAGGTGCTGTGGAGTGATGAATCTAAAATTGAGTTATTTAGGCATAACAAGAGGTTTTATGCACAGAGGAAAAAGAACACAGCATTTCAAGAAAAACACCTGCTACCTTCAGTAAAATTTGGTGGTGGTCCCATCATGCTCTGGGGCTGTTTGGCCAGTGCAGGGACTGGGAATCTTGTCAAAGTTGAGGGACACATGGATTCCACTCAGTATCAGCAGATTCTGGAGACCAGTGTTCAGGAATCAGTGACAAAGCTGAAGCTGTGCTGGGACTGGATCTTTCAACAAGACAATGAACCTAAACACTGCTCAAAATGCACTAAGGCATTCATGCAAAGGAACAAGTACAATATTCTGGAATGGCTATCTTAGTCCCCAGACCTGAATATAATTGAAAATCTGTGGTGTGAGTTAAAGAAACTCTGTAACAAAAATGTCATCCTTTTTTCTACTATCCTACACGTTCCTAAGCCTATTCTAATGTGCTCTGGCTTACTGCAGCACTTTCTACTATCACTGTCTCTGTAATAAATCAGCTTACCTTTCCCCTGTCGGATTTGTCGCCCTGTGTCTGGAAGGCTGCCAACTGTTCAGTGTTGTTGATCTGTTATGCCTAGGCAGCCTCTCTGCTCTCTTGTCAGTGAGAGAAGAGAACTGCCTTTTACAAGCTAGATAAATCATTATCATATGAGACAATAGCATTAAACCTACTTTTTTAGCTTTTTAAAACAGAAAATAAAACTGGGAGGTTCTAAAAAAAAATTAATAGATTTTTCAGGAGTAGGATGGATGAAATTGTTTATTTTCACAGTTTATTTTCAACTTGGATTTTCCATAATGTTCATGTATGAGTTAAAACATTTGTACAGTATTTAGTTTAAATTGCTGTTGCCACTTTGCTATAGATAATTGACTTTTGGGTTGCAGTTTGGGCACTCGGCCTCCAAAAGGTTCGCCACACTGTCCTAATCTAATGTCCCACCATTGCTAAGGTCATGTAAGTTTGTCTCCACCCGTGACCCCTTCCACATTCTGGTCCATGGCCGGACACAGTATGTACAGTATAAGCTGTTCTCTAGTGCCTGCACTGTGTGCTGATCTACCTCCAGTGTGTACAGTGTAAGGTGTTACTCTGTGCCTTTACTGATTGTAAACCAGCTGTATTGTATGCTGATCCCAGCTACTTTCAGTATGTACAGTATCAGCTGTAAAGCCTGGTACACACATACAATTTTGATTAGCCAATTTTAGCTCTGTTCATCAAATTCATTGTCTGTTGGCCCACTTACTGCTTGGGGGTGGTAAAATTGGTCAGTAATTGACCAATAAAAATTGTATGTGCGTATACATCTTTGATCTATGCCTATACTGATTGTAAATTATCTAAATAAAGGACGGGGGCTCCATCCAATATTTCGAAGGGCAGGCCCGTTATCTGTAGCTTACACTGCTGCCAAGTTCATGTACATTTGGCCCCACCCAAGGCCATGCCCACTCACTGCATGGCCATGCCCATTTTTGATATACCCCCCACCTAGTGCCCACAGGTGCCCCCGATCTCCAAGACCCTAGGAATGCCCCTGCCTAGGAATCTCCTTCACCCATTAGAAGTGAAGACATTACTTTGTAGGAGCGATGAAACATCTTCTAGGACAGAAAAAAGGTGTCCAGCTGAAGCTATTTTATTTTGTTTTGGATATGCAATGACCTGAAAAGATGAGAACCTTCACAAAAATGCTTTAAAGCTAGCTGGCAGATCATTCTTTGCATGTTCAAGAACCGCATTATATCTGTATGCTGTTTAAAAACCTGAGATAAAGTTTAAAAGATGCAGGAGTAGAAGTAGTAAACCAAGATGTGGGAGATAGATTGCAATGAAAACTAAAATGATTAAAAAAACATTTAATACGAAGATGCTGTAAAAGGCAAGAAAGCAGAAACCACATAGTGAATATCGCATTTAAATAGAAAATTATTGTCAGCTGAACACTGGTGTCTCTGCACAACATCAAACATGTTTTTAAATATCAGGATCAATAGATACTAAATATCTCTAGGGGATAAACTTTCAATAAAGAACAAGTTTGCTACTCTATATAAGCTTCTAAAAGAAATAGTTTCTGTTTTGTAAGTTATAAAGTTGGGATTTGAAATCTTACAGTCGCCTTTGAGAGCTGTGTACATTAGTCATTGTAGCACTGCTTTGATCACTTGCTTTGGACACAAGCTGTTCAAGTTGCAAAAATAACTAGAATTTGTTGGTATATCACGCATCACAGCATGTGATGTGAAAAGCAAATAAAGTTGTTTATGCACAAGAATACCATGCCTAAAAAGAAATGTAACGTATTTTTTTTTACTCTACTGACTAAATGATTCAACATAAAAAATAGTTTTTTTTTTCAGATTTATAATCAGCAAAATATGAAATAATAAATTTCATTTTGGGCATTCCACTTGCTGTTTTACTGCAAATTTTCACAGCCATCCAGCAGGCGTTTTTTTTTGTTGGTGTGTAAGTTTGTAGGGAACAATAGCGATTGACTTGTTCGGTACAGAAGCAAACCACAATTCTCTGGTAACTAAAGCAATCGGTAGAGGTCTACCCTGTGTACATGTAATTAAGGCACCAGGAAATGTGGGTGCATCTTTTCTCTATTGGCACCAAGTGTATAAAAAGGGTGCAGCGTAAATATAAAACAAACAAACACAAACAAACGCAGAACATTTATATCGCGCTTTTTTCCTGGCGGACTCAAAGCGCCAGAGCTGCAGCCACTGGGACGCGCTCTATAGGCAGTAGTAGTATTAGGGAGACTTGCCCAAGGTCTCCTAATGAATAAGTGCTGGCTTACTGAACAGGCAGAGCCGGGATTTTAACCCTGGTCTCCTGCATAAGAGGCAGAGCCCTTAACCATTACAACTATATCACATGTAAAAAGGCACCGTATAAATATAAGACAACTACTGTACATACTAGAGTATAGGCCGAGTTTTTTGGTCTATACTCGAGTCACTTACCCCCCACTGTGAACAAAGGTAAAATAAAGTGCCCCTCTCTAGTGGCATCATTGAGATGAGACTCCGACTGACCAAATAAAGATGTTTCCTGGCGGGCAGCGTGGATTGGAGAGCGTAAGCAGACAGCACCGGCGCTCTCCATATGCCGGCTGGGACACTGGAAAGGTGGCGGACCCGTGCATCGTCAGTGGTAAATATGCCACACGCACCACTCTGATGGGAACAGGGGACACAGCACACAGTGGGAGACAGCACAAGCTTTGTGCTGTTTGCAAATCTGCGGTGGCTGCGCTGCTCTGGTGGGGGACACAGCACAAAGCTGTCAGTTTTGTATGCAAATCCACGGCATTGATCAATAAATATGCTGCGCTGCTCTGGTGGGGGAAACAGAGCAAAGCACACAGAAGGAGAAATCACAAAGCTATAACTTTGTATGCAAATCCGCAACACACTGCTATCACTTTGAAAGCAGCCCACAGCCATCACTACGGGTCTTCCTCCAGTCAAACCAGTGTACACACAAGATACCTATGCTGCAGTGCAAACAGCAGGCCTGCAATTGTTGGGCTTTCAGGGTGTATTGCTGCCCCCAGCCCTTATGATGACGATGATGTTTGCTTATTTGTAACAATCTGTTGGCTCTGATAGTTACTCTGCACAAAGGCTGTGTTTGGAAAGTGTTCTATTGTGAGGCAATAGAGGATAGGTTGCACCCTTTCAGGCTACAAGATGAACTACCTGCGGATGCTGCTTTAAACTAGTGTTGGGCGAACACCTAGATGTTCGGGTTCACGAACGTTTGCCGAACATCGCCGCGATGTTCGGGTGTTCGCGCCGAATGGGGACCCGAACTTTCGTGCTTTGTAAAGCTTCCTTACATGCTACATACCCCAAATTTGCAGGGTATGTGCACCTTGGGAGTGGGTACAAGAGGAAAAAAAATATTTGAAAAAGAGCTTATAGTTTTTGAGAAAATTGATTGTAAAGTTTCAAAGGAAAAACTGTCTTTTAAATGTGGAAAATGTCATGTTTCTTTGCACAGGTAACATGCTTTTTGTCGCCATGCAGTCATAAATGTAATACAGAGAAGAGGTTCCAGGAAAAGGGACCGGTAACGCTAACCCAGCACAAGCAGCAGAACACGTGATGGAACAGGAGGAGGCGCAGGAGGAGAAGGCCACGCTTTTTGAGACACAACATCCCAGGCCTTGCATGAGGACAAATAGCGTGCGGATATAGCAATGCTTTTTGCCGCCATGCAGTCATAAATGTAATAAAGATGAGAGGTTCAATAAACAGGGACCGGCAACGCTAACCCAGCAGCAGCACACGTGATGGAGCAGAAGGAGAAGGCCACGCTTTTTGAGACACAACATCCCAGGCCTTGCATGAGGACAAATAGCGTGCGGATATAGCAATGCTTTTTGCCGCCATGCAGTCATAAATGTAATAAAGATGAGAGGTTCAATAAACAGGGACCGGCAACGCTAACCCAGCAGCAGCAGCAGCAGCACACGTGATGGAGCAGGAGGAGAAGGCCACGCTTTTTGAGACACAACATCCCAGGCCTTGCATGAGGACAAATAGCGTGCGGATATAGCAATGCTTTTTGCCGCCATGCAGTCATAAATGTAATAAAGATGAGAGGTTCAATAAACAGGGACCGTCAACGCTAACCCAGCAGCAGCAGCACACGTGATGGAGCAGGAGTAGAAGGCCACGCTTTTTGAGACACAACATCCCAGCCCTTGCATGAGGACAAATAGCGTGCGGATATAGCAATGCTTTTTGCCGCCATGCAGTCATAAATGTAATAAAGATGAGAGGTTCAATAAACAGGGACCGGCAACGCTAACCCAGCTGCAGCAGCAGCAGCACACGTGATGGAACAGGAGGAGGCGCAGGAGGAGAAGGCCACGCTTTCAGACACAACAACCCAGGCCTTGCATGAGGACAAGAAGCGTGCGGATAGCATGCTTTTTACCGCCATGCAGTCATAAATGTAATAAAGATAAGAGGTTCCATAAACAGGGACCGGCAACGCTAACCCAGCAGCAGCACACGTGATGGAACAGGAGGAGGCGCAGGAGGAGAAGGCCACGCTTTCAGACACAACAACCCAGGCCTTGCATGAGGACAAGAAGCGTGCGGATAGCATGCTTTTTACCGCCATGCAGTCATAAATGTAATAAAGATAAGAGGTTCCATAAACAGGGACCGGCAACGCTAACCCAGCAGCAGCACACATGATGGAACAGGAGGAGGCGCAGGAGGAGAAGGCCACGCTTTCAGACACAACAACCCAGGCCTTGCATGAGGACAAGAAGCGTGCGGATAGCATGCATTTTGCCGCCATGCAGTCATAAATGTAATAAAGAAAAGAGGTTCCATAAACAGGGACCGGCAACGCTAACCCAGCTGAGCGAGCAGTGTACTACTGTTCCCAGCAGACACAGAGTGGCAGTAAACACAATGCTATATAGTGTGGCTGAGCGAGGTACACAGAGTGGCAGTAAACACAATGCTATATAGTGTGGCTGAGCGAGCAGTGTACTACTGTTCCCAGCAGACACAGAGTGGCAGTAAACACAATGCTATATAGTGTGGCTGAGCGAGGTACACAGAGTGGCAGTAAACACAATGCTATATAGTGTGGCTGAGCGAGCAGTGTACTACTGTTCCCAGCAGACACAGAGTGGCAGTAACCACAATGCTATATAGTGTGGCTGAGCGAGGTACACAGAGTGGCAGTAAACACAATGCTATATAGTGTGGCTGAGCGAGCGGTGTACTACTATTCCCAGAAGCGACACAATGACCGGGGGACCCTGGCTAGCGTGGCTGGAGCGCGAACTACCCTGCCTGCCTACCCAAAGCTAAACCCACAGATAAATGGCGTAGATATGACGTGGTTCGGGTATTTATTTACCCGAACCACGTGACAGTTCGGCCAATCAGAGCGCGTTCGGGTCCGAACCACGTGACCCGTTCGGCCAATCACAGCGCTAGCCGAACGTTCGGGGAACGTTCGGCCATGCGCTCTTAGTTCGGCCATGTGGCCGAACGGTTTGGCCGAACACCATCAGGTGTTCGGCCGAACTCGAACATCACCAGAACAGGGTGATGTTCTGCAGAACCCGAACAGTGGCGAACACTGTTCGCCCAACACTACTTTAAACCACACTGATCTGCAAAAGCATCAACCTCTTGCTTATATGGGATAGGTTCATCTTTTGCCAGCATTGCAACCCTTGACCTCGGCTTATACTTGAGTCGAACTTTTTTTTTTTCAGTTTTCTGATGTAAAAGTTGGGGGTCGGCTTATACTCGGGTCCGCTTATACTCGAGTATATGCGGTATATTGCCGGTTATCTTTAACTTTCATTTCCATACCAACTTTATTAATTACAATAGCCCATTATTTAATAAATAATCATTTCTAAAACTGTATAATAGTTTCTAAAACTTCTCAGAAAGAAATCTTTACATTTCAACTTTTTGCACTACAACAAGCAGCTTCTGTGATTCACACCTATGTTACAAATTGTATTATATTAAAGCATTTTTACATTTTGACTCCTCAATTATTTATTTTTCTATGTTACCTAAAACCATGTAATGATCATATACTAATTTATATTACACAAACAAAGTGAGGGATAAATGTTAGAAAAAAATTTAGGCACATTTTACTAATGATAATTTCAATATTATTACTGGCGCCCTTTTTAATAGGAGCATTTATGCATGCGTACGTTGTGGTATCCCCTAAGTGGGACGCATTCTGTTGTAAGCATTCAGCAGTTACATGTTCAATAAAACAAATTTAAAAATTAACAAATAAATCTGTACAGTACACATGCATATTAACCACTTAATGACATGCTGACCCGCAAGAGCCTCTTAATGGCTCCAGGACGTTTTTATAAGTCAGACAGTGCTGTTGCCAATGTGTGCGTGAAAATAGTGGGGGAAAAAAACACCAAATAAAAAAAAATACACCTTTATTTCCAAATTATATCTTGTCAGCATACTTTGTACTAGGGACATAATTAAAATGTTGTGATAACCAGGACAAATAAGCAGATAAAATGTGTGGGTTTTATGTACAGTAGCAGTGTTTATATTTAAACCATAGGGGATGAAAATGGAGAAATAGTGTATTTTTTCATGTTTTCCTTGTATTTCCCTTTAAAATGCATAGAAAATGAAGTAATTACTGAAAACAAATATCAACCCCAAAAAGCCCAATTAGTGGTGAAAAAAATAAGATATAGATCATTTCATTGTGATTAGTAGCGATTAAGCTATTGGCAGATGAAAGGGATGGGCACTGAAAGGTGAAAATTGCTCTTGTCCGTTAAGGTAAAAACCGCCTTGGGGTGAAGTGGTCCCCATTAACAGTACAATTTTTTCACTAAATGTGATCTTTTGA
Source organism: Hyperolius riggenbachi (assembly GCF_040937935.1). NCBI lineage: Eukaryota > Metazoa > Chordata > Amphibia > Anura > Hyperoliidae > Hyperolius > Hyperolius riggenbachi. Next base: position 553,038,137 of record NC_090646.1, read on the forward strand.
TGCAAATTTAATTATCGAATGGCATAGAAAATGTGCTGTTTATGAAGGCAAACGATAAGGAATGATTCTTAGGTTGATTGCTAAATAAGATAAAATCGATCCAAAATTTTTATTGTATGATCGAAGTTGAAGAAAGAATCGGTCAGTAAATGTGAACAATCGATAATTACCTTCTTTTATTTTTGATTGTAAAATTCACATAGAGAGATCGCATTTAGTGAAAAATTGTATTGTTAATGGGCACCTTGAGATTTCCTTTTGTCCAACAGTGAAATGTGCTTTTTTCCCCCTATGTAGGTGTCACTTACAGAAGGTATTGATACAGACTTTTTTTTGTACAAGCTTAACATTTTTCTATATATTATGAGAGACTAAAGTATCCATGCAACGTATATTTGCTCAGTTTACCCTTCTACTACATAGATGGGTAAGATTGTACAAAAAAGATTGTACAAAAAAGATTGTATCATTAGTGGGCACCTTTAATCTGGCAGCTTTAAACGTCTTACAGACACATCTCCTCATTAAAGATTTTTAAACCTTTCTTTACTTACAAAGCTCTAACTAAATGACAGCGGCACTGCCCAACTGCCAGAATAGTGTGCATACAAGTAGGTCGGCGTCCTTTATAGGTCTGTGCCAGACAGTGCTTTTAAAGGGACTCCGAGCACCTCTCATGGGTATGCCTTTAAGACTTTGACCAGTACTGCAAAGCACTTAAAGATGCATACCTTTCTGTAGCTTGTGCTCTCCTCTTTCATTTGATGCCTGAATCGCAGTTCTTTCGTTCAATTTCAATTTAAAAATCACAGCTGCCATCTTGGCTATGTTATAATATCCGGGTCACCCCTGTCTTCTCTGTTAGAGAAGTGCATCACTGAATGAAGCAGGAAGAGGAAGTGACACGCATGGCCATCGCAAGAGGCTCCTCCAGAGGGGTCATAGCATGACTTTGTTGGAAGTCATCTTGCTTAAAGGCATTCCCATGAGAGGTTTCCGGAGTCCCTTTAACCACGTAAGCTCTCAGTCGTTTTCACTTTATGCATCCGAGCAATGTTCACCTCTTATTCATTAGCCTATAACTTTATCACTACTTATCACAATGAACTGATCTATATCTTTTTTTTTCCGCCACCAATTAGGCTTTCTTTGGGGGGTACATTTTACTAAGAGCTACCTTACTATAAATGCATTTTAACAGTAAGAATAAGAAAAAAATGAAAAAATTCATTATTTGTCAGTTTTCGGACATTATAGTTTTAAAATAATACATGCCTCCATAATTAAAACCCATGTATTGTATTTGCCCATTTGTCACGGTTATTTCACCGTTTAAATTATGTCCCTATCACAATGTATCGCGACAATATTTTATTTGGAAATAAAAGAGCATTTTTTCCATTTTGCATCCATCACTATTTACAAGCTTATAAAAAAAAAATAGAGAAATATTTCATCTTTACATAGATATTTAGAAAGTTTAGACCCTTAGGTAAATATTTATGTGTTTTTTTTTTTTTTTATACCTATGCTGCAGTGCAAACAGCAGGCCTGCAATTGTTGGGCTTTCAGGGTGTATTGCTGCCCCCAGCCCTTATGATGATGATGATGTTTGCTTATTTGTAACAATCTGTTGGCTCTGATAGTTACTCTGCACAAAGGCTGTGTTTGGAAAGTGTTCTATTGTGAGGCAATAGAGGATAGGTTGCACCCTTTCAGGCTACAAGATGAACTACCTGCGGATGCTGCTTTAAACTAGTGTTGGGCGAACACCTAGATGTTCGGGTTCACGAACGTTTGCCGAACATCGCCGCGATGTTCGGGTGTTCGCGCCGAATGGGGACCCGAACTTTCGTGCTTTGTAAAGCTTCCTTACATGCTACATACCCCAAATTTGCAGGGTATGTGCACCTTGGGAGTGGGTACAAGAGGAAAAAAAATATTTGAAAAAGAGCTTATAGTTTTTGAGAAAATTGATTGTAAAGTTTCAAAGGAAAAACTGTCTTTTAAATGTGGAAAATGTCATGTTTCTTTGCACAGGTAACATGCTTTTTGTCGCCATGCAGTCATAAATGTAATACAGAGAAGAGGTTCCAGGAAACGGGACCGGTAACGCTAACCCAGCACAAGCAGCAGAACACGTGATGGAACAGGAGGAGGCGCAGGAGGAGAAGGCCACGCTTTTTGAGACACAACATCCCAGGCCTTGCATGAGGACAAATAGCGTGCGGATATAGCAATGCTTTTTGCCGCCATGCAGTCATAAATGTAATAAAGATGAGAGGTTCAATAAACAGGGACCGGCAACGCTAACCCAGCAGCAGCACACGTGATGGAGCAGAAGGAGAAGGCCACGCTTTTTGAGACACAACATCCCAGGCCTTGCATGAGGACAAATAGCGTGCGGATATAGCAATGCTTTTTGCCGCCATGCAGTCATAAATGTAATAAAGATGAGAGGTTCAATAAACAGGGACCGGCAACGCTAACCCAGCAGCAGCAGCAGCAGCACACGTGATGGAGCAGGAGGAGAAGGCCACGCTTTTTGAGACACAACATCCCAGGCCTTGCATGAGGACAAATAGCGTGCAGATATAGCAATGCTTTTTGCCGCCATGCAGTCATAAATGTAATAAAGATGAGAGGTTCAATAAACAGGGACCGTCAACGCTAACCCAGCAGCAACAGCACACGTGATGGAGCAGGAGTAGAAGGCCACGCTTTTTGAGACACAACATCCCAGGCCTTGCATGAGGACAAATAGCGTGCGGATATAGCAATGCTTTTTGCCGCCATGCAGTCATAAATGTAATAAAGATGAGAGGTTCAATAAACAGGGACCGGCAACGCTAACCCAGCAGCAGCAGCAGCAGCACACGTGATGGAGCAGGAGGAGAAGGCCACGCTTTTTGAGACACAACATCCCAGGCCTTGCATGAGGACAAATAGCGTGCGGATATAGCAATGCTTTTTGCCGCCATGCAGTCATAAATGTAATAAAGATGAGAGGTTCAATAAACAGGGACCGTCAACGCTAACCCAGCAGCAACAGCACACGTGATGGAGCAGGAGTAGAAGGCCACGCTTTTTGAGACACAACATCCCAGCCCTTGCATGAGGACAAATAGCGTGCGGATATAGCAATGCTTTTTGCCGCCATGCAGTCATAAATGTAATAAAGATGAGAGGTTCAATAAACAGGGACCGGCAACGCTAACCCAGCAGCAGCAGCAGCAGCACACGTGATGGAACAGGAGGAGGCGCAGGAGGAGAAGGCCACGCTTTCAGACACAACAACCCAGGCCTTGCATGAGGACAAGAAGCGTGCGGATAGCATGCTTTTTACCGCCATGCAGTCATAAATGTAATAAAGATAAGAGGTTCCATAAACAGGGACCGGCAACGCTAACCCAGCAGCAGCACACGTGATGGAACAGGAGGAGGCGCAGGAGGAGAAGGCCACGCTTTCAGACACAACAACCCAGGCCTTGCATGAGGACAAGAAGCGTGCGGATAGCATGCATTTTGCCGCCATGCAGTCATAAATGTAATAAAGAAAAGAGGTTCCATAAACAGGGACCGGCAACGCTAACCCAGCTGAGCGAGCAGTGTACTACTGTTCCCAGCAGACACAGAGTGGCAGTAAACACAATGCTATATAGTGTGGCTGAGCGAGGTACACAGAGTGGCAGTAAACACAATGCTATATAGTGTGGCTGAGCGAGCAGTGTACTACTGTTCCCAGCAGACACAGAGTGGCAGTAAACACAATGCTATATAGTGTGGCTGAGCGAGGTACACAGAGTGGCAGTAAACACAATGCTATATAGTGTGGCTGAGCGAGCAGTGTACTACTGTTCCCAGCAGACACAGAGTGGCAGTAACCACAATGCTATATAGTGTGGCTGAGCGAGGTACACAGAGTGGCAGTAAACACAATTCTATATAGTGTGGCTGAGCGAGCGGTGTACTACTATTCCCAGCAGCGACACAATGACCGGGGGACCCTGGCTAGCGTGGCTGGAGCGCGAACTACCCTGCCTGCCTACCCAAAGCTAAACCCACAGATAAATGGCGGAGATATGACGTGGTTCTGGTATTTATTTACCCGAACCACGTGACAGTTCGGCCAATCAGAGCGCGTTCGGGTCCGAACCACGTGACCCGTTCGGCCAATCACAGCGCTAGCCGAACGTTCGGGGAACGTTCGGCCATGCGCTCTTAGTTCGGCCATGTGGCCGAACGGTTTGGCCGAACACCATCAGGTGTTCGGCCGAACTCGAACATCACCAGAACAGGGTGATGTTCTGCAGAACCCGAACAGTGGCGAACACTGTTCGCCCAACACTACTTTAAACCACACTGATCTGCAAAAGCATCAACCTCTTGCTTATATGGGATAGGTTCATCTTTTGCCAGCATTGCAACCCTTGACCTTGGCTTATACTTGAGTCGAACTTTTTTTTTTCAGTTTTCTGATGTAAAAGTTGGGGGTCGGCTTATACTCGGGTCCGCTTATACTCGAGTATATGCGGTATATTGCCGGTTATCTTTAACTTTCATTTCCATACCAACTTTATTAATTACAATAGCCCATTATTTAATAAATAATCATTTCTAAAACTGTATAATAGTTTCTAAAACTTCTCAGAAAGAAATCTTTACATTTCAACTTTTTGCACTACAACAAGCAGCTTCTGTGATTCACACCTATGTTACAAATTGTATTATATTAAAGCATTTTTACATTTTGACTCCTCAATTATTTATTTTTCTATGTTACCTAAAACCATGTAATGATCATATACTAATTTATATTACACAAACAAAGTGAGGGATAAATGTTAGAAAAAAATTTAGGCACATTTTACTAATGATAATTTCAATATTATTACTGGCGCCCTTTTTAATAGGAGCATTTATGCATGCGTACGTTGTGGTATCCCCTAAGTGGGACGCATTCTGTTGTAAGCATTCAGCAGTTACATGTTCAATAAAACAAATTTAAAAATTAACAAATAAATCTGTACAGTACACATGCATATTAACCACTTAATGACATGCTGACCCGCAAGAGCCTCTTAATGGCTCCAGGACGTTTTTATAAGTCAGACAGTGCTGCTGCCAATGTGTGCGTGAAAATAGTGGGGGAAAAAAACACCAAATAAAAAAAAATACACCTTTATTTCCAAATTATATCTTGTCAGCATACTTTGTACTAGGGACATAATTAAAATGTTGTGATAACCAGGACAAATAAGCAGATAAAATGTGTGGGTTTTATGTACAGTAGCAGTGTTTATATTTAAACCATAGGGGATGAAAATGGAGAAATAGTGTATTTTTTCATGTTTTCCTTGTATTTCCCTTTAAAATGCATAGAAAATGAAGTAATTACTGAAAACAAATATCAACCCCAAAAAGCCCAATTAGTGGTGAAAAAAATAAGATATAGATCATTTCATTGTGATTAGTAGCGATTAAGCTATTGGCAGATGAAAGGGATGGGCACTGAAAGGTGAAAATTGCTCTTGTCCGTTAAGGTAAAAACCGCCTTGGGGTGAAGTGGTCCCCATTAACAGTACAATTTTTTCACTAAATGTGATCTTTTGATGCAAATTTAATTATCGAATGGCATAGAAAATGTGCTGTTTATGAAGGCAAACGATAAGGAATGATTCTTAGGTTGATTGCTAAATAAGATAAAATCGATCCAAAATTTTTATTGTATGATCGAAGTTGAAGAAAGAATCGGTCAGTAAATGTGAACAATCGATAATTACCTTCTTTTATTTTTGATTGTAAAATTCACATAGAGAGATCGCATTTAGTGAAAAATTGTATTGTTAATGGGCACCTTGAGATTTCCTTTTGTCCAACAGTGAAATGTGCTTTTTCCCCCGCGTACGTTAAAAAGGGGCGCTGGGAAAAAAGGGCGCCGGGTTTTAAACGATAAACATGGATAACGTTTAAAAATATAATGTACTATATTTCGTTTAAAAATAATGTTTTATAAAGTTATAAATCATTAAATAATGTGCATGAAATTGGCAATTGTGAAAACGTTAATCTTCCGTTTAAAAAGTGAAACGTATAATAACGTTTAAAAAAAATAGTAAGTAACCCTCCCTGTACCTACCCCTAACCCCTAGACCCCCGTGTTGGTGCCTAAACCTAAGACCCCCCTGGTGGTGCCTAAACCTAAGACTCCCCTGATGGTGCCTAAACCTAAGACTCCCCTGGTGGTGCCTAAACCTAAGACTCCCCTGGTGGTGCCTAAACCTAAGACCCCCCTGTTGATGCCTAAACCTAAGACCCCCCTGGTGGTGCCTAAACCTAAGACCCTCCTGGTGGTGCCTAAACCTAAGACCCCCCTGGTGGTGCCTAAACCTAAGACCCCCCTGTGATAAGCATTAATAACGTGTGAAAAAAATATTGTGCTGTTTTTCGTTTAAAAATAATGTTTTAAAAAAGATTGTACTGTTTTTCGTTTAAAAATAATGTTTAAAAAATTATAAATCATAAAATAATGTGTAATCATGAGAAGCAGTTATAAAACAGTAAAAGTCTCCGGGCGCCGCTTATAAAACGTTATTTTTCTCCGGCGCCCTTTTTTCCTGTCGGGCGCCCATTAAACGATATTTATTATGGGAGTGAATGGCGGCGCCCGATTTGTCCACTTGCCTCAGGCGCCCGAATTTACTGTTACCTTTTCCCCCTATGTAGGTGTCACTTACAGAAGGTATTGATACAGACTTTTTTTTGTACAAGCTTAACATTTTTCTATATATTATGAGAGACTAAAGTATCCATGCAACGTATATTTGCTCAGTTTACCCTTCTACTACATAGATGGGTAAGATTGTACAAAAAAGATTGTACAAAAAAGATTGTATCATGGGCACCTTTAATCTGGCAGCTTTAAACGTCTTACAGACACATCTCCTCATTAAAGATTTTTAAACCTTTCTTTACTTACAAAGCTCTAACTAAATGACAGCGGCACTGCCCAACTGCCAGAATAGTGTGCATACAAGTAGGTCGGCGTCCTTTATAGGTCTGTGCCAGACAGTGCTTTTAAAGGGACTCTGAGCACCTCTCATGGGTATGCCTTTAAGACTTTGACCAGTACTGCAAAGCACTTAAAGATGCATACCTTTCTGTAGCTTGTGCTCTCCTCTTTCATTTGATGCCTGAATCGCAGTTCTTTCGTTCAATTTCAATTTAAAAATCACAGCTGCCATCTTGGCTATGTTATAATATCCGGGTCACCCCTGTCTTCTCTGTTAGAGAAGTGCATCACTGAATGAAGCAGGAAGAGGAAGTGACACGCATGGCCATCGCAAGAGGCTCCTCCAGAGGGGTCATAGCATGACTTTGTTGGAAGTCATCTTGCTTAAAGGCATTCCCATGAGAGGTTTCCGGAGTCCCTTTAACCACGTAAGCTCTCAGTCGTTTTCACTTTATGCATCCGAGCAATGTTCACCTCTTATTCATTAGCCTATAACTTTATCACTACTTATCACAATGAACTGATCTATATCTTTTTTTTCCGCCACCAATTAGGCTTTCTTTGGGGGGTACATTTTACTAAGAGCTACCTTACTATAAATGCATTTTAACAGTAAGAATAAGAAAAAAATGAAAAAATTCATTATTTGTCAGTTTTCGGACATTATAGTTTTAAAATAATACATGCCTCCATAATTAAAACCCATGTATTGTATTTGCCCATTTGTCACGGTTATTTCACCGTTTAAATTATGTCCCTATCACAATGTATCGCGACAATATTTTATTTGGAAATAAAAGAGCATTTTTTCCATTTTGCATCCATCACTATTTACAAGCTTATAAAAAAAAAAATAGAGAAATATTTCATCTTTACATAGATATTTAGAAAGTTTAGACCCTTAGGTAAATATTTATGTGTTTTGTTTTTTTTTATAGTAATTTTTTTTTTTTATTAAACATTGTATGTGGGTATTTTTGGGAGGGTGGGATATAAATAGTGTTTTATTTGGGGAAATATTTGTGTATTGTAATGTTTTTTTACTTTTAGATGTAGTTTTACTTTTTGGCCACAAGATGGCAATCTTGAGTTTGTTTACATGACGTCACTCTAAGCGTACAATGTACACTTAGAGGGACATAGCGTCAGAAAAAGCGTAGCTTCCGAGAGAAGCTGTCGCTTTTTCAGCAGGGGAGAGGAATCAGTGATCGGGCACCATAGCCCGATACATTGATTCCTGGGCTAATGAATCCGCGCCCGGGAGTGCGCATGCACGCGCGATCGGCCTCGGGAGTGCACGGGAGCGCGCATGTCCTCCTTGACGTTTTTATACGTCAAGGAGGACAAAGTGGTTCAAAAGCATAAAGGAAACTTTCATAAGACGCAGTAAGATGTACTTGTCCAGAACCGGTCAGAAAGAGGTTTTGTGCCATCAAATTACCATATAACTATAAGTTATATAGGTAGTCATTTACTGTGCATATTACTCTGTGACATATGAACAACTGATCCTGTAAATGTATGTATTTTGATTGTTGCCTGCTTTACTGTGGCTATGACATAATAAATTGGGCTATAATTGCCAAAATTCAGGTCGAGACTAGGTCAATTCCTTCATGATTGATGAACTAATATATGTAACAGGATAAGGCCAGCACAGAAGCGCCCTGGTTCTCACTGATAAGTGGGAGAGGTGAGATACTACTTACCTCAGTATTGCTTATGACTGCCAGTCTGGACAGCGGAGTGGCAGAGACTGGCAGGTATAGTATACTGCGAATAAATCCATCTTGTATCTTGTATCTTGTATCATTGGGAACCGGAGGGCTGTTTTACATTGGAGGACAGCGCCGAGTTTGGAGAGGCGGCAGATGCGGCGTCACAAGTCCGAATCATGAGAGCTTTCATGCTGAAAGTGATTAGAAATTGCCCTGCAGCGTATGGGCATGCAACAGATCTCTCTCCAATTAGTTTTGAACAGAGAGATCTAGCTCTTGATCGATCTGCCCATACATCTGGTCTGACGCGGTAAAAATTCACAGCAGTGCAGCATAATTTTGCACATTATTTGTATTTTTCATTAAACAATCATTAGCGACTGTGGAGAAACATGAAAGTTTAAACGTAGACAAACACTCATGGTGAAAATTTGTGTGTGAAAAAAATTTGAGTTTTCCACACAGACAACTGAGGACCCTCCTTGAAACTTTAAAAACTGAGAGAAACAGGTGCTAAAGGTACTAAGGAATTTTAATAATTCAACAAAAAAGAATTCAAGGTAAGCATGTAAAAAAAGGCCTGGGAGATATGGGCGCAGGGTAATGCTGAAAGTTGGCTCATTCAGCTCTTGAAAATTCCCCAGCTGCTTTCAAACCTATTCCTCTACTGATAACTTAATTGTGTGTGTGTGTGGGGGGGGGGGGGGTAGACGTGATTTGGGCTGCAGCTATCGCTGCTGGTGGAATTACGCTGTTTACCGTATATACTCGCATATAAGCCGACCCGCATATAAGCTGACCCCCCCCACACTTTTACTTAACAAACCAGTAAAAAATGATTGACCCCCATATAAGCCGGGGGTAGGAAATGCTGGCCGCCTTATTCCCCTAGTGTGTCCCAGTATCGCTAGTATAGTGCCCAGTATAGCTAGTATAGTGCCCAGTATAGCTAGTATAGTGCCCAGTACAGCTAGTATAGTGCCCCAGTACAGCTAGTATAGTGCCCCAGTACAGCTAGTATAGTGCCCCAGTATAGCTAGTATAGTGCCCAGTATAGCTAGTATAGTGCCCCAGTATAGCTAGTATAGTGTCCATTATAGCTAGTATAGTGCCCAGTGTAGCTAGTATAGTGCCCCAGTATAGCTAGTATAGTGCCCATTATAGCTAGTATAGTGCCCAGTGCAGCTAGTATAGTGCCCCAGTATAGCTAGTATAGTGCCCAGTATAGCTAGTATAGTGCCCCAGTATAGCTAGTATAGTGTCCATTATAGCTAGTATAGTGCCCAGTGTAGCTAGTATAGTGCCCCAGTATAGCTAGTATAGTGCCCCAGTATAGCTAGTATAGTGCCCATTATAGCTAGTATAGTGCCCAGTGCAGCTAGTATAGTGCCCCAGTATAGCTAGTATAGTGCCCATTATAGCTAGTATAGTGCCCAGTGTAGCTTGTATAGTGCCCATTATAGCTAGTATAGTGCCCCAGTATAGCTAGTATAGTGCCCCAGTATCGCTAGTATAGTGCCCCAGTATCGCTAGTATAGTGCCCCAGTATCGCTAGTATAGTGCCCCAGTATCGCTAGTATAGTGCCCCAGTATCGCTAGGTAGTGCCCCCCCGCCTCCCCTCTCCCCCGCGGCCGCCGCTGCTTTTACCTTAGCAGGCGCCGCTTCTTCTATTCCCCTCCTCTCTGGCTCCGTAGGACAGCAGCACTCTTCACGGTGGCTGCTGTGATCAGACAGGAAGCAGCGAAGAGCGCGGCTTCCTGTAGCAGCGGTTGCTATGGGAACCGCTCTCTCTCTCTACTGCAGCCGCCGTGAAGAGCGCTGCAGTGATTTACGGAGCCGGACAGGAGGGGAATAGAAGAAGCGGCGCCGGGCAGGTAATTGCAGCGGTAGCGGCGGCCGCGGGGGGGGCGGGGTGACAGTGCGGGGGGCTCGGACCACCATCACCAGCGCCAGACTCGCATACAAGCCGACCCCCCAACTTTTGACCCCCTTTTTGGGGGTCAAAAATTCGGCTTGTATGCGAGTATATACGGTATATTGTAATTTGGGCTTGGGCTATTGACTGAAATAACTCAGTGAGTGCCGCTGTAGCCGTAATTCTCATTCCTGCCTGTGGTGGTGCCCAAATTGCGCAGCACCCAAATTACTTGTCTCGAATTCATGGACTTATAGGTCATTTAATGGAAGTGAAACAAAATAAAAATAAATAAATAAATGTTTTCACTGTGGGGCATAAACACAGACTCTAATTTACTAAATTTTCAGCATCCTTGATATGTTCTGACATGACTCACACGAGTCATATAATCACCGAAATGCTGAGAATTTTAATAAACTAGGGCCAAGTTTGCTGAATTTTTTATGGTCTCCAGCCCAAAGAATCTTCGTAATTCAGCCTATGGAACTCCCTCCAAGTCCCCCCCCCCCCCCTTAGACTCGCTCGTTCCTTCGACACCTTCAAGCAATCCCTTCAATCACATTTCTTTAAAATGGCCTATCCCCATCTACCACACTTTAACTCTTTCAGCTGAGCACCTTTTCTACAGCCCCACTTTATGTGTTCCTTCTCCCATCCTTTAGATTGTAAGCCTTTGTCAGGGTCTACCCCCCCTTTCATTGTGTCCTTTGTGATCTTGCAACCCCAGCTAGGACACCCTTCCCATAGACAGACTCAGACTTGCTGGATCTTACATGATCATGCATCTTATACCTTGTTTGCATAGACTACCTTGTGCTATGTTGTATAACTGTGTGCTACCTCTCTGTCTGTCACCCCTTGTTATCCCTATTTATTGTCCAGCGCTGCACCATATGTTGGAGCTAGAGATGGCCTGAACCTACAATTTTGCTGGCCACAAAAGTGATGGAAAAGATGTTTCAAGGGGTCTAACACCTGGATGGCGGAGTGGGATACACGCCAAAAGTCCCCGGGAAAAATCCAGATTGGACGCAAAAGCAGCGTTTTAAGGGCAGAAATCACATTGAATACTAAATTGCAGGCCTAAAGTGCTTTAAAACATCTTGCATGTGTATACATCAATCTGGGAGTGTAATTAGAGTACTGCTCCACACTGACACACCAAATTCACCATGTAACGCACCGCAAACAGCTGTTTGCGTAGTGACGGCCATGCTGGACTGGTGCGCACCATGGCCAGAGTGCAGGCCGTGGCGGTTTTCAAGCCTATATGGTCGCCGGGCAGGGGTAGCTCAATGATAGAACAACAGTGACTGTCCAGCTGATCAAATTTGCTCTGTTCACAATGAAGCAACGACCTTATTATCTTTGGTGTGCCACCCCCCGAGACACTCATATAGCCGGCTGTCATTGCTTCATTGTGATACGCAAGCCCCTTCATCACAAAGGGGAATGGGCACATGTACATGCCTTTTGTTTTGTTGTTGCAGCTGCAGTGCAGGCAGAAAAATTAGGCAAGCATGTACATGCACCAGAATAGTATAGCGGGCGCTGGTAGCAGCGGCCTTAAAAATTCAGGAATCTGTCTGGAGTCCTGGACCCTGGTGGTGGTGGCGGAGAAGGCAGTCAAGCAACCTGCGGGCAGAGATGCTGTGTGGGGAGCAACTTAGTCTTGGGGCAGGCATCCAGTCACATGGTGTGCAGGCAGAGATGCTGTGTGTGGGGACTGACTTAGTCTTCGGGCGGGCTGTAGCCCTCCGGTATCCATGCCTCATTCATTTTGATAAAGGTGAGGTACTAAACACTTTTGTGACTTAGGCGACTTCTCTTCTCAGTGACAATACCTCCAGCTGCACTAGGTCCTTTCTGACAGGACAATTGAGGCAGGGCAAAATAGAAGTTGGATGGCAAATTGGGACAGCTCTGGCCACAGGTCAAGCCTGTGCACCCAGTAGTCCAAGGGTTCATCGCTGCTCACAGTGTCTACATCCATACTTAAGGCCAGGTAGTCAGCTACTTGCCGGTCCAGGCATTGGTGGAGGGTGGATCCGGAAGGGCTAAGGCGAGGCGTTTGACTAAAGAATGTCCGCATGTCCGACATCACCATGAGATCGCTGGAGCGTTGTGTCCTTGCCTGCGTGGACATGGGAGAAGGACTACTGGCAGTGGTACCTTTATTGCTTTGTGCAGTGACATCACCCTTAAATGCATTGTAAAACATAGTTGCCAGCTTGCTCTGCACGTGCTGCATCCTTTCTGCCTTTAGGTGAGTTGATAACATGTCCGCCACTTTGTGCCTATACCGAGGGTCTAGTAGCGTGACCACCCAGTACAGCTCATTCCCCTTAAGTTTTTTTTATACGGGGGTCCCTCAACAGGCTGGACAGCATGAAAGACAACATCTGCACAAAGTTGGATGCAGACGTACTATCCATCTCCTCTTACTCGTCCTCAGTGACATCAGGTAAGTCCTCCTCCTCCCCCCAGCCACAAACAATACCACGGAAACGTCGAGCAGTACAAACCCCCTGCGACGCCTGCTGCGGTTATTCTTCCTCATCATCCTCATCATCCAAGTCTGACTCCTCTTCCCCACACAACTCTTCCTCCTCCTCCCCCCTCTGTGCTGCCGCAGGTGTTGAGGAAACATCTGATTCTGATGTAAATTGCTCCCACAACTGTTCCTGCCATAACTGTACTCTTCACACTCCTCCACAGCTTGATCCACCACTCTATGCACGGCATGCTCCAGGAAGTAAGCATACGGGATCAAGTCGCTGATGGTGCCTTCACTGCGACTCACCAGGTTGGTCACCTCCTCAAACGGCCGCATGAGCCTGCATGCATTTCGCATCAGTGTCCAGTTGTTGGGCCAGAACATCCCCATCTCCCCAGATTGTTTTTTTTTACTGTAATTGTACAGGTTCTGGGTGACGGCTTTCTCCTGTTCTAGCAGGCGAGAGAGCTTGACCAGGGTCGTATTCCAGCGAGTCGGACTATTACATATCAAGCATCTTACCGGCAAGTTGTTTCTCCTCTGAATGTCTGCAAAGCGTGCCATGGCCGTGTAAGACCGCCTGAAATGCCCACACAACTTCCTGGCCTGCTTCAGGGCGTCCTCTAAGCCTGGGTACTTTGACACAAATCTTTGAATGACTAGATTCAGCACATGTGCCATGCAGGGTACATGTGTCAGCTTTCCCAAATTCAAATCGGAAATGAGATTGCTGCCGTTGTCACACACCACGTTGCCGATCTCCAGCTGGTGCGGGGTCAGCCACTGATCCACCTGTTTGTTAAGAGCAGCCTGGAGAGCTGGTCCAGTGTGACTCTCCGCTTTGAGGCAAGACATGTCTAATATGGTGTGACACCGTCGTACCTGACATGCAGCATAGGCCCTGGGGAGATGGGGCTGTGTAGCTGGAGAGGAGATTGCAGTACTAGTAGAGTTGAACTGCCACTCAGCCAAGGAGGAGGACGACGACGACAGTGAAGAGGATGTAGCAGGAGGAGAGGAGGTAGCAGGAGTCCTGCCTGCAAGCCGTGGAGGTCCGCTGCCACGTACTCCCTTCTTGCTATCGGTCACCAGGTTGACCCAATGGGCTGTGTAAGTAATGTACCTGCCCTGACCATGCTTGGCAGACCAGGCATCCATGGTCAGGTGGACCCTTGACCCAACGCTGTGTGCCAGAGATGATACCACTTGCCTCTCAACTTCACGGTACAGTTTGGGTATCGCCTTTTTTTAGAAAAATAATTGCGGCCTGGTATCTTCCACTGCGGTGTCCCAATGGCCACAAATTTATGGAAGGCCTCAGACTCCACCAGCTTGTATGGTAACAGCTGGCGAGCTAACAGTTCCGCCACACCAGCTGTCAGACGCCGGGCAAGGGGGTGACTGGCAAAAATTGGCTTCTTCCGCTCAAAGATTTCCTTCAAGGACACCTGGTTGCTGTGGGCAGAGGAGCAGGAACCGCTCAAGGTCAGAGGAGGAGTGGAGGAGGGTGGCTGTGAAGGAAAAAGGGAGAAAGCGTCTGAAGATGCTGCACCTGAAGGAGGAAGAGGAGAAGGAGGGTGGCTTTTGTTTTGTGTGCTGCTTTTGCTCAGGTGCTCTTCCCATTGCAGTTTGTGCCTTTTCTACATGTGCCTTCGTAAGGCACTTGTCCCTATGTGAGTGTTGGCCTTTCCACGGCTCAATTTTTGGAGGCAGAGAGAACAGATGGCATTGCTCAGATCTGAGGCAGACACATTAAAAAATTTCCAAACTGCTGAGCCCCAGTGGGGTGATGGCATTATGGTGGCATCAGCAGCTGACGTTGAAGGGCATGTTGGCTGGCTGTCCATAGGTGGCAATACATGGCGCCGGACACTTGCAACAGCTGTTTCTGATGACGAGCTCTCCCTGCTTCTTTCAGGAACTCGTCTCCTCCTACTCCTTTCTGACTCCCCCTCTGAACTGTCCCCTTGGTCATCGTGTCTATTAGGAACCCATGTGGGATACGTATCATCATAATCATCCTGCCCATCTTCGCTTACCTCAGACACCTCCAAAACTGCACCAACAGCAGGTACTTCATCCTCCTCCTCCTCACACGTTACATCCATAGTGTCGCCGCCTAACTCAGACATATGAGGTGCTGTAACTTGTTTTTATCACCTTCATCTGGTTGTAACAATAATCTCTGTGAATCAGATAATTCCTCACCAATTAACTCCTGCGAAGTGTCAAATGCAACGGATGTGGTGCTTGTAGTAGCGCTGGTGGCTGCGGAAGATGAGGTGTTCTGTGTTAAATAGTCAACCACGTCCTGACAATCTTGGGAGTTGATGGGACGTGCCTTAATCTGAACACTGTACTTTGGGCCTGGGCTGCACGAAATCACATCAACACGACCTCGCACAGACCTGACGGGTGGCCTTCCTCTGGGTCTGCCTCCACCTGTTTTGTCCATATCGGGGGGGGGGGGATGATGTGAAAGGTATGCACTGACTTGGCTAATACAATGTGCAGTCCCACAGGTGCAGTTAACAGGTATGCACGGAGTAGTATATCACACTGCATGCACTCATGTAGGTAGGTGGGTGCACTGAACACAACAGGTAGGTATATGCAGTGATGGGTATTACAATGTGCACCTGTCACACACAGACAGGTAGCGGACAGGCACAGTGACACTGCGTGCGCACAACTCAGGTAGGTAGGTTGGTGCACTGTAAACAACAGGTAGGTAGGTATATGCAGTACTGGGTATTACAATGTGCACCTGTCACTCACACAGGTAGTCACTGAATGTGCTGGGCCTGGCAGTGGCACACACACAGTATGAATTATCAAGGCTGTCTATGCAACAAAAGTGTCAGTGGGACACAGAAAAAAAAATAGATCACAAGAACAAGATTAGCTCTCAAAAGAGCTGTTGTGGGGTGCTATTTCAGCAATAAGAATCAGCAAGGAGCAAACTAACAAGCCTACCAGAGCCTAACTAATCTTTCCCTATGAGAGTCTGCAGCAGCAGCAGCTGTCCCTTCTCTATTTACTGCAGGCACACGAGTGGGTAAAATGGCTCGCGATGCCTGCCTTTTATAAGGGAGGAGTGGCTCCAGGAGGGAGTGTAGCCTGATTGGCTACAATGTGCCTGCTGACTGTGATGTAGAGGGTCAAAGTTGACCCTAATGGTGCATTATGGGGGGCGAACCGAAGTTCCGGAAAAGTTCACGGTTCTCCGCGATCGCGAACCCCCGAAAGTTCGCTTGGAACCGTCTGCCGCTGAACCGTTCGGGCCATCTCTAGTTGGCGCTCTATAAATACAATAAATAATAATAAATCACTCAGGGGCTCAGTGGGAATTTTCCATTTATGCTGTTTATGAAATCACAGTTTTAGAAGAAATGTATTACAGATGAGTCAGAACTTCATTGACAGCCGTCCTTCATTTTAACTGGCTGGGTGTTCGGTCTTCGCTTCCTTTCTGCGAGAGTGCCGGATAAAGGACGGGATGATGTCCAGAAGTACTCTTTCAGCAGAGTTCAGCTGCAGGATTATCTCCTATTATTACATGGGAAAGGTATCTGCTGTTGTTTTGTAATCACATGAATGGCTTCAGAAGTACAGAAATAGGATATCCCATTTCACAGTAAAATGGAAGAGATGATGTTTCTCTCTCCCTTCTGCTTGGCAATTTCATTTTGCAGTTCCTGTTCAGATGATATTAAATATAATCTGAGACAAAAGGAAACCTTAATTACATTTCTGTTACACAGTATTGTAGAGAAATATGAGAAACAAGCACATTTGCAAACATTTTAAGGCTGGAGACATTGAGAAGTTGGTTAAGGAGGGGGCTGATGAAGCCAAATCATTTGACCAGGTACAGCCATACCCAGCTGCTGAGTTGCAAAAGAAGTAATAATAATTAAAAAAGTATCAGTCCACACACTAGTGTATGGTCTTTACTGATTTTAGGTAGATATTAACTATTGAACTTCACCCTCCCTCAGAAAAAACTGATAAGGTTACTTTGACTGTGGGGGCAAAATCTATTGAGGGCATAGCGGCAGATTTGTACTTCATGTCTATGATTGCTCCTGTACATTGCGACAATGGAAACTTACAGAGTTATACACCATAAAGGTGTTAAATAGTTTTTTAATGTGTACCAGAGATGACATAAGCTAAAAGTTTTATACATACATGGGGCTTCCTCCAGCCCCATCCCCACAGATCACTCCCATGCCGCCATCCTCATCCTTCTCTATCGCCGTTACCATGTGCAGTAACTTCGGCCAGTCTGTGCAAGAGAAGTGCGCTCTTTACGTATCTCTCCGGCAGCTGCCGTAGAGAGTGAACTTCTCTTGCACAGACTGGCCAAAGTTAAGGGATATGGTACCGGAGATAGAGAAGGCTGAGGGAGGCAGCGTAGGAGCGATCCATGCGGATGGAGCTGGAGGAACCCCTGGGTATGTATAAAACTTTTAGTTTATGTCGTCTCTGGTTTCCTTTAAGACTTATTTTATATTTAGGGTAAAGTGTACCTGAGTGGACACGTGACATCCTTTATAATAAAACCAGTGTCCATGTGTTCTTCTCTGTCCCTGTGTCCATGCATCCATCTTGCCTGGTGCACTTGCAGGCACGTGGGCGGACTTCTGACAGTGGCTGTTGCGCATTAATCATGTTCGCATTGCGGGGTAGGGTGGGCAGTGGCTTATCGCCTGTTTAACGGGCAAGCCTTTGTAAAATGTGTACAGTAGCAAGCATGCAAATAACTAGGTTGTGTTCCTTTTTTCTTATGCAAACACTAGTGCACATGACAGGCGGGGGCCCCGAGCACTGCCACAACTCGGGACCCCCAAACCAGCATGTAACACAATAGGGGAGCGCAGGCAAGCCCTGGAGCTGCCACTACCAGTAACACGCCCCCACTACTCCTTCAATTTACTAAGCACAAAAGAAAATGCTCACTCCCAGACAGCACTCTGCCACTTATATATAGTCCGCAAACTGACAGTCAGCCAACAAGAAGTGCAAATACATTACACCTAGTCTGCAATACTTAATTAAACAGAGGCTGAGCAATTCATCATTATCATAATTGGATAACAGGACTTCTATGAGGATGGGGCAATTACTGCTCATTTGGTCAGACATCTGCAGCCTAACTCCTGGCCAAAATCGAAACAATAAATCGTACTTTACGGAATATTTCACACGCACAAGGGCATGATGGTAGTAGTAATACATCAATGGCTCATAGGGCTGCACTGCATGAAGCAGTGCAACTCTGCAATTAAACATCATTTTAATGCATTTCATGTTTAAATTGATAAAAAAAAAATCTACTTGCCATGTGTGGAAGGAATAGACCCCTCTCTGATCAGATTCTGATCAGTGAGGGATCTATCTCTTGGGTATGCCGGGTGGCCATCTGTTAATTTAGGGTCACCTTTATGTGGATAAAAGCTGTAATCTGCAGCACACTAGCAATTACGTGTAAATGGCGGGGGTAAGTGTGGAAAGCCATGCTAATTTGTTACCCTCTACAGATATTTCTTGCAGCTCAATTTTTCTTTCATTACAGTAAAACTTTGGATTGAGAGTAACTCGGTTTAAGAGCGCTTTGCAAAACTGTATGAAATCTCAACTTGATAAGCAAGCAACCTCTTGATATACAAGCAGAGGACGTTTACTCGTGTCACATCATCACAACTGTTCTTCTCCGTTTGACACTGCAGGACTGTACTTAACTGAACTTAAAAAGGTACTCCAGAGTCCAGTGAAAATAACGTAATGAATAAAAGTGCTTAATTTTTTACAATAATTATGTATAAATGATTTAGTCAGTGTTTGCCCATTTGATTTTGTAAAATCTTTCCTCTTCCTGATTTACATTCTGACATTTTTACTGCTGGTAGGTGATGTCAGGGGAAGTAGCTGTTGCTTCCTTTTTTGGCAGTTGGAAACAGCTGTTATTTCCAACAATGCAACAAAGCTCCTGCAGTGTGATGTCAGCACCATGGTCCTGACATCACCCTGTGGGAGGGGTTTCAACACAATATCAGCCATATAGAGCCCCCTGATGATCCGTTTGAGAAAAGGAAAAAGACTTCTCATGGTAAAGGGGGTATCAGCTGATGATTGGGATGAAGTTCAATCCTTGGTCACAGTTTCTCTTTAACCACTTAAGGACCGCAGTCTTTTCACCCCTTAAGGACCAGAGCCTTTTTTCCATTCAGACCACTGCAGCTTTAATGGTTTATTGCTCAGTCATACAAGCTACCATCTAAATGAATTTTACCTCCTTTTCTTGTCACTAATACAGATTTCTTTTGGTGCTATTTGATTGCTGCAGCGATTTTTACTTTTTATTATATTCATCAAAAAAGACATGAATTTTGGCAAAAAATGATTTTTTTAACTTTCTGTGCTGACATTTTTCAATTAAAGTAAAATTTCTGTATACATGCAGCGCGAAAAATGTGGACAAACATGTTTTTGATTAAAAAAACCCCATTCAGTGTATATTTATTGGTTTGGGTAAAAGTTATAGCGTTTACAAACTATGGTGCAAAAATTGAATTTTCCCATTTTGAAGCATCTCTCTCATTTCTGAGCACCTGTCAGGTTTCATGAGGTGCTAGAATTCCAGGATAGTATAAATACCCCCCAAATGACCCCATTTTGGAAAGAAGACACCTCAAAGTATTCACTAAGAGGCATGGTGAGTTCATAGAAGATTTTATCTTTTGTCACAAGTTAGCGGAAAATGACACTTTGTGACAAAAAAAATAAATTAAAAAAAGTTTCCATTTCTGCTAACTGGTGACAAAAAAAAATGAAATCTGCCACGGACGCACCATGCCCCTCTCTGAATACCTTGAAGTGTCTAGTTTCCAAAATGGGGTCATTTGTGGGGTGTGTTTACTGTCCTGGCATTTTGGGGGGTGCTAAATTGTAAGCACCCCTGTAAAGCCTAAAGGTGCTCATAGGACTTTGGGCCCCTTAGCGCACCTAGGCTGCAAAAGAAATGTCACACATGTGGTATCGCCTTACTCAGGAGAAATAGTATAATGTGTTTTGGGGTGTATTTTTACACATACCCATGATGGGTGGGAGAAATATCTCTGTAAATGAGATTTCTTTTGATTTTTTTACACACAATTGTCCATTTACAGAGATATTTCTCCCACCCAGCATGGGTATGTGTAAAACTACACCCCAAAACACATTATACTACTTCTCCTGAGTACGGCGATACCACATGTGTGACACTTTTTTGCACCCTAACTGCGCTAAGGGGCCCAAAGTCCTACGAGTACCTTTAGGATTTTCACAGGTCATTTTAAGGCATTTATTTTCTAGACTACTCCTCACGGTTTAGGGCCCCTAAAATGCCAGGACAGTATAGGAACCCTACAAGTGACCCCATTTTAGAAAGAAGACACCCCAAGGTATTCCGTTAGTAGTATGGGGAGTTCATAGAAGATTTCATTTTTTTTTCACAAGTTAGCGGAAATTGATTTTTATTGTTTTTTTCACAAAGTGTCATTTTCCACTAACTTGTGACAAAAAATAAAATCTTCTATGAATTCCCCATACACCTAATTGAATACCTTGGGGCGTCTTCTTTCTAAAATGGGGTCACTTGTGGGGTTCCTATAATGCCCTGGCATTTTAGGGGCCCTAAACCGTGAGGAGTAGTCTAGAAACCAAATGCCTCAAAATGACCTGTGAAATTCTAAAGGTACTCATAGGACGTTGGGCCTCTTAGCGCACCTAGGTTGCAAAAAAGTGTCACACATGTGGTATCGCCGTACTCAGGAGAAGTAGTATAATGTGTTTTGGGGTGTATTTTTACACATACCCATGCTGGGTGGGAGAAATATCTCTGTAAATTAAAATGTTTTGATTTTTTTTACACACAATTGTCCCTTTACAGAGATATTTCTCCCACCCAGCATGGGTATGTGTAAAAATACACCCCAAAACACATTATACTACTTCTCCTGAGTACGGCGATATCACATGTGTGACACTTTTTTGCAGCCTAGGTGCGCTAAGGGGCTCAACATCCTATTCACAGTTCATTTTGAGGCATTTGGTTTCTAGACTACTCCTTACGGTTTAGGGCCCCTAAAATGCCAGGGCAGTATAGAAACCCCACAAGTGACCCCATTTTAGAAAGAAGACACCCCAAGGTATTCCATTAGGTGTATGGTGAGTTCATAGAAGATTTTATTTTTTGTCACAAGTTAGTGGAAAATGACACTTTGTGAAAAAAAACAATACAAATCAATTTCCGCTAACTTTTGACAAAAAATAAAATCTTCTATGAACTCGTCATACACCTAACGGAATACCTTGGGGTGTCTTCTATCTAAAATGGGGTCACTTGTGGGGTTCCTATACTGCCCTGGCATTTTAGGGGCCCAAAACCACGAGGAGTAGTCTGGAAACCTAATGCCTCAAAATGACTGTTCAGGGGTATAAGCATCTGCAAATTTTGATGACAGGTGGTCTATGAGGGGCCGAATTTTGTGGAACCGGTCATAAGCAGGGTGGCTTCTTAGATGACAGGTTGTATTGGCACTGAAGTGCAGGAATGTTCTCAAATCGTGACCTGGACATGGCAATTAAGTCGTACCAGCAGTGATCAGAAAAAAAATTTCTGTCACTGCGGTGGGGCGGGTGAGGGTTTGGCCGGGTGATCAGAAGCCCGCAGGGGGCATATTAGGGCCTGATCTGATGGGTAGCAGTGACAGGGGGTGACGGGGTGGTTGATAGGTGATCAGTAGGTGATTACAGAGGAGAATATATGCAAGCAATGCACTGGCGAGTTGATCAGAGGGGGTCTGGGGGGCTAATTGAGGGTGTGGGCGGGTGATTGGGTGCCCGCAAGGGGCAGATTAGTGTCTGATCTGATGGGTAGCAGTGACAGTTGGTGACGGGGTGATTGATGGGTGATCAGTGGATGATTAGAGGGGAGAACAGATGTAAACAATGCACTTTCGGAGGTGATCTGAGGGTGGGTCTGCACGCAATCTGAGGGTGTGGGTGGGTGATCAGGTGCCCACAAAAGGCAGGTTAGGGTCTGATCTGATGGGTGGCAGTGACAGGTGGTGACAGGGGGTGATTGATGGGTGATTGACAGGTGATCAGTGGGTGATTATAGGGAAGAATAGATGTATACAGTACACAGGGGGGAGGGTCTAGGGAGGATCTGAGGGTGTGTGTGTGTGTGGGGGGGGTGTTCAGGAGCCCCCAGGGGGCAGTTTAGGACCTAATCTAAAAAATAGTGTTGAGATAGTGACAGGGAGTGATTAATGGGTGATTAGGGGGGTGATTGGGTGCAAACAGGTGTCTGAGGGGTGGGCAGGGGGGGTCTGATGGGTGCAGTGGGTGATCAGGGGGCAGGATCAGTGTGCTTGGGTCCTTACTAGGAGGGCTGCAACCTGCCCTGGTGGTCCCTCAATCACTGGGGCCACCAGGGCAGGAGGCAGCCTGTATAATACGCTTTGTATACATTACAAAGCGTATTATCCGCTTTACATGCGGCAGATCGGGGGTTAACAACCCGCCGCCGCTGCTAATTGGCTGGAGGGTTGACGTCGCAGGTGGGCACATCCAGCGTGCGATCCCCGGCCAGCTAGTCCGCAACGAGCCGCCGCCGATCGGCGTATTGCGGTCGTTGCGGGCTCCACTTTGCCGCCGCCCCTAGGTAGGGGCGGTCGGCAAGTGGTTAAAATCACAATCCAGTAAAATATATATAGATCTATATATATATATATATATATATATATATATATATATATATATATATCTATATCTATATCTATATATATATATATATATATATCTATATCTATATATATATATATATATATATATATATATCTATATATATATATATATATATATATATAGATCTATATATATATAGATATATATATAGATATATAGATATATATAGATCTATATATATATATATATATATATATATATTAGGGATGGGACGAATCCACAATTTCTTCGAATCCGAATCCGGATCCGAATCTAAAAAGGTTCTCGAATATCTCGAACCTTTCGAATCCCGAATCTAACGAATCCTGCACATACGAATTGTGCGATCCGTGGTATAGTTGCCCGCAGTATAGGTAGCCAGGCATAGGTAGCGAGGTAAAGGTGCCTTCAGTATAGCTAGCTAGGTATAGGTGCCTTCAATATTGGTAGCTTTCAGTATAGGTAGCAAGGTATATGGGCCTTCAGTATAGGTAGCAGGGTATATGGGCCTTCAGTATAGGTAGCAGGGTATATGGGCCTTCAGTATAGGTAGCAGGGTATATGGGCCTTCAGTATAGGTAACAGGGTATATAGAGGCCTTAAGTATAGGTAGGTATGTAGGTAGGTATAGGGGCCTTTAGGTAGGTAAAGGGACCTTCAGTATAGGTAGCAGGGTATAGGGCCTTAAGTATAGGTAGGTATGTAGGTAGGTATAGGGGCCTTTAGGTAGGTAGGTAGGTAGGTAGGTACGTATAGGGGGCCTTTAGGTAGGTATAGTGGCCTGAAGGTAGGTAGGTAGGTATAGTGGCCGGTAGGTAGGTATAGTGTCCTGTAGGTAGGTAGGTAGTTAAAGGGACCTTCAGTATAGGTAGCAGGGTATAGGGCCTTAAGTATAGGTAGGTATGTAGGTAGGTAGGTATAGGGGCCTTTAGGTAGGTAGGTATAGGGGCCTTTAGGTAGGTAGGCATGTATAGGGGGCCTTTAGGTAGGTAGGTAGGTATAGATGCCTGTAGGTAGGTATAGGGGCCTTTAGGTAGGTAGGTAGGTAGGTACATATAGGGGGCCTTTAGGTAGGTATAGGGGCCTGTAGGTAGGTAGGTATAGTGGCCGGTAGGTAGGTATAGGGGGCCTTTAGGTAGGTATAGGGGCCTGTAGGTAGGTAGGTATAGTGGCCGGTAGGTAGGTACGTATAGGGGGCCTTTAGGTAGGTATAGGGGCCTGTAGGTAGGTAGGTATAGTGGCCGGTAGGTAGGTACGTATAGGGGGCCTTTAGGTAGGTATAGGGGCCTGTAAGTAGGTAGGTATAGTGGTAGGTAGGTAGGTGTCGCTCCCCCCCGTGCCTCCTCCGCTCACCCCCACGGCCTCCTCCGTCCCCCGTGCCTCCCCCTTGCATAGAAGTGAGCATTGGCTCACCTAACACCTGGCCGGGATTCCCTACCTGCCGCCAGCGCAGAGCCGCAGACCCGCAGACCTCTTGCTTCCTCCTCTGTTCCCTCTAGTGATCGGCATTTGCATACGCGTCATCACTGAAGCGCCGGGCGGTTACTAGAGGGAACAGAGGAGGAAGCAAGAGGTCTGCGGGTCTGCGGCTCTGCGCTGGCGGCAGGTAGGGAATCCCGGCCAGGTGTTAGGTGAGCCAATGCTCACATCTATGCAAGGGGCAAGCGGAGGAGGCGCAGAGGGGTCGGAAGAGGACGAGCGGGGGATCGGCGGTTGCGCGCGGAGATTCGGCGGATTCGTTAAGGGGGAAATGGCGTCGGGATTCGAATCCACGAATCTCGAATATTTCCCAATATTCGAGGGATTCGTGGATTCACCGGATTCGTCGTCCCATCTCTAATATATATATATATATATATATATATATATATATATATATATATATATATAGATCTATATATAGATATATATATATCTATATATAGGTGGTTGGGAGGGGATCAAGGGATACATGGGGGGAGATCTGGATTTTTTTACACTAAAATCGCACAGCCTGTCACGGCTGCAGGCTGTGCGTCTCTCCCTGTCACACAAGATCCACAGTGACAGGGAGAGGGAGGCGGAGAGGGAGGCGGAACGGCAACTATGTTGCCTTTCGGAGGGTGATCGCTGTGATTGGCTCACAGCGATCACACGGCAGGGAGCCAATCAGTGACGGCTCCTGCCGATACCCGGAAGCCTTAGCTGTCATAAGACAGCTAAGTGCAGCCGGTTCGGTGCGCGCGATCGCGGCGGGGAGCGGCGGCGCCGGTGATAGAGATCTACGCCCTGCCAGCCAGGAGCCCATCAAAACAGGGCGTAGATCTCTATCACCTCGGTCCTTAAGTGGTTAAATCTGAGTGTAGAGACTGTACAATATTACATTTCCATGTAATTCTCAAAAGTAGACAAGAACAAATGTAATCAGAAAAATTCCTTTGTTAAAGCCAGGTTTTGGAGAGCAGAAAAGGATTGAGATGAAATGGGGCCCTATGCTAGATAGTACTTTTTGCCCAGCAGTGATGGTCATCTGGCTTTTTTAGTTAGATTTGGTGGGGGCTAGCATCCACCAGGCCCCTAGACTCTCTGCAGGCCCCTGGCAGCTGCCTAGAATTGCCTTGTGGATGATCTGGCTCTGGTGGTGAGCCAGCAGATAGCAATGATTCCCTTATAATGAAACCGTTTTTTCTTTATTACTTTATATACTACAGTACTTTTATGAAATATTTTTCTATAAATATATAATATGTTTCTATAAATATTTTATATTGTTGTATTGTGGAATGATTCATCTGAGTTTCCATTAATCCTTATGGGGAAATTTGCTTTGATATAAGAGTGCTTTGGATTACAAGCATGTTTTTGGAACAAATTATGCCTGTAAAACCAAGGCTCCACTGTATTACAGTTCAGACTCCAAGCTCTTTCGCAGGTTCAGAATTCAGTTCTGCGCCCCTTCTCCCGTGGTCAGTGTAGCTAACCACTGGCCATTTTACACCACCACTAACTGTATACTGTACTATTAGCTTTTTTCCACAGAGCTAACTTGAAGTTGTGCTTTCTGGTATTTAAAATGAGATACACACTGTATTTTTCATTTTCATTCTGACTTCACAGAAAGGTCTTACTCTCTCCTAATTAGTCTCCCCTAATGGTTTGTTTCATGCATATGTTTTCTTGAACTTGTCCATTCCCCTGCCAGAAGGAAAATTACAGTTCATATCATTAAAATGATGACCGTTCGTGCTGAACATTTATCAAGCAGTGATATTTCAATGACTGTCGGGGCAGCTGTTCATATTTTATTACCAACATAAAAAAGTGGGACTGTAAATGGACTTATTTACTTATTCTGTATGCTAAGGATTACATTTCTTGCTGGAAGAAGGCAGTGACCCTGCAGGCTTTCAATCTGCAGTTTATTTTTAGAAACACGGAAAATACATTGAGGTGCATAAATGAACAGGAATTCTTTTATGGTTGCAGGTTGGATTACAGGCACACAGTGAATTCAGAAGGCACTAGTGCAAACATAGGGCACCAAAGGCATAGCTTCAAATCAAAACAAAAGTTTCATAATAAAATAGTGGTTAGCACTCTCGCCTTGCAGCACTCAGTTCCCGGTTCAAATCCCAGCCAGGTCAACGTCTGCAAGAAGTTTGTATTTTCATCCCCCGTATGTGTGTGGCCTTCCTCCGGGCACTCCGGTTTCCTTCCACATCCCAAAAACATACAGATAAGTTAATTGGCTTTCCCCTAATATTCTTCTACTACAGTGGATAGTAGAATATTGATAAAAATTACTGATATTCTTTCACCACTATTTCCCACCCATTTTTCCTAGCGCCTCTTTCGCATAGTAGCCTGTGACATCCCCAGAACAGTAGCCCAAAAAGTAGAGGGTTTTGTGTGAATTGTGAGACAAAAGTGGGAATAGTGATTTGTTTTGAATATTGCTTTTTAAGCTAATTTTATATGTGTTGCCATTCACTTTTAAAAAAGAATTAATATAGCTAAAGTTTTAGTATCTGAATTTTTGCAAATATCTAGTAGGTGCCTTTTAAGGTACACATTTTGAACTTATCCCAATCCTGTAATTCATCATAAAGTTGCCAGTAGGGAACTTTTAGCTTTTATATTGCAAAAGTCCTTAAAGCCTCGTACACACGGACCAACATGCTGCCGGATTGTCTTCTGACTTTAGTCTGTTTGACAATAATTAGGCATGTGTACATGCACAAATGACTAGATGAGCGACTGAAAACAGGCATTTAGCCCAATCCAACTGTCGGATCTACTCACACGACTGTTGGGCCGATATTTAAACAACTTGTACTTGTCATGAATGTGAGCATATCGAGCAGTCCTGACATTCCACTTGTGTGTGCATTCTGTAAATGAGTTGGTTGTTTAGACCTGTGGACGTACAGGTCGTGCGGTTGGTCAGGCCATCCGGTTGGTTGCGCGATTGTTGTGCGCTTGTTCAACGTGAAAGAAGGTTTTAAATTGAACCTGAAGGGTAGTAATTACCTCGGTAGGAGTAAGCCTCTGGATCCTAAAGTGGCTTCCTCTTCAGCAGACATAGTCCAGCACTGGGACCCCGGAAAGTCTGCTTGTGATTGCTGCGCACAATGTACTAAAGGCTTTCTGCAAAGGCTCTGGTGGAGTTGTTTGTGGCTGCGAAAAGAGTGGACCCGACTGCGCTTGGCTATTTCTGCCAGATCCCAAGCAGAAAAGCCGCTAGTGTGCCTGCGCAGGCAGGCCAATGTAAATATAATTGTTGGTGGTGGTTACAGGGTGCCAGCGCCGGATCGGGCTGGCTGAGGGGATGGGGGAAGCCTCATTAGGATCCAGAGGCTTCCCCTTCCGGAGTATATTATTAATTAAACTTGCAGGTTAACTTTAAGGCAAAAATACACATATGCTTTTTCTTTGGGTATTTTTACCATGTTTAATTTCTATATTAGGTTTCAAGAACTTGGTATTCACTGAGCCTCACGCCAAGAGCTCCTTGAGATTAGTTGATTACTACTAGAGACACGTAAGAACTGTTTCACAAGAAGTGAAACTGTACCAACGTGTGTTCGAGAAGGAGGCCACGCCAGAGATAGTCAAGTTACCTGTATTGATGCTGCTTGCCACTGTGCCACATGCTGCAGTCCATCCTTCCAGAACTTCCTTCTTCACAGATGGAACTTCTGCTAAAATGGACAAAGTGTTGAGAAAATGGACTTAACCCTCTCTACCATGCTCCCACTCCTTGAACACACTCAGATAGTTTTGCTTCTTCTTGAAACTGTTCTTGTTTATCTTTAATTACTACTGATCTCAGTTTTTAAAGAAGAATATTTAAATCACACTTTTCTCCTGGTGGACCCAAAGCACTTCAGGACTGCTCCACAGGCAATCAAGATCATTAGGGAGCATTGCCAAAAGACTCCTCAGTGTTTTACGTACTTGTTTGAGCCGGGGTTCAGACCTTGGACAAAGACTCAAATCCTACATCAAAGGCAACAGCTTTCCCAGTATGCTACCTATTTTTTACATTTTTTTATGTCAAAATATTTAACTAGAATACTTTATTTTTATCATTTATTCTTAGTGGAATTTCTCCAACATATTAGGTTCATTATCAAGTGCAGATCATTTCTGCAAAAAAAGACCACATATGAGCACTAGAGGTAAGTTGACATTATTGGATATGTTTACTTTTCCAACAATGTAAACCTGTATGATAATAAACTGACAACATCATGCCAGGATTCATGGAATATGGATCACAACCCAGCAGTGTCACCATTGAGTCTAAGCTGACAATCCTTTCCTATTGGTCCAGAACCTGTATTGTACATCACAGAAAACAAATATAAGCAGGAACTTAAAATCACCCAAAAGTCCTGCTGCTCTGGCGTGCTGAAGCAAACATTGGTGCTACCATTAGTGCATAACTGGAGGAAAACAACTGTACAATGTGTTCAGTATGAATATTTCAGCATGCCACTGTCCATATGGAGCAGAGTAAGGGTGTGTCACCTGGGGATTTCCTGGTCACATTTAGCATCACTCGATGACAGGCTTTACTCTCACTGATCAAAAATGACCATAAGCATTTCTATACATTATTTCCAAAGTAAAATATGGTGTTTCAAATAGCACAACACATGCAATCCTAATCAAAGATCATTCATCTGCATTACATGGCCTACATTAACAGGAAGCCTCTGCTTGTTTATTGAAATTCATACTTATTAAAAGTCTAAAGTCTTATTAAAAGCCCATGTTAGTATCTTCCTGGCAAGGACAGTTTTAGGTAAAATGGAGTCCTGGGCAAAAACAAATGTGGGACCCCTTACATTTTCATACTGTACAGACAATAAACATGTGGCCTCTAAATTACCTGACTTAGGGGCCCCTGAGGAACTTGAGAAATTAGGCAATTACACAATTTGACCGAGGCAGGTCATTTTGGCACATGTTCTTCTCCGTGCTGCACCTGACCTGGGCACTGACACAGACATAATGTTATGTCTATGGCCACACAGCAGTGTAATTCGGGTGTAATTCGGATCACGGCGATTGCCAAACTCCGAATTACTTCTCCCTCTAAGTTGCTACGACTCGGAGCGGGAATAGTAATTAATGCCGCCCAGAATTTGAGCGGCAGCAGGGTGAGCCGTCATTTGGCTCACCCTGTGAAAATCCATGCACACCAGTCTGACCCATTGCCTGGATGAGGTCACTGTTTTATCACGCATGACTTAATCTATAGGAAACTGGAAAACGATTGGAGCTATTCCACATGAGATGATATATTATTTTACAAGGTTATTCTTCAGCTAGAGGGGAAAAGTTTTATAAAACAATTCATAAAGTTAATTTCTCCTGTTTTGGTTCAGTGGGCCGGCCATGCAGCAAAGAACACAGCTACAGCCTGTGTGGTGTAAGGAACAGAATATGCTCACACAATTATTCTGCAATTCATAAATGTATCCTTCAACAAAACATTAAGAGCTGCAGAACAAATTAAAGCTTTTGTTAAGTGAGTGTTTTGTAACACAGTGGGAAGCAGATTAGTATTTAAAAAGCAATGCATAAATAAATATTGATCCACTTGCACATTATCTTCCTAAAGCCTCTTTGCTGCTATTTATGGGTATTGTAATCTATTGAACAGTTACAGAGTACAAATCTCCGCACAGGTAATGATTTTTGTTCTCTTTCCTTTCCCCACCATAATGAAACTGTAGAATACGTTGCAGTACTACAGCCAACCTTTCAAGACAAGACTTGCTGTATTAAGCCTGGTACAAACATTCAATTTTGATTGCCCAATACTTTCACGTAGTATAAGTGCTTACCTACACAAAGGCCTCAATTCTGTTATGCTTATAGTCATAATGTAACGCATGCAGTAAAACGTGCAGTATTTTACCAAAAATTGGAACTCTCATGAAAAATAGGGGGCATGGTAGCACATAAATTACTGATCAGTTTGAGGCTAGAACCCCACTAGGAGCGATTTCTAATCGCTAGTGAGTTGAAAAAGCTCTTGCTAATGCAATGCTATGGGGGATTTTTATAAAATCACATCGCTCAAGTGGGATCTCACTCATACCATTACATTAGCAAGAGTTTTCAATTCACAAAGCGCTCAGAAAATCACTCCTAGTGGGTTTCTGGCCTAAGGCCTGCCTGCAAAGTCAATTTATGCATTACTATGCATGCTGTGTGCTCTGATATACTTACCTTGCAGCAGGCACCAGGATGGTGTTTATGAACCTAAAAAGGGCTCAGTCTTCACAAGTAGTGCTCACAATAGGGTCTTTAACCTCCCTGGCGGTTTATTTATTTTGCCAGGGAGGCTGAAATGGGGTTTTTTTTAAATAAAAAAAAAAATATTTCATGCAGCCAACTGAAAGTTGGCTGCATGAAAGCCCACTAGAGGGCGCTCCGGAAGCGTACTTTCGATTGCCTACGGCAATCGAAAGTAACAAGATAGGCCGCAATGAGCGGCCTATCTTGTTTCGCTTTCCTCGTCGCCATGGCGACGAGCGGAGTGACGTCATGGACGTCAGTCGACGTCCTGACGTCAGAGCCGCCCGATCCAGCCCCTAGCGCCGGCCGGAACTGTTTGTTCCGGCTGCGCTGGGCTCGGGCGGCTGGGGGGACCCTCTTTCGCCGCTGCACGCGGCGGATCGCCGCGGAGCGGCGGCGATCGGGCAGCACACGCGGCTGGCAAAGTGCCGGCTGCGTGTGCTGCTTTTTACAGAATGCAAATCGGCCCAGCAGGGCCTGAGCGGCGACCTCCGGCGGCATACCCCGAGCTCAGCTCGGGATTACCGCCAAGGAGGTTAAGGGAACCCGAGGTGAGAGGAATATGGAGGCTGCCATATTTATTTCCTTGTATATAATGTCAGTTGCCTGGCAACCCTTTTGATCTTCTGGCATAAGTAGTGTCTAAGACCTAACCCTGGAACAAGCATATGGCTAATCCAGTAAAACCTGAGTCAGAGTACATGATCTGCTGCATGCTTATTCAGGGTCTATGGCTAAAAGTATTAGAGACTAGAGTTGGGCCGAACCTCCGATTTTAGGTTCGCGAACCGGGTTCGCGAACTTCCGCGGAAGGTTCGGTTCGCGTTAAAGTTCGCGAACCGCAATAGACTTCAATGGGAATGCGAACTTTGAAAAAAAAAATAATTATGCTGGCCACAAAAGTGATGGAAAAGATGTTTCAAGGGGTCTAACACCTGGAGGGGGGCATGGCGGAGTGGGATACACGCCAAAAGTCCCCAGGAAAAATCTGGATTTGACGCAAAGCAGCGTTTTAAGGGCAGAAATCACATTGAATGCTAAATGACAGGCCTAAAGTGCTTTAAAACATCTTGCATGTGTATACATCAATCAGGTAGTGTAATTAAGGTACTGCTTCACACTGACACAACAAACTCACCGTGTAACGCACCGCAAACAGCTGTTTGTGTAGTGACGGCCGTGCTGGACTGGTGCGCACCATGGCGAGAGTGCATGTTTTGGTGGCTTTACAGCCCATATGGTCGCCTGGCTGATGTAGCTGAATGACAGAACAGTGACTGTCCAGCTGATCAAATTTGGTCTGACCACAATGAAGCAACGACCTTATTATCTTTTGTGTGCCCCCCGAGACACTCATCTATGCGCCGGTCATTGCTTCATTGTGATACGCAAGCCCCTTCACTACGGCAAGGTAATGATCACGAAGGGGAATGGGCGCATGTACATGCCTTTTCTTTTGTTGTTGCAGCTGCCCGCAGTGCAGCCAGAAAAATTAGGCAGTCATGTACACGCACCAGAAAAATTATTACAGCGGCCGCTGCTAGCAGCGGCCTAAAAAATTCAGCAATCCGCCTGGAGTCCCGGACCCTGTTGGTGGTGGTGGAGAAGGTAGTCAAGCGGCCTGCAGGCAGACATGCTGTGTGGAGGGACTGGGAGCGACTTAGTTTTCTTGGGGCAGCCCAGGCAGCCAGTCACACGGCGTGCAGGCAGAGATGCTGTGTGTGCGGGGACTGACTTAGTCTTGGGGCGGGCAGCAGCCCTCCAGGATCCATGCCTCATTCATTTTGATAAAGGTGAGGTACTTAACACTTTTGTGACTTAGGCGACTTCTCTTCTCTGTGACAATGCCTCCAGCTGCGCTGAAGGTCCTTTCTGACAGGACGCTTGCGGCAGGGCAGGAGAGAAGTTGGATGGCAAATTGGGACAGCTCTGGCCACAGGTCAAGCCTGCGCACCCAGTAGTTCAAGGGTTCCTCATCGCTGTTCACAGCAGTGTCTACATCCACACTTAAGGCCAGGTAGTCGGCTACCTGCCGTTCCAGGCGTTGGTGGAGGGTGGATCCGGAAGGTCTACGGCGAGACGTTGGACTAAAGAGCGTCCACATGTCCGACATCACCATGAGATCGCTGGAGCGTCCTGTCTTTGACTGCGTGGACACGGGAGGAGGATTAGTGGCAGTGGTACCTTGCTGGCGTTGTGCTGTCACATCACCCTTAAAGGCATTGTAAAGCATAGTTGACAGCTGGTTCTGCATGTGCTGCATCCTTTCCACCTTCCGGTGAGTTGGTAACAGGTCCGCCACTTTGTGCCTGTACCGAGGGTCTAGTAGTGTGGCCACCCAGTACAGCTCATTCCCCTTGAGGTTTTTTATACGGGGGTCCCTCAACAGGCAGGACAGCATAAAAGACGACATCTGCACAAAGTCGGATCCAGTACCCTCCATCTCCTCTTGCTCTTCCTCAGTGACGTCAGGTAAGTCAACCTCCTCCCCCCAGCCGCGAACAATACCACGGGAAGGTTGAGCAGCACAAGCCCCCTGCGACGCCTGCTGCGGTTGTTCTCCTGCCGCTGTCCCCTCCTCCTCCTCCTCCCCCAAAGAAACACCTTGCTCATCATCCTCTGAGTCTGACTCATCTTCTGCACACGACTTCTCTTCTTCCTCCTCCTCCCCCCTCTGTGCTGCCGCAGGTGTTGAGGAAACAGCTGGGTCTGATGAAAATTGGTCCCATGCCTGTTCCTGCCGTAACGGTTCCTGGTCACGCTCATTCACAGCTTCATCCGCCACTCTACGCACAGCACGCTCCAAGAAGTAAGCGTAGGGAATTAAGTCGATGATGGTGCCCTCACTGCGGCTCACCAGGTTGGTCACCTCCTCAAACGGCCGCATGAGCCTGCATGCATTTTTCATCAGTGTCCAGTTGTCGGGCCAGAATATCCCCATCTTCCCAGACTGTTTCATTCTACTGTAGTTGTAGAGGTAGTGGGTGACGGCTTTCTTCTGTTCTAGCAGGCGGGAGAACATGAGCAGGGTCGAGTTCCAGCGAGTCGGGCTATCGCAAATGAGGCGTCTCACCGGCATGTTGTTTTTGCGCTGAATTTCCGCAAAGCGTGCCATGGCTGTGTAACACCGCCTCAAATGCCCACAGAACTTCCTGGCCTGCTTCAGGACATCCGCTAAGCCAGGGTACTTTGCCACAAATCTTTGAACCACTAGATTCATGACATGTGCCATGCAGGGTATGTGTGTCAGCTTCCCCATATGCAAAGCGGCAAGCAGATTGCTGCCGTTGTCGCACACCACGTTGCCTATCTCCAGGTGGTGCGGGGTCAGCCACTCATCCACCTGTTTCTTAAGAGCAGCCAGGAGAGCTGCTCCAGTGTGACTCTCCGCTTTGAGACAAGACATGTCTAAGATGGCGTGACACCGTCTTACCTGGCATGCAGCATAGGCCCTGCGGAGCTGGGGCTGTGTAGCTGGAGAGGAGAACTGCCACTCAACAGTACAGGTATACAGTGGCGGGTTCACTGAACACAACAGGTATGCAGTGGCGGGTTCACTGAACAGGTATGCAGTGGCGGGTTCACTAAACAGGTATACAGTGGCGGGTCCACTGAACAGAACAGGTATGCAGTGGCGGGTTCACTGAACACAACAGGTATGCAGTGGTGGGTTCACTGAACAGGTATGCAGTGGTGGGTTCACAGAACAGGTATGCAGTGGCGGGTTCACTGAACAGTACAGGTATACAGTGGCGGGTTCACTGAACAGGTATACAGTGGCAGGTTCACTGAACAGGTATGCAGTGGCGGGTTCACTGAACAGGTATGCAGTGGCGGGTTCACTGAACAGTACAGGTATACAGTGGCGGGTTCACTGAACACAACAGGTATGCAGTGGCGGGTTCACTGAACAGGTATGCAGTGGTGGGTTCACAGAACAGGTATGCAGTGGCGGGTTCACTGAACAGTACAGGTATACAGTGGCAGATTCACTGAACAGAACAGGTATGCAGTGGTGGGTTCACTGAACAGTACAGGTATACAGTGGCGGGTTCACTGAACACAACAGGTATGCAGTGGCGGGTTCACTGAACAGGTATACAGTGGCGGGTTCACTGAACAGAACAGGTATACAGTGGCGGGTTCACAGAACAGGTATGCAGTGGCAGGTTCACTGAACACAACAGGTATGCAGTGGCGGGTTCACTAAACAGGTATACAGTGGCGGGTCCACTAAACAGAACAGGTATGCAGTGGCGGGTTCACTGAACAGGTATGCAGTGGTGGGTTCACAGAACAGGTATGCAGTGGTGGGTTCACAGAACAGGTATGCAGTGGTGGGTTCACAGAACAGGTATGCAGTGGTGGGTTCACAGCACAGGTATGCAGTGGTGGGTTCACAGAACAGGTATGCAGTGGTGGGTTCACAGCACAGGTATGCAGTGGTGGGTTCACTGAACAGGTATGCAGTGGTGGGTTCACTGAACAGGTATGCAGTGGGGGGTTCACTGAACAGGTATGCAGTGGTGGGTTCACAGCACAGGTATGCAGTGGTGGGTTCACAGAACAGGTATGCAGTGGTGGGTTCACAGCACAGGTATGCAGTGGTGGGTTCACAGCACAGGTATGCAGCCAGACAGGAACAAGTTAAGCCTAACTAATCTTTCCCTGAGAGACAGTCTGCAGCAGCTCGCCCTACTCTCACTAACGCAGGCAGCACATGAGTGACCGTAATGGCCGCCGCTGCCTGCCTTATATAAGGGGGGGGGGGAGTGGCTCCAGGGGCTAGTGTAGCCTAATTGGCTACACTGGGCCTGCTGACTGTGATGTAGAGGGTCAAAGTTGACCCTCAAGGTGCATTATGGGGCGAACCGAACTTCCGCAAAGGTTCGCCAGCGGGACGCGAACGCGAACCACCGAAGTTCGCGTGGAACCGTTCGGCGGCGGACCGTTCGGCCCATCTCTATTAGAGACACAGGATAAGGAGGACTGCCAGGCAACTGGTATTGTTTAAAAGAAAATAAATATAATAGAGAAACAGAGGAGGCGCACTGCGTACGCTCAGACTGGCTGAAGTTTTGGAACCCGGTACCGGGGCTGGAGAAGACGGAGGACGACGGCAAGGGATCCGAGCAGATGGGGCTGGAGGAAGCCTCAGGTATGTATAAATCTTTTACATTTAGTTTTTTTCTGGTTTCCTTTAACTAGATCTGTGAGGTAAAAGCAATAACCACTGAGCCACTTTACCATCAACAATACATTTTATAACATGCATTTCTCCTTTTTAAACAAGTAAATGATTTGACCTGTAAAAGTAAATGGCACTAATATATGCACATTTGACTCAAACTTCAGGTGTTTAAAGAAAATTAACTATGAAACTGACTATATGATTGCACATTATAGTGATAACATACATTGCCTTTATTTTATATATGTGCTATACTATAAATGATGCTTAATTGTGCAGAAATAACGTTTTTTATAAAAAATAAAAGAAGCAGTAAATATTTTCCAATAAACACACTTGTCATCCTGATAGCAATTAGCTACAAAGGTTAAATTGGAGTATTGTGTTTAAACATGTAAAGCTTCTGTAGGCGGTTATTAAAAGAACTGAATCGAATTCCGAAGAACATTGAGTTTACATAGCTATAACGTGTAAAAAAAAAAAAAAGTGCGTGCATGTTTGTTTGTATATACAGTATATACACAAGGGAATGTCGTAAAGTTTTAATCATCAACTGGAGGTTATTGTGGTATCTTGATGAAATTGTGTGTCATTATTGGTCCCCAAGTGCATGATGTTGAGAAAAATTAGCTCATTGTATCCATTATTTTACAGGTTGTAAATCAGAAGTGTCTAAATTGTGAAATGGAAAAGAATAAGGCTTGCAGCATAAGGTTCCTGCTTAAAATTCTGTGGGACTTGCAGATCCAGACAGACAGGTTCCCGACCAATGAAGCAGATAATGTGGCTGTAGACAAGGACCAGAAGACACAGAAGGGGTAATAGACGTAGCAGTACCAAGCAACAGCGACATTGGGAAAAATGTTGCTGTTGCTTAGAGGAGGAGAGCCAAGGAATACAGGTGGAATAAGAGAAGATGTGGAAAGTGAAGGCCAAGGTGGCCCAAGTAGTGGTAGGAGCACTCAGGGTGGTGACCGACTCTTACATGCACACCGATTATCCAAAACATTTAAACCACCTACCTAATATTTGATTGCTTTCCCTTCTGCCACCAAACTAGCTCTGACCTATTCAGGCAAGACTTTTACAAGGCTTCAGGTGTCCTTGGGTATCTGGCACCAACAAATAAACAACAGATCCTTAACTACCTAAAGACTGTGTCACGCCATTGGGCGTGATCGCGATGGTAGCCCCAGTTCTGTCCAACGCTGATTGGCATTAAGTCCTGGAGCTGCAGTTTGGCATGGAACTCATGCGCGCATGCGAGATCGTTCCCTACCGGTTTTCCGCTGAAAGGGGAAGTAATTCCCCTTTGTTTACCTTTGTACAGCTGACACTCGGCTGTCCCCCCGATTGGCTGGGGAATGCAGTCCTCGCATAGGCTGATGTCTATGAGAGGCGGGAAAAAGTGCCGATCGCCTCCCTATGGCGATTAGGACAGAACAGGGGGGTAGGAGGGAGAGGGAGGGAAAAGCCTCCCCTCTTGTATATTAAAAAAAAATAAAAGATTGCAGCAGCGATCAGATACCTCTGACAGAGTGTCCTATTAAGGACAACAAAAGGAGGTAAAAATCATGCGTGTGCTGAGTTGCAGGGCTGTGCAGCACCCTGACCAAGCTGCACAGCCCTGTATTGTGATAAATAACCTGGTCTTTAGGGGGGATGTAAACCTATGGTCGTCAAGTGGTTAAAGGACCACTGTCACGAGAATCCTAACATTTAAAATATATGCAAACACATACAAGAAGTAGGTTTCTTGAGTAAAATGAGCCATAAATTACTTTTCTCCTATGTTGCGGTCACTTATAGTAAGTAGTAGAAATCTGACAGAACCAACAGGTTGTAGCACATAGACGGAATCGATATTGTGGCATAGGGATTAGAGATGTGGCGACCGGTTCCCGAACCGTTTGCCGGCGAACATCTCTAAATCCATGGGCCTCTTACTACTTCCGGGTCGCAATGACCCGGAGTAGTACGCCTGCGCTGCCCGGCGGAGCGCGTCCTAGATCGCGCTCCTGTTGCCGGGCACTCTCTGCGCATGTGCGTGACGTCACGCTCATGCGCAGAGAGTGCCCGGCAACAGGAGCGCGATCTAGGACGCGCTCCGCCGGGCAGCGCAGGCGTACTACTCCGGATCATTGCGACCCGGAAGTAGTAAGAGACCCAGAGAGGTTCGCCAGGCGAACTGTTTGGCCCATCACTAATAGGGATCACCATAGCAGCTGTAGCGCCGCTATAGGGCCAGGTCCCGGAGGCTTGAGGACTTATTTTTTTAAATAAAAATTTCAAATGTTTATTACCCTCCCACCTAAACCCCCCCCACAACTTCCATGCATTCCCAGGGAGGAGTAGCTGCTGCACTAAACCCTGCAGTGCTGCCTAAGCTCCACCCACATTCCCACCCAACCTGCCTATATTCCTGCTGGCTCTGCCCAAACGCATGCTCCCTCTGTGCCTGTTCAGCCCTGTCTGTTCCACCTGTGTCTACCTCGGTAAAGTATCAAACTAAGGCAGTCAGGGACTACAGCACATGTGCTGCCTTTGCCACACACCTCCTTGATCACACTCCTGTGGCAGGGAGCGTTCTGTACCTGTGCAGTTAGAAGTGTCACCGCCACAGGATTGGGATCGAGCAGAAGTCTACCAGGGCCGACAGTGGAAGAGCGGGTGGGACCGGGAAAACACTGATGAAGCCAATGGACTACAAGGGGCTAGATAAATCCCCAGGTAAGTATAAATCCATAAGGTTGATTCATTAAACTGCACTGCTTTGCCCTTAATGTGATCAGCCAGAGTTGTGTAAATGCTACACAGTAGTGCAGCGTAGCATGCACTGGTAACTTACGGGCGGTCCTTCCAAGTAACAGCTGTTCCACTGATCCCACCCTGAGCCCCGTTGGGTCCAGTGGCTTCATAGGACATGATCCCCGCACTTTGATTGGCCCAATTGGTGACAGGGAACTTATTGGGCTAATCAAAGTGTGGGGATGAGGTCCTATAAAGCCACTGGACCCAACGAGACTCAGGGCGCGATGAGTGGAGCGGCCATTATGTGAATGGTCACGCCCACAAGTTACAAGTGCACGCTACACTGCACTAACTCGCGTAGCATGCGCACAACTTGCGCTCCTCACATTAAGCTGCACTGCTTTAGGAGTGCAGCTTAATGAATCAACCCCATGGATTTATACTTGCCTGGGGATTTCTCCAGACCCCTGTAGTCTGTTGGCTCCTTCTGCGTCTTTCCGGGTCCATCTGTTCTCCCTGTCAGCCCTGGTAGTCTAGTAGCCGACTTCTGCTTGATCGCAATCCCGTGGCAGGTATATTTCTGACTGATAATGAATCAACCCCCTTGTGCTGCATTTGTCCCAGGTTTACTTTAAAGGGGAACTGAAGAGAGAGGTATATGGAGGCTGTCATGTTTATTTACTTTTAGACAATACCAGTTGCCTGGCAGCCCTGCTGATCCTCTGCCTCTAATACTATTAGCCATAGCCCCTGAACAAGCATGCAGCAGATCAGTTGTTTCAGTGGTTCAGACTTATAAGTCTGATCTGACAAGACTAGCTGCATGCTTGTTTCTGGTTTTAATCAGATACTACTGCAGAGAAATAGACCAGCAGGGCTGCCAGGCAACTGGTATTGATTAAAAGGAAATAAACATGACAGCCTCCATATACCTCTCTCTTCAGGTCCCCTTTTAAGGTAACGCTGCCATACTAGGTGCGGTTAAGGAGGAAACTATGCCATATTAGGTGTGGGTTTTTTAAGGTAATGATGCCATATTAGGTGTGGTTTTGATAGTAGCACTGCCATGTTACATGTGGTTTTGTTTATGTGTAAAAGTGTCACTTTGCCTAATAATGTGTGCAAAAGTAGGGGTGTGGCTTTGGGCCTTTGGGAACTAATCAGGCTACCTATACTATATTTTAAGGGCTTAATTTGGCTACCTCTACTATACTTGGAGGACTAATCTGGCTACCTATTTTAGGGCCCTATGTCTACCCATTCTGGGAGTACCTCTAGATACTTAAAACAGGGGGTTGCTCCCTGTACATAAAGGTACTTTATTTTTTTTAGGGGTGGGGGGGCCCCAATCAAAATTTGCTGTGGGCCCCATATTTCTAGCTACACCCCTGAATGTATACTAACATTACAGTTCCAAGTTTTGTAAAAGGCAGTTGCAGAATTCTCCAAATGTATACAGTATGAAAACATAGTAATAGAATGAAGTCTTAGGTGGGGTTCATCAGTTCAATCTTCAATCTGCATGCATTCTTATTTTAAAAAATGGCATCATTGTAAGTAAGCGCAGAATAATTTGTATCTCACTTACCATCCTCGGCAGACAGTAATACTCTCCAGCATACACACTGAACACTGGCTACAGGATACCTGGCATAGAGTTTTAGGGAAGATCAAGGCGATGCAAGTCCTTTAAAGCTGAGGCTGGATTATGTCACTTTTGTATGCAAATGTATGCAGCTTTAAAATGGACCAAGCGAATGTTAACTTGGCATCATTCGAATCAAAGTCTATTTGTAAACTGCAAACGTTTGTATATAAACTGTTTACAGTATAATCTTGCATCAACCTAGGATTATTTGCATCATTGACAATCCCTATAGTGATTCAGGTTAATGCAGTGCAATCCCAGTAACATAGGTTTACATACACTGGTTTGCTCTTCATTTCAACTTTGGGTCATAAGTCATCGTAGTAGAAAAAAAAAAGTACACACATGCATAGTTCTGAAGATCAAATCAGTTTGTACATTTTTTTCACAAGCACCAAGAAAACTTTGAACATTTGTATGTTGAATGTAAGGATATGTATTTTTTTTTTTGTATTTGTTGTATGTGTACTATTCACATGTATGAGAAGGCAGAGTGTGTATGTGCAGGGGTAAGAAGGGCAGGGTAAACTTTGTAGTTTTTTTGTATTTTTATTTTCTGTCACCAGAGGCTGGTGTAGCCCATATTTGGACAGTACATATTGTGACTGGTCCTTTTTAGAGACACCAGGGTTATCAACCATCCAGGCGTATCAGCAGTAAAGAGATCTCAACCTCCTGCACATGCTGCTGCCTCAGAGAAGATCTCTAATTAATGGCAGCTGTAAAACAAAGAGATGAGAGAGTTTGAAAATTCACGCTCATTCATCTCTTTTTCTAGCCATCCCAAGCTGCTTAGCCATTTTGTTAATAAAATGTAAGCAGCAAAAGAGAGGAGGGATGTGGACAGGGAAAGGCAGCAAGAGATCACATGGTGTAATCTTATAGCAGTTGGAAGGAGTAGTTGGTTAACTGGATCTGGAGATCTCCAGATCACCCTAAAGGTGCCCATTAACAGTACTATTTTTCACTAAATGTGATCTTTTCATGCGATTTGAACGTTTGTGACTAATCAGAAGGCAATTATTGATTGTTCACATTTGCTGAATGAGTCTTTCTTCAAATTCGATCATAAAATCCAACTTTCGGATCAATGTTATTCTATTTAGCAATCGACCAACATTCCTTATCGAATGCCTTCATTAACTGCAAATCTTCTATACAATTTGATCTTAAAATTGCATCGAAAGTTCGCATTTGGTAAAAAAAACTGCACTGTTAATGGGTACCTTAAGGCCTCTTTCCTATGGAGGGCTGAACTGCACGTGTTGAGCAGTTCAGCTTCCTGGCTGCTGGCCACAAGCACCATTCAGCTACCAAGATCTACAGTTTGTTACATCAAGAGAAACAAAGCAAGCATTGGTGAACTCAGCAACTCAATAAGACCTGGATGTCCACAGAAGACAACAGTGGTTGATGATTGCAAAATCATTTTCATGGTGAAGGGAAAGCCCTCACAACAGCCTACCAAGTGAACAATACTTTCCAGGGGGTAGGCGTATTGATATCAAAGTCTAAAGAGAT
Organism: Hyperolius riggenbachi; assembly: GCF_040937935.1. Classification (NCBI taxonomy): domain Eukaryota; kingdom Metazoa; phylum Chordata; class Amphibia; order Anura; family Hyperoliidae; genus Hyperolius; species Hyperolius riggenbachi. The sequence continues at coordinate 553,079,968 of NC_090646.1, forward strand.
GACTGTATTAAAGTACATACAGAGGGTGCACTGCAAGGTACAGGCCACTCATAAGCCTCAAGAATAGAAAGGCTAGATTGGACTTTGCTAAAGAACATCTAAAAAAAGCAAGTACAGTTCTGGAGAAATATTCTTTGGACTAATGAATAGAGTTGGGCCGAACGGTTCGCCTGCGAACGGTTCCATGCGAACTTCAGTGGTTCGCGTTCGCGTCCCGCAGGCGAACCTTTGCGGAAGTTCGGTTCGCCCCATAATGCACATGGAGGGTCAACTTTGACCCTCTACATCACAGTCAGCAGGCCCAGTGTAGCCAATTAGGCTACACTAGCCCCTGGAGCCCCACCCCCCCTTATATAAGGCAGGCAGCGGCGGCCATTACGGTCACTCGTGTGCTGCCTGCGTTAGTGAGAGTAGGGCGAGCTGCTGCAGACTGTCTCTCAGGGAAAGATTAGTTAGGCTTAACTTGTTCCTGTCTGGCTGCATACCTGTTCTGTGAACCCACCACTGCATACCTGTGCTGTGAACCCACCACTGCATACCTGTGCTGTGAACCCACCACTGCATACCTGTGCTGTGAACCCACCACTGCATACCTGTGCTGTGAACCCACCACTGCATACCTGTTCAGTGAACCCACCACTGCATACCTGTGCTGTGAACCCACCACTGCATACCTGTTCAGTGAACCTGCCACTGCATACCTGTTCTGTTCAGTGGACCCGCCACTATATACCTGTGCTGTGAACCCACCACTGCATACCTGTGCTGTGAACCCACCACTGCATACCTGTGCTGTGAACCCACCACTGCATACCTGTGCTGTGAACCCACCACTGCATACCTGTGCTGTGAACCCACCACTGCATACCTGTGCTGTGAACCCACCACTGCATACCTGTTCAGTGAACCCACCACTGCATACCTGTGCTGTGAACCCACCACTGCATACCTGTTCAGTGAACCTGCCACTGCATACCTGTTCTGTTCAGTGGACCCGCCACTGTATACCTGTTCATTGAACCCACCACTGCATACCTGTGCTGTGAACCCACCACTGCATACCTGTTCTGTGAACCCACCACTGCATACCTGTTCAGTGAACCTGCCACTGCATACCTGTTCTGTTCAGTGGACCCGCCACTGTATACCTGTTCATTGAACCCACCACTGCATACCTGTGCTGTGAACCCACCACTGCATACCTGTTCTGTGAACCTACCACTGCATACCTGTTCTGTTCAGTGGACCCGTCACTGTATACCTGTTCAGTGAACCCGCCACTGCATACCTGTTGTGTTCAGTGAACCTGCCACTGCATACCTGTTCTGTGAACCCGCCACTGTATACCTGTTCTGTTTAGTGAACCCGCCACTGTATACCTGTTCTGTTTAGTGAACCCGCCACTGCATACCTGTTCTGTTCAGTGGACCCGCCACTGTATACCTGTTCAGTGAACCCGCCACTGCATACCTGTTCTGTTCAGTGGACCCGCCACTGTATACCTGTTCAGTGAACCCGCCACTGCATACCTGTTGTGTTCAGTGAACCTGCCACTGCATACCTGTTCTGTGAACCCGCCACTGTATACCTGTTCTGTTTAGTGAACCCGCCACTGTATACCTGTTCTGTTTAGTGAACCCGCCACTGTATACCTGTTCAGTGAACCCGCCACTGCATACCTGTTGTGTTCAGTGAACCTGCCACTGCATACCTGTTGTGTTCAGTGAACCTGCCACTGCATACCTGTTCTGTGAACCCGCCACTGTATACCTGTTCTGTTTAGTGAACCCGCCACTGTATACCTGTTCTGTTTAGTGAACCCGCCACTGCATACCTGTTCTGTTTAGTGAACCCGCCACTGCATACCTGTTCTGTTCAGTGAACCCGCCACTGTATACCTGTTCAGTGAACCCGCCACTGCATACCTGTTGTGTTCAGTGAACCTGCCACTGCATACCTGTTGTGTTCAGTGAACTTGCCACTGCATACCTGTTCTGTGAACCTGCCACTGTATACCTGTTCTGTTCAGTGAACCCACCGCATCAGTGCGCATACCTGTGCAGTTAAGTGAACCCACCTACCTACGTGAGTGCACGCAGTGTGATATACCACTCCGTGCATACCCGATATGGACAAAACAGGTAGAGGAAGAGGTAGTGCAAGAGCCAGAGGAAGGCCACCCGGCAGGTCTGCGCGAGGTCGTGTAAATGTAATTTCGTGTGGACCTGGCCCACAGTACAGTGCTCGGAAAAAGGCACGTCCCATCACCTCCCAAGATTGTCAGGACGTGGTTGAGTATTTAGCGACACAGAACACCTCATCTTGCTCAGCCACCAGCGCTACTACTAGCACCACTTCCGCTGCATTTGACACTTCGCAAGAATTATTTAGTGTTGAAATCACTGATGCACAGCCATTGTTGTTACAGCCAGATGAATTTTCACCAGCTCATATATTTGAGTTACCCGGCAACACTATGGATGTAACGTGTAAGGAGGATGAAGGACCTACTGATGGTGCATGTTTGGATTTGTCTGAGGCAAGCGAAGCTGGGCAGGATGATTACGATGATGACGATGATAGGGATCCTCTGTATGTTCCCAATAGAGGAGATGAAGAGGGGGACAGTTCAGAGGGGGAGTCAGAGAGTAGTAGGAGGAGAGAAGTTGCTGAAAGAAGCTGGGGCAGCTCTTCGTCAGAAACAGCTGGTGGCAGAGTCCGGCACCATGTATCGCCACCTATGTACAGCCAGCCAACTTGCCCTTCAGCATCAGCTGCTGAGGTCCCCATAGTGCCCACATCCCAGGGTGGCTCAGCGGTGTGGAAATTTTTTAATGTGTGTGCCTCAGATCGGACCAAAGCCATCTGTTCGCTCTGCCAACAAAAATTGAGCCGTGGAAAGGCCAACACTCACGTAGGGACAAGTGCCTTACGAAGGCACCTGGAGAAAAGGCACAAACAGCAATGGGATGGCCACTTGAGCAAAAGCAGCAGCAGGACACAAAAGCAAAGCCACCCTCCTTCTCCTCTTCCTCCTCCATCAGGTGCATTATCTGCTTCTGCCGCTTTCTCCCTTCCACCTTCACAGGCACCCTCCTCCACTCCGCCTCTGCCCTTGAGCGGTTCCTGCTCCTCTGCCCACAGCAGCAGTCAGGTGTCCGTGAAGGAAATGTTTGAGCGGAAGAAGCCAATTTCGACCAGTCACCCCCTTTCCCGGCGTCTGACAGCTGGCGTGGCGGAACTGTTAGCTCGGCAGCTGTTACCATACCGGCTGGTGGACTCTGAGGCCTTCCGTAAATTTGTGGCCATCGGAACACCGCAGTGGAAGATGCCAGGCCGCACTTATTTTTCGAGAAAGGCCATACCCCAACTGCACCGTGAAGTTGAGAGGCAAGTGGTGTCATCTCTTGCGAAGAGCGTTGGGTCAAGGGTACACCTGACCACGGATGCCTGGTCTGCCAAGCACGGGCAGGGCTGCTACATTACCTACACAGCCCATTGGGTGAACCTGGTGGTGAACGATGGCAAGCAGGGCGCAGCGGACCAAATTGTGACACCTCCACGGCTTGCAGGCAGGCCTCCTGCCACCTCCTCTCCTCCTGCTACATGCTCTTCGCTGTCCTCCTCCTCCTTGGCTGAGTGGCAGTTCTCCTCTCCAGCTACACAGCCCCAGCTCCGCAGGGCCTATGCTGCATGCCAGGTAAGACGGTGTCACGCCATCTTAGACATGTCTTGTCTCAAAGCGGAGAGTCACACTGGAGCAGCTCTCCTGGCTGCTCTTAAGAAACAGGTGGATGAGTGGCTGACCCCGCACCACCTGGAGATAGGCAACGTGGTGTGCGACAACGGCAGCAATCTGCTTGCCGCTTTGCATATGGGGAAGCTGACACACATACCCTGCATGGCACATGTCATGAATCTAGTGGTTCAAAGATTTGTGGCAAAGTACCCTGGCTTAGCGGAGGTCCTGAAGCAGGCCAGGAAGTTCTGTGGGCATTTGAGGCGGTGTTACACAGCCATGGCACGCTTTGCGGAAATTCAGCGCAAAAACAACATGCCGGTGAGACGCCTCATTTGCGATAGCCCGACTCGCTGGAACTCGACCCTGCTCATGTTCTCCCGCCTGCTAGAACAGAAGAAAGCCGTCACCCACTACCTCTACAACTACAGTAGAATGAAACAGTCTGGGAAGATGGGGATGTTCTGGCCCGACAACTGGACTGATGAAAAATGCATGCAGGCTCATGCGGCCGTTTGAGGAGGTGACCAACCTGGTGAGCCGCAGTGAGGGCACCATCAGCGACTTAATTCCCTACGCTTACTTCTTGGAGCGTGCTGTGCGTAGAGTGGCGGATGAAGCTGTGAATGAGCGTGACCAGGAACCGTTACGGCAGGAACAGGCATGGGACCAATTTTCATCAGACCCAGCTGTTTCCTCAACACCTGCGGCAGCACAGAGGGGGGAGGAGGAGGAAGAAGAGAAGTCGTGTGCAGAAGATGAGTCAGACTCAGAGGATGATGAGCAAGGTGTTTCTTTGGGGGAGGAGGAGGAGGAGGGGACAGCGGCAGGAGAACAACCGCAGCAGGCGTCGCAGGGGGCTTGTGCTGCTCAACCTTCCCGTGGTATTGTTCGCGGCTGGGGGGAGGAGGTTGACTTACCTGACGTCACTGAGGAAGAGCAAGAGGAGATGGAGGGTACTGGATCCGACTTTGTGCAGATGTCGTCTTTTATGCTGTCCTGCCTGTTGAGGGACCCCCGTATAAAAAACCTCAAGGGGAATGAGCTGTACTGGGTGGCCACACTACTAGACCCTCGGTACAGGCACAAAGTGGCGGACCTGTTACCAACTCACCGGAAGGTGGAAAGGATGCAGCACATGCAGAACCAGCTGTCAACTATGCTTTACAATGCCTTTAAGGGTGATGTGACAGCACAACGCCAGCAAGGTACCACTGCCACTAATCCTCCTCCCGTGTCCACGCAGTCAAAGACAGGACGCTCCAGCGATCTCATGGTGATGTCGGACATGTGGACGCTCTTTAGTCCAACGCCTCGCCGTAGCCCTTCCGGATCCACCCTCCACCAACGCCTGGAACGGCAGGTAGCCGACTACCTGGCCTTAAGTGTGGATGTAGACACTGCTGTGAACAGCGATGAGGAACCCTTGAACTACTGGGTGCGCAGGCTTGACCTGTGGCCAGAGCTGTCCCAATTTGCCATCCAACTTCTCTCCTGCCCTGCCGCAAGCGTCCTGTCAGAAAGGACCTTCAGCGCAGCTGGAGGCATTGTCACAGAGAAGAGAAGTCGCCTAAGTCACAAAAGTGTTAAGTACCTCACCTTTATCAAAATGAATGAGGCATGGATCCCGGAGGGCTGCTGCCCGCCCCAAGACTAAGTCAGTCCCCGCACACACAGCATCTTTGCCTGCACGCCGTGTGACTGGCTGCCTGGCCTGCCCCAAGAAGACTAAGTCGCTCCCAGTCCCTCCACACAGCATGTCTGCCTGCAGGCCGCTTGACTACCTTCTCCGCCACCACCAACAGGGTCCGGGACTCCAGGCGGATTGCTGAATTTTTTAGGCCGCTGCTAGCAGCGGCCGCTGTAATAATTTTTCTGGTGCGTGTACATGACTGCCTAATTTTTCTGGCTGCACTGCGGGCAGCTGCAACAACAAAAGAAAAGGCATGTACATGCGCCCATTCCCCTTCGTGATCATTACCTTGCCGTAGTGAAGGGGCTTGCGTATCACAATGAAGCAATGACCGGCGCATAGATGAGTGTCTCGGGGGGCACACAAAAGATAATAAGGTCGTTGCTTCATTGTGGTCAGACCAAATTTGATCAGCTGGACAGTCACTGTTCTGTCATTCAGCTACATCAGCCAGGCGACCATATGGGCTGTAAAGCCACCAAAACCTGCACTCTCGCCATGGTGCGCACCAGTCCAGCACGGCCGTCACTACACAAACAGCTGTTTGCGGTGCGTTACACGGTGAGTTTGGTGTGTCAGTGTGAAGCAGTACCTTAATTACACTACCTGATTGATGTATACACATGCAAGATGTTTTAAAGCACTTTAGGCCTGTCATTTAGCATTCAATGTGATTTCTGCCCTTAAAACGCTGCTTTGCGTCAAATCCAGATTTTTCCTGGGGACTTTTGGCGTGTATCCCACTCCGCCATGCCCCCCTCCAGGTGTTAGACCCCTTGAAACATCTTTTCCATCACTTTTGTGGCCAGCATAATTTTTTTTTTTTTTCAAAGTTCGCATCCCCATTGAAGTCTATTGCGGTTCGCGAACTTTAACGCAAACCGAACCTTCCGCGGAAGTTCGCGAACCAGGTTCGCGAACCTAAAATCGGAGGTTCGGCCCAACTCTACTAATGAAACCAAGATCAACATGTACCAGAATGATGGCAATAAAAAAGTATGGCGAAGGCGTGGAACAGCTAATTATCTAGAGCATAACACATCTGTAATACACGGAGGCAGTGTGATGGCTTGGGTGTGCATAGCTGCTAGTGGCAAGGGGACACTAGTGTTTGTTGATGATGTGACACAGGATAGAAGCAACATTAATCCTGAGGTGTTCAGAGCTATACTGTCTGCTCAAATCCAGCTAAGTGCAGTCAAATTGATTGGGTGGTGTTTCAGGATACAGATGGACACTGACCCAAAACATACAGCCAAAGCAACCCAGGAGTTTATTAAAGCAAAGTGGAAAATTCTTGAATGGCCAAGCCAGTCACATGGTCTTTCCCCAATTGAGCATGAATTTCACTTGTTGAAGACTAAAGTTTGGACAGAAAGGCCCACAAACAAACAGCAAATGAAAGCCGCTGTGGTAAAGGGCAGGCAAAGCATTATAAAAGGAGGAAACCCAACATCTGGTGATGTCCATGAGTTCAAGACTTCAGGCTATCATTGCTAGCAAAGGATTTTCAACTAAGTATTACAAATGAACATTTAATTTTGTTATTTAATTCAGGGCTGTTGAGTTGGTACAAAAATTATCTGACTCCAACTTAGACTTCTCAGTTTATGAAACCACCGACTCAGACTCCAACTCGAGTAACCAAAATTGCTCCAACTCCACAGCCCACATTTAATTTGTCTAATTACTTTTGAGCCCCTGAAATGAAGGAGTTGTGTTAAAAAAATGCTTTGGTTGCCTCACATTTGTATGCAATCATGTTGTTCACCTCACTGAATCAAAGCTGAAAGTCTGCACTTCAACTGCATCTAAGTGGTTTCATTTAAAATTCATTGTGGCAATGTAGAGAACAAAAATTAGAAAAAGTTGTATCAGTCCAAATATTTACGGACCTAACTGTACATGTGCCTGTGCTAGCAAGCGGCGGGTCAGAGGTCGGGAGCAGTTGACAGGTGGTGAATTCACAGCCTTTAGCTGCTCGTGGAAAAGAGACCTCACACAGTGGGAAGGAAGTATTCATAAAACAAGACACTGGAGAGGGAGCTGTCAGGCTGATATGGGACTACTGCCACGGAGGATATATCTGGCATATGATTGACCCTTTGGAAACTGTGAAGACTATTTTGAGTCTGGGAAGATTGTTGCTGTGTGCCACAGGGAGAGCCTACATATTATATGACCTTGTAACTCAGGTCACTTACAGTCCGGTAAGCTCAATTATATCCTGGGTGGCAGGCACAATGTCTATGTGCTTAAAGGGAACCTAAACTGAGAAGGATATGGATTTTTCTTTTTAAAATAATACCAGTTGCCTGAAACTCCTGCTGTGTCTCTAATACCTTCAGCCACAGCCCCTGAACTAGCATACAGATCAGGAGCTCTGACTGAAGTCAGACTGGATTACCTGCATGCTTGTTTCAGGTCTACAATTCAGCCACCACTGCAGCCAAATAGATCAGCAGGACTGCCAGGCAACTGATATTGTTTAAAAGGAAACATCCATATCCGTCTCAGTTTAAGGTCCCTTTAAATTCATAGGAATGAAATTGTGATCTGGAGATTGATGCGCTGTAGTAGTAGTAAACGATTACTACTACTACTACGACGATGACTACTACTACTACTACTACTACTCATAATGCAATCATTCATCATAAGTTCCTTTTTTTTTTCATTACAAACGAAACCACAAATTCTTCCCTCCATCTGATAGAATCAATAAATCAGGACACGCCTTTATTAAAGATAATTTTAATATTTTACAGCTTCCTTTTTTATCTGTAAAAACATTAGATAAAATATCAAAAGATTTTAATCAATTTCAAGAAAATTTGAAAACAAAAATATACAATCAAGACAAAACAATGATTAACAGATTTCTTAAGAAAAACAAAAACAAAAAAATGAACGTTTGGAAATCGTTAACACTTGCACTTATACATAGCAGCCTGAATTTGGGGTATTTACTTAGCAGTAAGAAAGTTACATTTCTATGAAAACAAGCCACAGGTTTTTTTTAGCAATTTGCTCGTTTTGCTATATTTTTTAAAAGCCAGATACATTTCCAGTGATGCTCGAGTCAAACCCCACTTCATTAACTGGGCAGATCAATCAAACTGAAATTTCTGTTACAAAGTCATTTCATATATCTGCATTTGAGCGCCTGCGACCACCGTAGTTCACACCAATGTTTATAATGTAGCCAAAATGTCAGATTTATGCAAAATTTCATTTCAAGAAGAAAAAAAAAAAAAAAGATTACAAAAGAAAAGCAGAGACTAATTTCATAAACATTGCTGGAAAAAAAGATTAGAGCATTTCCTGTGGAATGTAAATCAGCAACATAAAGCTGAAAAATAATAAGATCTATAAATATTAGCTAGGTTTGACCCAGTTAAGGAAAGGCGTCACAATTTCCAAGCAGACTTGGCCTTTTCTTCCCCAAACCAGTTTACAGAACATTGAAAATAATCCTCTTGGTATCAACATATGGCACTAAGCATTTGCAGCATATGGAATAAAATAAGGATCGTTGAGCTAAAATTGGAGTCAAGAGTACACAGCTAAAACTGCACCACAAACATATCAGGCCATACTTTAAAGCTCAATGCATGTTTTATATCAAAGCTGAAGTATTTGAATTCTAAACTGCCTGTCTTGTACAGAGCTCAAGCAACATTTATAGCAAACCTAGGTCTGCAATAATAAAGTACAGAAATGTGGAGCAACTTACATTAGGTTGGCTCATATGGAATTGAGTCTAGCCCATCACAAGCACCAACTAGATTCTGCCCTTTCCTATGGTTCTCACGCTAGGCTTAAGGTGTTGTTGTACTTGGACTAACTGGTTAAAAAAAAAAAAAAAAAAAACTTTAAAAGAAGGTTCTGATGAATACTATAGCATAGTTATCAATGCTAGCTTTGTTTTTAAATAATGGCAAAATATTGGCATGTGCTTCATATTATACATACCTCTGGCTAGCAATTCGAAAAACTTATATTAACTCAAGGTATAATATGGCAGGTGTTTTTCCCCCCTCTAATTTGCCCCGCATTTCAGCCGGTTTACTGCCGTTCGCTCCACTCCTTGTGATGAAAGGGCCTTGGCCTTTTCTCACACCTAGCCTCGTTTTGCATTATGGGAGTCAGTAATTTTCCCCTCTCTACTGGATGCTGTCCTAGCCAGGTATCACAGATTTTACAATCTCACTTCCACGAAGGGGATGGGACAATGCTAAATGTGGACTTGAAAAGCATCAGCATAAGAAGCAAAATGGTGGCCCAAAGAGATGTTGATATACTCACTAAGACAGATGTCAGTTTATTTTTTTTACTGGAAACTAATTTTACAGAGGACAGAGTAAATCGTTTGTCATTCAGAATCTTTTGGGTCACAGTTACTCTTTAAGAAACCCCTGATCATTACTTTATATTGATGTGCACTGAAGTGCTGATAAAGCGAACTCGGATTTTACCTGCAGATGAGCAAGTAAATAGGAGCAGTGGAAAAGATATTCATTTAGCATTTTTTCAGGAAAAGGACTCTGCAAACACTGCTGGTAGTTTGCTAGCAGGATAGGTCCATAGTAAAGATTATACTGTTTATACTGGAAAAGACATGTCCGTATTATAAAAAGGGCCTCAAATCGGTAATACAAGCATATTGCATTATTGATCAGGGCTCCACTATAAGTACACTAACACTTTGGGACTTGCTGTAAATGCAGCTAGAGCACGAAAAAGCTAGGCAGTATGTAAAGCAAACTACACAGCTTTGATAAAAGCCACAGAATAAAGCAGGCTGGTACAATATATATAGCAATGTTTTATCTGTATGTGCTTTTACCCTCTATGTTATAGAATACATTAAACTGAAAACATGGCATTAGAAAAATGATTCAACATTTGCGTTTGTAAAGCATTTTAACAATTGAGTGAATTTGAAGAAGGAAGCAGTAAGGCAGGACACAGTCCACAGGAGTTTACTGGTAAAAAGGTGATGGAATCCGCAGGCTGACTAGCATTATACAGTCTCAGTCTCAGCAATCGGAGAACTACCCATTACAGCAAGTCATGAGTCTCCTCTATACCAAGTTATCAAACCTGGCGAACACTGGATGTCTCTTACGGCTCGTACACACGCTGGACTTAGGAACCCCAAGAAAAATAATATAATAAAGAAGGCGCTTAATTTTTACAATAATTATGTATAAATGATTTAGTCAGTGTTTTCCCATTGTAAAATCTTTTCTCTCCCTGATTTACCTTCTGACATTTATCATATGGTGACATTTTTACTGCTGGCAGGTGATGTCACTGGAAGGAGATGCTGCTTGCTTTTTTGGCAGTTGGAAAAAACTGTTATTTCCCGCAATCCAACAAGGCTCCCACAGTGTGATGTCAGGACCTCAGAGCTGTAAGGCACATTACACTGTGGGAATTGTTTCACCACAAAACAGCCATACAGAGCCCCCTGATGATCAGTTTGAGAAAAGGAAAAGATTTCTCATGGGAAAGGGTGTATCAGCTACTGATTAGGATGAAGTTCAATTCTTGGTTATGGTTTCTCTTTAAGTCAGCTGGGGCGTCTGATAACGACTGCCTCATCTGATAATTAGGCGTGTGTACAGCGGCTTGCAACTCCCGATCCACATGGAAGATCAACTCACACCCTGCAATGGCCGATCCCATTGTCTACGCACCCTCCACCTCCCCGCACAACACCACAGCATGTCGTCAGCTTCACAACCGACTCGTGTTTGTGCAGCCTGGCCCAGCGATGTCACCCCGATGGGCGACATCCATCACAGGTGTGCACGCACCTTAACACTAAATGCTGATACTGCAGAGGCATAACACGATTTATAGTTCCACAGTGGCTTGCAAGCTGCAGCTGACTACAGCTGATCTGGCACTCAGAATTATATGGCAGCAATTATTATTTTTTGGGGAAAAAAAAAAAGTAAGGAGCGTTGCAGAAAATGTTGGCGCTAAGTAAATACTAAAACAATAATGATTCCTTGGCATTGCTTTATGAAGAATGAGAACGGTAACAGGACATGAAATGTGACATTCACTCTGCCACACAATTCACGTCAGTACAGCATAAATCTACGATGAAGCTGTGGTCTCAGCATTCTCTGGCAGCTGTGGATTCGGACAACAAAATAAGTGAAAATTAACTCCTTAAAAAGAACACAACCTTCAAAAAATTGTTAAGTATAAAAAAAATAAGGCACATTATTTTTGATATGGTCATTTAGGAAGCAGATAAACCTAAATCCTTGGCTGGATTTCTGATTATTCCAATCACCTCCATGGTGAATAAGCAATGAAAACAAAAATTGCACAGATCCCAATCAGGTCATAACAACCGTCGCTGACAGGAATCAAGTTTACAAATGAAGACAAAATGGAGGGATATAAAATATATCAGATTGCACATCATTTTGTATTGAAAATCAAAAAAAACCTCAGTAGGTTACATTTAAACTACCCTAAAATGCTGGCATCATGTTCATTCATAGTATTGGCAATACCTTGTGTAAGTAATTGTCTACTAGTTGTAACAACCAACAACCAGAATTCCATTGGACCCCTCCCCCCCAAAAAAACCAAACAACCAACCAACCAACGGGATAATCTTTTTCTAATGAAAAAGGTAAAGTTGTATTATTTAATCAACATTTTAAAACCGATCATGTAGATGAATTTCCTCCACACCACATTTTAGATAACAAAATATATAGTATATTTAAGGCATTATTTCACAACATGGATCAAGTACATATGATGCATTATCCGCCAGCATCCGGCTATTAGGGTAAAGTTAGAAGGAAGATATTAAAGAGCACCTGAAATGTACTCAGTCTCCCACATTTAATATTGATACTAATTTAGTGGTTAAAAATCTAATTTACTTACCCAAAAATGTGCTAGACAGCTGAAGCCCCACCCCATCTTTGGGAAAACCGCTGTGGTGGTTGTTCATTTAATGTGTTAATGGAGCAGCCCCCAGCTCTAGTGCCGCGTCGCGCCCCAAGTTCTGAGGCCATAGCCAGATTGTGTGAGATTCCTCGTTGGGGCAGCAGTTTCAGAGATGGGGATGGGGCGTGGCTACAGAGCCCGGTGCTGCTCTATTAACACTTCACAGAAACCACCACAGAGGTTTTGCAAACTGGAGTGCAGTCACAGTTGTCCATCACATTTCCAGGCAAGCAGGTTAGCCAATTAGATTTTTAACCACTGAATAAGCATCAATACTAAACGTGGGAGACATGAGCTTTATTGGTGAACACACTTTGGGTGCTATTTAAAGTACACTTGTAAGTACAATTAACAGAACTTGCTATACACTGGCAGTAGTGATAATCGCGATGTCACTGTAAGCAGCAGTCAACAAATGAATGGCCTCCTCTCACAGCCAGGATGTGAGGAAAAGGGCCGTCAGGAAAAACTCAACCCAGCTGCACTGATTTCAAAACTGTAGGAGTGCATAACAAGTACTCAATGGGCCTGATTTACTCTATGGTATCTCCACAGATCTCCAAGCACTGCTATAAGAGATGGTCAATCAGATGCTAATAATTACAGCTTTCATGCAAATTTCAAGCAAATTTTATGGAACTTGAAATAGGGCAAATCAAAAAAACAGCATTTGAAGGTCCCAGTTCAAAGCTGCATATGATGTGTACTTGCTTGCAAGACTGAAATAGCATCTCATTGCTGTTAAGCAGTGAAGGATAGCAGCAGTCACATATAGTAGTAAATACTGCAGACTATTGAAAGGTTAGCAACATAGAAGTTGTGCGATTATAGTCTCATGTAGGACCCCAAAGGGAGTTTTTTTCCCCGTAACAAACCAAGGCTATCCTGGATTTCAATAATACTTGTACTGTGAATGCTGCATGCACTAATCACAGCCATTAATTGGAAATCCGCTAGGCAATTCTATGAATAAATATGATCCAGGTCAGAGTAGCAAGTCTAAGCCAATTGCAGCAGAATAAAGGATTAACCCAGTGGTGTTTATTAGATCACCTCCAACATCAAGAAGCTTGGAGACCACTGGAGATGCATTAGTAGATCAGGCTCACTACCTCGTATGATGTGGTGTCCTTGCATTGCTATTGCTTATTTTGTGACAAGGGTACCTTAAAAATTAGAACACCACAACTTATGCTCCTTCAATTTGAGCCACATTAGCCCAAACCAAGATTGAGGGGATCATTCTCATCACACAAGCCTACAAGACAAGATCAAATTCTGAAATGCAGCATACGTACTAGATCAAGGTGTTGTTAATCTCTTGCACCAACCCTCTCTCAGAAAAGTTTTCAGTTCTTAAAATTTGATCAGCTTTTTTCTTATAGATAAGCTATTTCCATTGCCTTTAAGATACCCATACATTACTCGATTTCCCATTGAGCGATTACGCAGTCTACTTTATTGTGTGATCAACTACAGTGTGGTTGAGCAAAAGTCAATCGACTAGTGGCCCACATACTACAAGCGACATCCTATGAGTCTCTCCTTCACTAATCAATTTAAACGATGTTGTGCATCCATGCTTTTAAAACAAAAATCAACTGTCGATCGAAATCTGTAACCAATTCCTTATCAACCGATATTTTCCATTCTGTCTGACCAAGCAGATTGGTTGATTCGCTCAGATATTGGCCAATTTCCATCAATCATGCAGAGTGGAATATAACAGATTTTCCTTTGGATCTGATAAAATGATCGAATTGGATGGTCGATCGTACAGGATGATCGAGTTATGCATGGGAAACTTTAGAGGTGGAAATTTATCAAGCTGCAGCTGAATCAAATTAAATAATTTGCTGGTGCAAATCAAGCAGCTAATAACACGATGATGTGAAATTTACTACAAGGATCCTGTAGATATTAGCAATATTATGAGCAAGAGAAAATTTACATAGGGACACCTGTCAGAGGTGTTTAGGGCATATATTACTGTTTGGTGCAGTGAAAAGCAGAGAAAGTTACCAAAGCAACCTGCTCAGTTTTAGAAAATGTGCACACTGCCTCCAATGTGTGTTGCGCAGCAGACTTCTTAACTCCCTTTTTGAATGAATACACAGACAAGTGCAGAGGCAAGTATGCCAGCTTAAAGCAAACCTGAAGTTAAAATAAACAGATGAGAAACATGTATGCCTATAATCGTAATCCCAAAGTGGACTTTCCTGAAATCCCGTAGTCTTATTTTGAAGTTGAAATGTAGGTTTAAAGTTTTGATATACAGACAAATATTTAACCTATTCAATTTTGTATCTCTTCCCTGCACTGAGAAATATTTCTCAGTCAAGCAGAAGTTTTATAACCTTTAGTTGGTTATCAGTGAGAGTTACACTACAATCTGACTGTAGATAATAATTTAGAGTCCAAGATTCTTAACTCCTTACATTGAGTAAAAAATAAAAATAAAAAAGGAATACAGGCTAGCTGTGAGCAGAATTGGGCCTGTAGTTACATTTATCTCATCTTGTTACTTTCACTTCAGGTACACTTTAAATGAGACACTGAATTGCTGTAGGAAAAAAAGTGGCTTCCCCCTACCGAGGTAAGTACACCTAGAGGCACTTTTTTCACTACAGATTTACTTCAAATAGAACCCGAGGTGGGTTCTAAGAATCCTAATAGCAGACAGAGGCTGGGTCTGTGTATACTGTCCAGCCTCTGTTGCTATACAGTGTCCCTCCAGGGACCCCCTGCGCTCTGCTCTGCCCCCTCCCCCCCCCCCCATAAATCACACACCATGCTGGCAACACGCAGTTGTCGCCAGCTGGCTGTTTACCTCTGGCTATCAATCTCGCTGCTCCCCCGCCTCGTTTAGATCGCCGCTCCCTGCCCGCGTCCCTTCCCTCCCCTCTGATTGGAGGAAAGGGACGCGGGAGGAAAGGGACGTGGCGTGTGATTTATGGGGGGCAGAGCAGAGCGCAGGGGGGCCCTGGAGGGACGCTGTATAGCAACAGAGGCTGAGCAGGATATGCAGACCCAGCCTCTGTCTGCTATTAGGATTCTTAGAACCCACCTCAGGTTCTCTTTAAGAGAATTCAAGTAGCAGATAGAACAGAGTTATGCTGGCACGTGGGTGTAATACCTATTGTATACATCTGTATCTGATACATCTGTGTAAATACTTTATAAACATATTTCTCACAATTATGTGCACATACATTAGTGGTTTATGTATCTTAGCAATAGATGTGGCTGCAATTTGGAGCCCAGAGTCTATTATGATCCATAGAATAAATTAATCTAAATGAACAACTTCAAACGGGTGTTGCCAAGATACGATTTGTTATTTGTTAATCTTGACAAGACTTCAGTGTGTTGCAGCACATACTTGTTCATTGCACCATGTTATTAAGTATTTGACTTTTCAGGTGTCAAAGTTATTTGGCCACTTGCTTCAAGTCAACGGCTGTTTGCCATAATACATTTTGTAAAGCATATTTTACCATTAGAATACTTTAGGCGGACAGGAAATCCCACATAAGTTAATTAATCATTCGATTCTGGAAGGGTATTTTTTTTTTAAACCTGGGGCAATTAAACAAAATGTTATTTTTCCAATTGTGGATGAAAAAGGCTAGGAAAATGGCTTTTCATGGAGGTGTTGTCAACAGAAAACGTTGAACGCAAATCCTCACAGTGTCCAGAAGCTGCCATAACGATGTGCTTCTTTATTGCATGTAACACAAGAGACGCGGCTGTTGCTTGCAGCAAAGTTCATCTCAGTTTTACGCGGAATGTGCTAATGTCCATGGGGCCCATAGTGATTGTACTTAAGTTGCGGGCATCTGGAGCTGTGTGCATTAATGACAAGGTTGATGATTTGAGACTCTCGACTTTAAATCCACTGAAAAATTGGTGAACTGGTATCTAAAAATAAAAGGGAAACAGAGTTAGTTTTTAATAATGTTATTATGCTGACAAAACTGAAGATCACTGGTTCAGAATATGAACTTTTCACAGCAATCGTCTCTCAGTATTCTTCTTCTATAATCAGTAAAGCAGAAAGTTTTGAATCAGGATGATACCATTTACTGGCTAACTTTAAAATATTTAAATAGTAAGCTTTCGGTATAAAGTAATACCTTCAAGGATGTAATTACAAACCATGAGGCCCGAGAAAAAAAACTTTTGAAGACCCCCCCCCCCCCCCCCCCAATTTACACCCCCTTCCACCACGGTGAGACCCATGGCTAGGACTTCTATAAAAAGTATAACCACCATAACCTCCTTATTAAAAAAAAAAAGTGGTCACCTGATCTGGAGAGGTAAACCCGTAATCAGGAGGGTTGGCAAGTAGTTAAGCAACCCCCCCCCCCCGTACCTGCAACGTCTACTTTCCAATTGTTACACCAGTTAATATTCTTTGGACTCCACATCTTGTGTAGAGTCTTACAAGGCATTACTAAAAACTGAAAACTTATCCTTTAAATCTTTTAAAATTCCCCAATACATTGTATCATCGCATTCAGAACTTTGCGCCTAATGAATGGCTAATATAGTACAACACACTGCTACTAATGCTAAACAGTAAAGCATTGATCCCCACTTCTATGGCCAACTGTGTTTAGGGCAAGTTAAAGCGCATAGAGAGTTGACGTGTACGGCATTTCTATCTCAGCAGTCCTTTCCCTTGTATAAGATGAACAGAGTGTATGAGATTAAAAACATCCCTATATAATGTGCTTTGTACCCCAAAATCAGAGAGCAAAGCTCTGGAAACAGCTGTGTGGGAGTGTGCCTCTAACCCCCCCCCCCCTTTCATGAAATTGCACCCACCGACTGAATGCTGCCTTTCCCCCTCGTCCCTATTTACATGTTGGTTAGGGAAACCAACTCATATAACTAATCACAAGTGACAGAAAAATAGACTTAGGTGAAAGAGAACACAAAGCAGCCTGATAACAAGCTAGTAACCATTACTTTGAACACCTGTTCAAGGAAAGATATACACATTGTTGAAGCTTGAACCACTTAAGGACCACAGTAGTTTGTGACAGCGGTTCTATAACAGCTCATTGGTTCACATCTTGTTATAATCACGTTACATGGTATAACGTGACTGATGACTGCCATATTGCAGATCCATGTACTAAGTGGTTTGTTGCTGTAGTTCAAGGCAATGCGCACAAAGAGATATAGAGGTAGCATGTGGGATCTCCTTCTGAAAATGCTACTAGCCTGTCTTGATTTTCAGCCGCAGTGCTGGAAGTAGCATGTAGCCGCACAGTACAATCATATCTGACCAAAGACTTCCTTTATATGCAATACAAGTGGAAGATCGGCATTGTAAAGGTGCACCTGCCCTTTACAGAAGGTGGTCAACAATGAGTGTCTGCATATTGCTTTCAGTGCACACTTCCTCATTTACAAAAAGACAATATTCCATTGGTCTGCCTGCCAATGATGTGATTTACAGTTTCATAGCAGATGCATTACTAGCCGTTTTCTATATGAACAATAATTAGATACAGCCCACCACCCACTCCCATTGAAATACCTTTCCCTGAGATGTAGAGCAGAAGAGTCCAAGGTCTTTATTTGCAAACTTGCAATCAAATCCTTTCCTATGAAGAATCAGAGCTGCCTCTTCCGAAGGCCCGTCCTATGTGCAAAACAAAAGCATGTTAAACGTTTTTTTAGAAATATTCCCATATGATGAAAAATATACATCTAATTTCATTGTCATTGAAATCATAAAAGCTGTAATGAAAGAACGATTCTCAATGCAAGTACAGGTCTTTGGGTTAAATGGGTCCATTACTAAGTGGATTAGTATAAGTATCTTACAGGTATAGATTACTGCAGGATAATGCGTCAATCACACAGCTTAAACTGGTCAATGAAACTGACATATGACTGCACCCCCAGCACACACACACAGTTTGGTGGAGAGACCCCTATGTGATAAATGTGAGGGTAGAAGGCATTGGGGATCTGGTATTGTGGTATCTGGCATTGTGGCAGCCCTGCACATTACTCACCTCCCATGGATCTAGCTCGGGGGATTACCGCTCTGAGTTGCGGATTTCCAGCCTGAGCCTGATTCGGGGTTACTGCTAAGGAGGTTAATCTCTATGAAGTTCTCCTTAAAGGTTGAAGTGTTTGTGGCTAACATATGGTTTGTGGACTACCAACAGACTGGCACCCCTCCAATCTGTACTGAACTCGGCTGCTCAACTCACTCATCTTCCTCGCTGTCAAGCTCTTTATTGGCTGCCAATGAACGAGAAAATCAAGTTTCAAACTCTTACCCTACAAAGCTCTCCACAATCTCTCTCCCCTGCACATCTCCTCACTAGTTTCCAGATAACAAACCGACCACAAACTCAGATCTGCATGACCTACTTCTGTCCTCTTCTAGAAACATTTTGTAAAACAGATTCTGGGATGCGATCCTTTATATTGTGAAGGATCAGAAAACACAGTCCTTTTTGGGGCAATCCACCATGCCCTTCAACATCTGTTAATATCTTTGAAAAGGACTAAATATATTGTAATGCAATCTCAGATAGGCAAGAAGTCTCTGAAGAAACTTTATTGACACATATACAAAAGTAGAAAAAATGGTTCTTCAATATCACAAATTGTAGGTCTTAAAAGCACATTGGTTGGTTTGAAACAACAATTGGTTGTAGCTTTATAGCCTTGTAGCCTTGAAGTTTAAATACCCATAAAGCTACAACCAATTGTTGTTTCAAACCAACCAATGTGCTTTTAAGACCTACAATTTGTGATATTGAAGAACCATTTTTTCTACTTTTGTATATGTGTCAATAAAGTTTCTTCAGAGACTTCTTGCCTATCTGAGATTGCATTGCAATATATTTAGCTCTTCTAGAAACACTCACATTCACGTATAAAAGATTTCTCACGTGGCTCACCTCTCCTCTGTAATCTCCTTCCAAAACACATCAGTCACTCTATGACCCCTGAAATCTTTATTGGCTGCCTCAAAACTCACTTTTCCAAAGCATACACTTCCTTTAGGCATACATATGGTATACTACCCCACTTTTTGCTTCCTCCCTATTCCTTTATAATGTAAGCTCACAAGGGCAGGTCTCTCTCATTCTTTGGTGTCTTGGCATCTTGTTCATCATGGTAAATGTGTCTCTGTAATTCTGTATTATGTACCAATATTTAAATATTTTGTGTATACCAATGTCTGTATTATTATGTACCTCGATGTTTGTTTCTTACTCTGCACAGCATCACAGAATATGTTGGTGCTTCATAAAGCAATATTAATAAGAGTTATTTTCATGAGAAGATTATGGGGCGGAGTAATTTATTTTCTTTTAAACATTTCCAGTTGCATGGCTGTCTTACTGTTCTTACCTGCTTCAGTAGTATTTGAAGTGCACAGGACAGAAGGAAAATAGAGAAATGCACCGTGTATGCATTTAGAGAGTATAGCCTGTTTAATTCCCCCTCATTTGTGCAACACTGTGGCATAGTGGTTAGCACTCTCGCCTTGCAGTGCTGGGTCCCCAGTTAAAAACCCAGCTAGGTCAACATATGCAAGGAGTTTGTATGTTCTTCCTGTGTCTGTGTGGGTTTCCTCCAGGCACTCCAATTTCCTCCCACATCCCAAAAACATACAGATAAGTTAATTGGCTTCCTCCTAAATTGGCCCTAGACTATGAAACATACACTACATGATACATACATAGACATATGACAATCGTAGGGACTATAATGTAAGCCCCTCTGAGGGACAGTTAGTGACAAGATAATATACGCTGTACAGCACTGCATAATAGGTCGGCGCTATATAAATACTAAAAAAAATAAATTTTAAAATACAATATTTGTCTCGTCACAAGTTGAAATTTGATCCTCCCTGTGTCACATGACTGCCTATGGCAGATAAGCCCATGTGAAAGCACAGGCTGTAAACAATATGTCTGCTTCCATGAATCAGGAAGTAAAAACGGTTTAGATTTATTTTAGTATTTGTATCAGCTGTAACAAAGAAATGTTTTTTGTTTAAATGTTATTATGCTGTTGTGTATCTTTTAGCGCAGAGAGGAGTTCTGAGTTAAGGTCCACTTTAAATCTCACGCCTGAAAGAAGCATGTGGTTGTTGTAGTTAGAGTCACAGTACCAGATCTATATCCTTGTTCTGGTTCTGTAGCTTAAGGTACTAGTGACAGATAAAGACAGCCAGGCAAATGCCAGTTTTTTAGTAGGAAAAATATGGAAGCCTGCATTCCCATCTCACTGCATGGTTACTTAAAAGACACATACATCATATGCAACCCTTGCAAGATGAAGACAACATCACTGAAAGTTAGCAACAAACCTCTATCTGCAGTTTGCCATCAAAAGGTGTTGCCCACAAGAAGTTCAGTGAATTTGACAAAAAGTTGTTTTGTTCATCTAAACAACACTTCAGTAGGTTTGGTGCCAACTGGGTAAAGGAAAAACTCTTGGCAACCAAAGCGTATGATTAGTCTTTACCATGGCTACCATCTATCTCTAATGTTCATTATTTGCCTCTATAAAATATTGCTTTGGTAATATGGCTTGGGTTTCAGTTTTACCAAATTAGTAAAATTAGTATTGCCTTTCCCTCTTTTTAACACTAACAGTATATACTCATATAAGCTGATCTACATATACCCCAAGGTACCCACTTTTCCCTCAAACTAGGAAAAAGTGATTGACTCGCATATAATCCCCTCCCTAGCTTAGCCCCCTAACATTAGCTAGATGTGCCCCCAGTACAAGTCATCCCCTCTCCCCATAGCCAGACGTGCACCAAGGATCATACAGCTGTGTCTCAAAACGTCACTAGTTGGCATCAGATATGAGACATAGTGATTGCCAGAATCCCCAATCATTGCATCACTGACACATTGCTTGCACGCTCCGCTTCACAAGCCAGGAGACATTGGTAAGTTTTGAACAGCGCACTCTGCATGTTCAGGGGATGGGGGCACAGACCCAGCAGGGTACCAGCTGGTAAGAGCAGGATCAATAGTGCAAGACCGTTACGCTCCTCAGCCAATAACAAAACCTGCTCCACTGACTTGCATATAAGCCAATATAAGCCAGGGGGGTAACTTTTTAGCACATTTGTTTGTGCTTAAAAATTAGGATTATATGCGATTATATAAAGTATTTGGTTTATGAACATTTAATGTACTAAAGAGTAACTTGATATGTACAGATATTGAAAATGTCCTATATTCTTGCTAACTTATGTTTGTTTTTTTTCTTACAAGGTGTACAGAAACCGCTGCCTGCACCCCCAAACTGTGGTGTATAATCAGCATGTGTGGAGTAGTAGTTGTTTTAATAATTGTCTTTTGAAATATTTTAACATAATGGCAAGGAGACTCTCACTGCGGCCTGTAGCTGATGCCCTACATTTTACTGGCAGCAGACAGTGGCATAATCCATTATATCAGTTTAAGAGGCCAGTACAATTTATTCTGCTGAGACAAGGGTCGGGCATAAAACATTTTACTGGGACAAAGGGATGGCAAGATTCATTTGGAGAAAGAGTTGGCATGATGTGTTTTACTGGCAGAAAATAATGCCATAAAAGATTAAAATTAACTGACAAATGCTAGGGAGGAAATAAAAAAAACTAGAAAACAAAACACTGAACGAATTTTGAGGGCAACTAAAATATTAGAAAACCATAATTATAACTGTTCAACTATTAGTAAAATAATCATACAAGGATAAAAAATACTTTTGGGCAAACGTTCGAAACAAGGTTAACACCAGGGACCATATGCAATGAACTTTATCGCATGAGTTTTCGCTTGGGTGATAATTTTAAATGTGTAAATAAAATGCCCTTGAAGCCAACACAAAGCAAGAAAATATTCAAAATAATTTTGATGGTTCTTTTTCACCTACTTTTCAGTACTTTTTAAGTTGATAAGCCCTTGGCCCATATGCAATTAACTTTTTCTCCCAAGCTTTCACTTGGGTGATATTTTCAATGAAAGAAGCATTTAAGCCACCAGCAAGCAAACAAGTACACAGACTAATTTTAACAGTACTTTGTCATCTACTTGTTGGTACTTTTTCAGTTGCAAATTGCTAAAAACTTAGTTTAAATAGAAAATTGAAAAATCTCCTGGGATAAAACTTAGGAAAAAAGTGAGTGGAAAGCACATTTTAATTATACATAGTTACATAGTTTTTTGGGTTGAAAAAAGTCATAAATCCATCGAGTTCAACCAGAGAACAAAGTACAACTCCAGCCTGCTCCCTCACATATCCCTGTTAATTCAGAGAAAGACGAAAAACCCTTACAAGGCATGGTCCAATTAGCCCCAAAAGGGAAAAATTCCTTCCCGACTCCAGATGGCAATCAGATAAAATCTCTGGATCAATTGTAGCCATGGATGTCTTTCAACGCAAGGGAAGCATCTAAGCCCCCTTTAAATGCAGTATAGAATTTGCCATAACTACTTCCTGTGGCAATGCATTCCACATCTTAATCGCTCTTACTGTAAAGAACCCTTTCCTAAATAAATGGCTAAACCTTTGAGAAGGCCTAGGGACAAAAAGCTAATCCGCCAAGCTTTTATATTGCCCTCTGGTGTATTTATACATGTTAATTAGATCCCCTCTAAGGCATCTTTTCTCTAGACTAAATAACCCCAGTTTATCTAACCTTTCCTGGTAAGTGAGACCTTCCATCCCACGTACCAATTTTGTTGCTCGTCTCTGCACCTGCTAGGGATACACGGTGCGTTTATGTGCCGGAATCGAGCCGCTGGCTCAATACCGGCGCGTCTCCGAGGGCGCTTCTAATCTTCCACTCGTTTTCTCCCATTGTTCCGCCCGCCGGTAACGAGCGCGGAATCGATCCGGCGAGGTATCGGACACGTCGGATATTATCAATCGAGCCATCAGTGGCTCGATTGATAATAAAAAACGCACCATGTATGTTCAGCATAAAACTGCAATATCTTTCCTGTAATGTGGTGCCTAGAACGGAATTCCATGTAAAACTTGTTGCATTAGCAATATCCAGTATAGAGAACATTTACAGATAAAACAAGTGTCTATTGCACTAGATAAATCTATAGTCAATTCAAGTAAAAAAAAAAAAAAGAAATAAAAAAAAAAGCCCACTAGCATTAACTCACTAAGAAAAGGGGAATTAAACGATTTAGTTTACTACAAGCATGGATGTTAATGAGAACCTGAAAGATTTTTTTATTTTTTTTTAAAGAGAACCCGAGGTGTGTTTAAAGAATATTATCTGCATACAGAGGCTGGATCTGCCTATACAGCCCAGCCTCTGTTGCTATCCCAAACCCCACTAAGGTCCCCCTGCACTCTGCAATCCCTCATAAATCACAGCCATGCTGTGAGGCTGTGTTTACATCTGTAGTGTCAGTCTCAGCTGCTCCCCCGCCTCCTGCATAGCTCCGGTCCCTGCCCCCGTCCCTTCCCTCCAATCAGCAGGGAGGGAAGGGATGCAGGCGGGGACTGGAGTTCTGCAGGAGGCGGGGAGAGCAGCAGACTGACACTATAGAGATAAACACAGCCAGCTCTGACAAGCTGTTTGTCAGCAGCGTGGCTGTGATTTATGAGGGATTGCAGAGTGCAGGGGGACCTTAGGGGGGTTTGGGATAGCAACAGAGGCTGGGCTGTATAGGCAGATCCAGCCTCTGTATGCAGATAATATTCTTCAAACCCACCTCGGGTTCTCTTTAAAGTTAGATACTAAAGCCTGGAGGCCACAGCATACCATTAGCAAGAGCTTTTCAAATCAAATAAAAAAAAAGCTTTATTGGCATGACTAAGATTTCTACAGGCATTGCCAAAGCAAGGGTAAATGAGGGACATGGAAGGGGGTGGGGTAGGGGTACAATGGGTGAGCAGTTCATTTATGCTCCTCTCAGTCTGTGGCTTGCTGTGACAGTGTGCAGCTCTCCTAGTAGAATGTAGAGAAACATCCCTCTATGTGGGTAAGTAACTTTTTTTTTTTTCCCTTCAAACTTGCAGGTTTCCCTTGAAATCCTTTATTTTTTTTTAACCATGGAAGGGTTGTAACGCACTAACCCTGCTATATATTTTTAAATGAAGGTTTAGGTGGGCTTTAAGTCTGTGGCAAAGGCAGAAAATTCTATAAGAATGATTCTACCTAAATAAGGCTTTCTTTCTTTGTGAGCAGATGTCTGGCATCTGTCCTGTGACATCATGTACCTTAGGTCACCACTTTATCCAACCAAAAAGTGACATCCATTGTCTATGGGTACCTTTATGGGGATGCACAGATCAGCAATCTGCTAGTCATATTGACACTGGTCGATAGGACTAGCAGATAGATCCCTCTCTGATCAGAAAGAGGATCTATCTGCTTGATTGCCTCCACACACTGCACAACGATTTTCAACCAATTTCAGCATGATTTGTGTGCCAGCCGGGTCCCAGTCTCACAGATTCGATCTGCCGTATATCGACAGGGAAAATGGATAAGTGTAAAGCCTCATCTACACGGGTAGATGAGGCTGCGATCCGGCGGCTCGATTAGCCGCCGGATCGCCTCTTCCGCGTGCCCGCCGCGTCCCCGCTCACGCGCCGAATTCGATTGCCCGCTCGTCCCCGCTTATCTTCTGCTCGATTCCCTGCCATTGTCCCCTCGCGGAGAGCGAGCAGGGAATCGGCGGTGCGGAGATCCGTCCTGTCGGATCTTATCAATCGAGCCGCATCAGCGGCTCGATTGATAAGGAGCATCGCGGCCGCATCTACTCGTGTAGATGCGGCTTTAGGCCTACTTTACAGATTAATACTTGCAAGGAAAAATAAGCAACTTCAAAATTACCCATGTATCTCACTTTGTATAATAAATGCAGAATAAAAGAAAATTAAAAACAAAAAGGGTAATGTTAAGCTAAACTGCATGGATTTATAAAGCCTCTGGTTTCCTGCACGGTTTGTGCAATTACAGATATACATGCTTGTGTGTTATCCTAAAATCACAGCAAAACTGCGTACTGCTATGAATCTGGCGTCTTTGAACACAGGCTCATTATATTCCTATCTTAAGTAGCGGACACTGGGTTCAGTAACAATGCACAGAAGTTCCTGGAAAGAGGTTAAATGGCTGTATAGGCAATTTAAAAGTGAGATTTCACTGGCAGGTGGGAGTTTTATTTGGAGGACGTCACATAAAACAGGATCAAAAGCAAACTGGAAAACCACCCAACAGAAGCCTCACGCTCCATATAAAGCCTGCTAACATCTGTTACTCTGAATCATGCATGCTTACCTTCTATTGTACAAAACATCATCCACTATTTACTTGTGCGATCATAGCTTATGTATGTTTGAATCTGAAAGGTTTACACTGAATAACACTTAAAACACACAAATATGGCAGGGAAAGGCTTCTCCCCCAAAAAATACATTAACGTGACCAGACCACCTGGATCTGTAAAATTATGAAATTCTACTTAAGTCTCTTGCACACTATATGCGATTCCGAAGTACTGCATGGTGCTACATTTTTTTAATCGGAATAAAAAAAAAAAAATCAGATCATGCATGAGATGTGGCCACTTAAACCACTTTTTATGGGATGTAATAACAAGCAGTAAGCCTATAAATCATCACTCCATACCATTGCCTTGTCTAATAGAGTTTCAGCCTCTGTAAATATACTTAATACATTTTATGTGTCTAGGTCATTTGTAGTACACATCTGTCATTTCCTTGTGACTCCTCTAACACAAGATAAGCAAGTAAGAACATATAATAATATTGGCAAGGAGACATACCTTAGCTTGTATCGATCGTAAATTAACCAAGTGCACATCGCAAGGCATTGAAGACATCAGAGGGCTGAAGGCATCTAGTAGCGGAGGAGTGCCAGTCTCTGCTGTTACAGCCATTGAGATTAATGGATGATTTAAAATGGTTGATGTTACATGACTTAAAAGGGATGGGTAACTGACAGCTTTTTTCTCTTCACCCTTCATGGATTTAAAAAGTAAAAAAAGAGACAAAAACACGCCCACCATAAATCACAGGTTCATCAATCTTCAACAAACTCATACAGAAATGAAAACTCACTGGGGTCTGTTGACTAAGATTTAAGAAAACCGTATGAACATTGGTAATCCAGGAAACTGAGGCTACTTTCACATTACATGTGTCAAGGTACTCTCCCTCGCCGTAGCGTGACATGAGGGGAATGTACGCCTATTGAGACTTACACACTACTGCCACATGATGCGGTGCAGCGGATGTAGTGAAATTGCTGCAAGCCCACCGTAAACTCTGCAGTGCGTTGCTGCATGATCTGTGCTTACTGCAAGGATTATGCAGCAATGCAAGACCATGGCGGCGCGGTAAGTGTAAATGAACAATCACGGTAAGGGGGCACATGCACAGAAAAATGGGTAAACAATGTCCCTGTCCATATTATCCTGTCGGCACACTCAGTAGCAGTGTAATATGAATGGGGACATGGTGCGGTGTGATAAGACTTCTTACAGTGAAAAAGATCATTTTTTCACTTATTATCATTAGTTTGAATTTCAAAACAGTAGGTAATTGCTGATGTTAAGCTTTGTATGAGCAAGAAGCAGAAGCTCCCATAATGCATCACTTCAGCTCAGTTAATAAATATGCACATCCTAGTAAGGGAGACTTATGCAGCTTTCCCTTTTACACTTTTCATCAGTACTATACCGATAAGTACAGTCTGACATCTATGCAAGAGGAAAGCAGAACAACCCTTGCTAGCCTCTTCCTTCTGCACCTCCTGCTAATGTCCACACATGGGCTCTTCCCATGCACCCCTCTAATCTCTAGAATGCTCCCTCCTCTCCTTACAGGCCACCGTATGTAGATGTTTCAAATAGAAAATTAAACAGAAGTCAAAGTAAAATCTATTAAAACTTGGACACATTTGATTTATATTACAATTGTCGTATTGATTATATGTTGATTGGGAAAAGCCATTTTTTCTTCCTGACCAACGGTGGTCAGGGAAGACAGGGGAAGTGAGCATGACTCCCTTCCTATACTGTCCTATAACACGTATATAGCTTTGTACTGCAAGAAATAGCGGTGGTGTCAGTGGTCAGATCGACAATCCAGCAGATGTCTGCAGTTGCAGTATTAAAGAGGAACTGTAATCAACATAACAATGAATACAATTGCTTATTTTTTACAATATTAATTTAGTCAGTGTTTGCCCATTGTAAAATCTTTTAGCTTCCTGATTTTTTTTCTGAAATGCATCACAGGCAGCAACATCTTTAGTACTGGCAGGTGATCTCTGCGGAATGGTTGTTTACTAAGCGTTACAAAGACAGTACAAAAACATAGCTGGTCTCTCAGAATACTCAGGGTGGGGGATTTGGATAAGCCTCAGTGGGAGGGTGGGGCCATGTACCAATATGTAGCTATATGATGTGTTTCTGATGCATAAACCAGCAATATTTAATGTAAAAAAAGTGTACTGAATAATTTACTGCATACTATACTATGGGCTCGATTCACAAAGCGGTGATAACCCAGTTATCACACCTAAAAGACTTTAGGCGTGATAACCATTGCACCACGCTGGTGAAAAGCCCCTTATCAACGCCTAAACTCAGTTTAGGCGTGATAAGTTTAGGCGTGATAAGTTTAGAGCGCGCGCAAAGCAGCGTCATTAAACTCTATGCGACGTTTCACGCGCACCAGACTTTGCTAGAGCAAAACTTTTGATCAACTGTACACTGCGGTGCTAACCCAGTTGGTGCTATAGTTATCACGCCTAAACTTATCACACCTAAACTGAGTATATGTGTGATAAGGGGCTTTTCACAAGGGTGCTGTTAGCACACTTTTGTGAATCAAGCCCCTTATATGTTATAGGTCCTCTTCAAGTGCCATACCCAGCTGAAAAATCAATATTAAGGTGACCACACAAGGTGACACCATACGATAAAAAGATCTGATTTTATAGAAATTCAATAAAAATTGATTGGTTGTACAGAACAATGAAAAGTTAAAATGTATGGAATTTTCCATTGTTTTAAATAAAGGTCGATTGGGAGTGGCTGATTTTTTTAATCAGGTTTAGGATAGATTGGCGATTTCTTTATTTATAGACCAAAGCAATTTTTTTTAGTTTTCAATCTTTTTTTTCATAATTGGGGAAAAAACTGAACATGTGTGATATATTGGTCAGTGTCTTCAAATGTTACAATCAGAAAAACTGATTGCAATTCTCAGACTAAGGAAAAAAAGAAATATAAAAGTGCATGGTGTGTGTGACCACCTTTGGGGTCGCATACTGATTTTTCTTATCTGATCTAATGCCCATCTGATGTGTTTAGGGCAGCACAGAAACTGTAATAAAAAGGAATGAGCTATACACTGCAGCTGCCATGCTGCAGTATAGTACTCTTTATAGTTCTGCTTGAGTATGATGATGTCATCCCGTAAAGAAAATTCACCAAAATGCAGCTACAGGCAGCAGGAGAGATCCCCAGTGGGTGGAAAGTTTGACTTGTACAAGTGAATGTTGCTAGACAACATATTTACAGCTTACTGCGTACTGCTCATCTTTTTGCAATACTGAACAAGCAATCAGCCTACAAGCAGACGTCCAAATGTGTTGCTCAGAGCTCATTTTCAGTTTATACAGCAGCCCTGGAAAGCATCTGTGCTCAGCTACAATTTGGTGTCCATGCTGTGCCAATGATTTAAAAAGCAAAAACAATGGAACAGTATTTAACATAATTACACATAAAAGTAAATGTGAATTAGAATTGGGAGCCATGGTTTCATAAATGGCTTATAAACTGTAAAAAAGTAAAATTAATGCATGGAAAGTTACTGCTTCACTAACTCAAATACAAACATTTAATAAATGCTGCCGAGTGGAATCGTGAAAGGACACTGGGCATTTGCCTGGTACCATAAGGGGAGTCACATTACTGAGTCTATGTGCCTTTCTAAATCACCACTGCAACCATTGCTGCTTAAAACACCCATGGCGAATATGCTTTCCATACCTCATCAACTCCAGCCCTTTGCTCTAAAAGAAGCCTGAATGAATTAGATGTGATTTTATTATCCTGAAGACCTTGTCCAAGACCCCGGTTATCATCCTGCATCAGACGGCGGTCCATGAACACTTCCAGCTGACCTTGGGAGGAAATGAAGCAAAAGTTTACACAATTTGATGTCTGGAAACACTATGTTTAACGTTATAGTCTTTACTTTGGTTATAAAGACAGTGCATTGAAACAATGAGCTCAAATTTATAGTGAATCTTGCAATAAAATACCAGGAATGAAGAAGCCAGAAGAAACAGTAAATTATCCTATATCTACGGGCAATTTGATACGAACAGAAAAAAAATAGATGATAGTCACCCAGTCTATTTGAAATTGATGAGCGCAGAATCCGATGGTTGTAGGAATCTCATCAGTCCCCCTGAAGAGATTCCCTGCTCTATTCCCAAATTCAAGTGCTAGATACAGATAGTCAATGAAATGCTAATATTTCCAAGTTCATGCAAATGTTATGCTAGTTTGATACAAATGTATACAGCGTTAAACTGACCAATTAAGAGCAGCAGCTGCAATGTCATTGATTGGTCAATTCTGCACACATTTCTCTAACATTTGCATCAATTTGGACTCATTAGCATTTTAGTACACACACACACACACACACACACACACACACACACACACACACACACACACACACACACACACACACACACACACACACACACACACACTTAAGTATAAAATTTCTGCCTTGGTATCTGGTTTCATACACAAAAGAGAATGTTTATTTATGCTGCAGATACATTTCAGCCTTCTAGCTCAGCACATCAGTGTATTATTCTCAGACAGCCAACCCTCAAACCCTGGACAGCATATTCAGAAACACAAATCTACAGCTGCAGCTTAAGCTAGTGAGACCTGTCATCTGCTAAAGATATAAAGTACACACAGGGTTAACAGATTTAGAGAGAGGGATCGCCCCCCCCTCATTATTCACTGGTCCAACACCCCTTGTGAAAGGAATATGATAACATCAAAGAAAGAGGAGCAGGGGGGAGATATACAGCAGTGCTAATGCTGCATACACACTTGAGATAAAAGTCTCTGGAAAAGGCAAGATCACAGACCAATTTTACCCCATTCCGTGTAATATGAGAGCCATACTCTACACCAGTGGTGCCCAATAGGTCGATCGCGATCTACCGGTAGATCGCGACCGCCTGATCGGTAGATCGCGGCCTCTTGGCCGCGTCCCATTGAAGTTAGCAGCCAGCAGCTGTATAACACAGTTTCTGCTGCTGGCCGCTGGAGGAGAGAGCCTGGCCAATCAGCGGAGAGGAGGAGAGAGCCTGGCCAATCGGGGAGGGGAGGAGAGAGCCTGGCCAATCAGGGGAGGGAAGGAGAGAGCCTGGCCAATCAGGAGAGGAGAGGCGCGCAGCCAATCAGGAAAGGAGAGGCGCGGTGCGCAGCCAATCAGGGGAGGAGAGGCGCGCAGCCAATCGGGACTCGGAGAGGCGGAAAACTTCCGAGTTCCGACTCCACTCACGCTGCCCACCGGAGCCAGGCTGATGGGGGATCTGATGGGGGAGTGCAGCTCCATAGAATAGACTGTGTAGAGTATGGCTCTCATACTACATGGAATGGGGTATAATTGGTCTGTGATCTTGCCTTTTCCAGAGACTTTTATATCAAGTGTGTATGCAGCATAAGAAACACCTAGACAAGCAATTTCCATCCCAGTTTAACCACTTGAGGACCCACGCTTTACCCCCCCTTAAGGACCAGCGCTGTATTCTGTGATCTGTGCTGGGTGGGCTCTGCAGCCGCCAGCACAGATCAGGTAGCAGGCAGAGCGACCAGATCGCCCCCCTTTTTCCCCCCTATGGGGATGATGTGTAGGGGGGGTCTGATCGCTCCTGCTGGCTGAGGTTTGCGGGGGGGGGGCACCTCAAAACCCCCCTCCGCGGCGACATTCCCCCCCTCCCTCTCCTACCTCCCTTCCTCTTGGAGATCAGAGGCTGCACAGGAACGGATCTGTCCTGTGCAGCCTCTAACAGGCTCCTGCCTGTCATGTGACAGCGATCCCCGGCCGCTGATTGGCCGGGGATCGCTGATCCAGTACAACGCTGCTACTGTTAGCAGCGTTGTACAAATGTAAACAAAGCGGATTATTTCCGCTTGCGTTTACATTTAGCCTGCGAGCCGCGATCGGCGGCCCGCAGGCTATTCACGGAGCCCCCCGCCGTGAATTGACAGGAAGCAGCCGCTCGCGCGAGCGGCTGCTTCCTGATTAATTAGCCTGCAGCCGGCGACGCAGAACTGCGTCGCTGGTCCTGCAGCTGCCACTTTGCCGACGCACGTTATGAGTGCGCGGTCGGCAAGTGGTTAAAGAACAAGCGACACCTATGCTAGCCTAGAAATAAAAAACACATATACAAGTACATAAATATTAGTTCTACTTACATAACAGATGTATTGTGCTATCCACGTAATGATTCCTGTGAAATTTATAAAGGAAAAGCAGAAAATCCTATTCAAGGTATTGACCCTTTTGCCAAGCTAATGCTGACATCATATCCTCCCTGACTCTTGTTTTCCCCCCTCCCTTCTCTTGCTCATTTTGTATTCATTAGCTGCCCTCCTCCCAGAGTCTTCAGACACTCCCACTGAGGAAACAGTAAATTCGGGCGCCTGAGGCTAGTGGACAAATCGGGCGCCGCCATTCACTTCTATAATAAATATCGTTTAATGGGCGCCCGGTAGGAAAAAAGGGCGCCGGAGAAAACTAACGTTTTAAAAGCGGCGCCCGGAGACTTAATGTTTTATTACTGTTTCTCATGATTACACATTATTTAATGATTTATACATGTTTAAATATTATTTTTAAACGAAAACCAGTACAATATTTTTCCCAAACATTATTTTTAAACGAAAAACATTACTTTTTTTTTTTTTTTTTTTTTTACATTATTTTTAAACGAAAACAATTACAGGGGGTCTTAGGTTTAGGCACCAACAGGGGGGTCTTAGGTTTAGGCACCAACAGGGGGTCTTAGGTTTAGGCACCAACAGGGGGGTCTTAGGTTTAGGCACTAACAGGGGGGTCTTAGGTTTAGGCACCAACAGGGGGTCTTAGGTTTAGGCACCAACAGGGGGGTCTTAGGTTTAGGCACCAACAGGGGGGTCTTAGGTTTAGGCACTAACAGGGGGGTCTTAGGTTTAGGCACCAACAGGGGGGTCTTAGGTTTAGGCACTAACAGGGGGGTCTAGGGGTTAGGGGTAGGTACAGGGAGGGTTACTTAGGCACCAACAGGGGGGGTCTTAGGTTTAGGCATCAACAGGGGGGTCTAGGGGTTAGGGGTAGGTACAGGGAGGGTTACTTAGTAATTTTTTTTTTAAACGTTATTATGCGTTTCATTATTTAAACGAAAGATTAACATTTTTACAATTGCCGATTTAATACACATTATTTAATGATTTATAACGTTTAAAAACATTACTTTTAAACGAAATACATTTTTAAACGTAATCCATGTTTATCGTTAAAAACCCGGCGCCCTTTTTTCCCATCGCCCCTTTTTAACGTACGCCCCACTGAGGTGTATACTAGGAATTGCACTGTCTTATCCTCCAATTTCTGAGTCACCTCAGCCTTCCTTTTAAACGCAAGTGAGCAGATAAGCAGCTAGACAGAGAAATAAAGGGAATAGGAGGAATATATTATAGATAAAAAGAACCCCCAGCATGCAACTGAATGGTAATGGCTATTAAAGGGCCAGTGCTCCTAAAGTATTTGATAATTCCAAAACATAACAGCAGAAAAAGTTGTGCAAGGATTAGCATCTTTATCACTTAAAACACTCAGATCAGTTGCTGTTGAAATTTGATTTTTATGGTGACAATACCGCTTTAATAAAGAAGTGAATCGATAGTTGTCCTTTAATACTATTCCCCACCGAGCCTTAAAGGGTACCTGAGGTGACATGTGCAATGGAGCTTGATGCAAGAAGAAGCAGTAACTCTACTGCGGACACACAGCGTAGGTTACTATTAATGCAGGGCCCAGTCAGCTGGTGTGCGCTACAAAGTGCCACATGATGCGCTCATATTCCACTAGCACGGCACTTAATGTATGCTAGCTGACAGACCTGCGCACTGTGTGCATGCCTAATAGTAATCCGCACTGTGTGTCTGCGGTAGATCTAACGCTTTTTCCTGCATCAAGGGAAGGATGAGATAGACATGTGTAAGCACAGTGGAAAGCATACAAATAACTATGCCATGTTTCTTTTCTTATTATTTTTTTTTTTTTGCCTGAAGGAATTAGACATTAGGTATGTTAGTGACAGTTTCTCTCCAGTCGGGACCTAGTTGGACAATAGTGTAATACTCGATAAGGATTTACAGCCATAAAACTTTTTCCTGGAAGAGATTAGCTTCTGAGTGTAGGGAATAGCTAAACAAGGTCAGTGGTTGATATATTTTTGTGGAGATATTGGGGTGCTGATGCTGTTAAGGATAATACAGTAATATATTTTCATTTTCCCATTTTTATATCTGCTGTGGTATGTCAAAGGTGTAGATATGCAGGCTAGATTCCTGGACTGTTCATGTATTTGAGTGGGTGGGTCACTAGACCTACATTTGCATCTAAAGAGGTCTTCAGTGAATACGACCAGTCACCTTCAATAGGCAAGGAAGCAGCTCATTAAGCTCATTAGGTCACTAGCAGTCACTTTTGATCTACTGTCCCAGGTGGGATTGTCTGCGTCTGTCTACAGGATTACAGGCAAACTGCTACCTGTAACCAAAATTCAATCTTTTCATGGATGTGCTAAAATACACTTTAACCAAGGAAATAATGTGGAGGAAGCTTTTTGATGTCTGCAGAGTTCAATGGGTGAGATTGTGTCCTGCCAAACTTCAAGAAGCTAAAACAGGAACCCCCTTTGAAGTGCATATCACAAGAAGGATTATGACAAGCGTTCGGGGATGTCACAAACGGGGAAACTGCATTAGTTCCTGGGGGCTGGACATTAAATGTCCCAGGGGACACTTCAGACTATTTAAGGTGGCCCAGGACAGCCACCGGGGTCTTCTCTCGGAGGTAGCGAATAGCTAGGGAGGATCGCGACTCCTGGTCGAAACGGCGTCCTCCCGTCAAACAACGTTCTAACCTAAGCTGGTAACGTTCTTTTTTCCCCCGTTTATTTTTACGCAAATATCCGTGTGTGTTATCTTTGTAACCTCTTATTTTTGTAACTTTTATCTTGTAACATTTTTACTTTGTTTTTTGTAATCTTTTTGTATATATTAAGTTCTGCATTGTTCTATGTTTTTCTAGAATATTAAATTATTATTTAATAAGTTTGACTTCTGCCGTACTAAACTAACACTCATAGCCTAGAAGAGACTGAAGTGTAACCGTGTATAAGTTCATGCCTAATTGTACGCTTGAGCAACACTACCGTATGAAATTGTAATTGCATTGTGTGTGGGGGCGTTTGTCATACGTTGGCCTAAGCGCGCAGCTGACCCAACGTACGAACAACGCCAGTGCGAGTAGCAACAGCAGAGTGGCTAACAGTATCGTTCGGAACGACTGTTAGTGGGTCTTTGCTTCACGACAGTGTAAGATTGCAACTGTGTGTGTGTGTGGGTGCGTGGCGTTCCCGTATTTGGCCTAAGCGCAAAGCTGACCCAAATACGAAAACGCAGATTGCGTATTGAGCACTCGATAGCTGAGTGAACGTGTCTAGCAACGCTAGTGGTGGCAGTGGGAAGTGTTTGAGGGGTTCCAGCCTTGTTTGTAGCTTAAATAAGGCTGTTCCCCGCTTAATCTGGTCAAACCCGCAGTCGGGAACCGTATACGCAGGCGTGCCGCGGGCCGGTTCCTGACATAATTGGCTGGCAGTGGTGGCATCGTTTAGTACATTAGTACGCAGTTTAGCTTGCTATTCTGAGTACTAAAGGCTGGAAGCTTGCTAGAAGCAACTAGCCTACAGAAGTCTACTCAGTGCAGAATCTATATACGTTTTTTTTTTTTTGTTCAAAGATACACACTTGGTGTTTGCTTTCCCTCCCCCCTTTTTTCTTTTTATTTTGTGCAACACGATGGCTCAGAAAGCATCCAGCTATGCAAGGCAAAACAAAGAGATACTACTCAACCTGTGTGAGCACAAAGGCATCAAGACGGTGAGCGGCCAGACTAAGGAGCAGTTAGTTCGTGCGCTCGAGGAGTATGATGAGGCAGAGCAAGCCCGTGCTTCAACGTCAGTGGATGCAGCTCACGACACGCCAGAGGAGGAATCGCTCCCGCTACAGGATGCGAGTGGAGACGATGTCCTGGATGATCCACCGAACACTGAGATGA
Organism: Hyperolius riggenbachi; assembly: GCF_040937935.1. Lineage (NCBI taxonomy): Eukaryota > Metazoa > Chordata > Amphibia > Anura > Hyperoliidae > Hyperolius > Hyperolius riggenbachi. Next base: position 553,115,820 of record NC_090646.1, read on the forward strand.
CATCTCTGGAAGCTGATCTACAGCTACTGAACTCGGCTGATCCTGAACTGCGCCTAAAGCTGATCCTACTGCACCGACAGGCAGAGGAGGGAAGAGCTGAACGGCGACGCCAGGCCGAGAGTGAAAGACGCCAGGCCGAGAGGGAACAAGCTGCACAGCGACACCAGGCCGAGAGGGAAAGAGCTGAACGGCAACACCAGCTGGAGCTGGCTAAACTTCAGCAGCAGAACCGGTCTGCTGGACCCGCAGAACGCGAAGGTGAGCGAGTCCACAGAATCCCCCTGGATAAGTTCCCCGCTATGGACAAGGACTCTGACATAGACACTTTCCTACAGGGGTTTGAAAGGACTTGTCGGCAGTATGGGGTGCCCCGTGAGCAGTGGGCAAGATACCTCACACCAGGGCTGAGAGGCAAGGCCCTGGAGGCGTTTGTGAGTCTCCCCCAGGAGGAAGAAACAGACTTTGAGGCAATTAAGAAAGCCATCATTGCACGATACCACCTCACGCCAGAGGTGTATCGAAAACGTTTCAGGACAGTGCAGCGAGGTCCTAATGACAGTTACCTGGATCACGCGTGCAACCTGCGCACTGCCTTCCAGCAGTGGTTAAAAGGACTGTCAGTCAAAACCTTGGATGCCCTGCAGGAGCTGATGATAAAAGACCAGTTCCTACACACCTGTCCTGTTGAGGTCCGGCTGTTTGTGCTGGATCGAGAACCAAAGACAGTGGATGAGGCTGCGGAAATGGCCGATGCCTACACCGCCCATAGAGCACCTGAGTCCCGGAGGACTACTACGCCCAGCTGGAGAGGAGAACAGATGGCTAAACCTGTTTCACCCAGCACCCAGAGGAGGCAAGCACCGCTGTCTACTGGATTCAAGCAACCTGACACTCGGAAATGCTTTGTATGTGACAGGGTGGGTCATATCAGCACGACGTGCCCAGAGAGGAAGAGGGAGGCCCCAAAATCCAGTGAGGCCTCAAACCCCAGAGAAGTCCCAACGGCTTTGTGTGCTACCAGGAATGCCACTGGCTATGCAGAGAATCTGCAGCTTGTCTCGGTTGGGGGTACAGTTGCCACTGGGCTGAGAGACACTGGAGCAGAAGTGACTCTCATACATCCCCAGCTTGTGAACCCAGAGCAGTACATACCTGGGAAAATGATTGCTGTCAGAGGAATTGGGGGTGTCACCCCAGCCATACCCACCGCCTTGGTCCACCTGGATTGGGGGGCCGGCAGCGGATTAAAAGAAGTTGGGGTAACTGACAAAATCCCCACCAATGTTTTGCTGGGTACTGACCTGGGACGGTTAGTAGCCCGGTATGAGCCTAATCCAACCCCCGTGGAGCCTGCATCCCCAGCAGAAGTTCAGGACTCTTGCAAGGTACTGTTTGATAATGCTGTGCAAGTGGGGAGTGCTAGTGGGGCCCCAGGGACTAGGGACTGTGTGTTAGGAGCCAGCCCTAGTGATTCTCCAGTGCCTAGGCCTGGAGTGGGACATGTTGATACAAAGAATGCAGAAATTGATAATGTCATTTGTGACGCACGGACTATCGAAGCGATCGATGCAAGAACTGTTGATGCTACTTGTGAAGTGCTGAGTAGCAATGTGTGTAATGCAGCAGATAATGTTGATGTAGAATGTAATGTTCTAAATGTCAATATGTGTAAGATGGATAATGCTGATGTCATATGTGTTGTGCTACATAATGCTGTGTGTCAGGTGGACACTCCGTCGGCTGCAGGAGTAACCAGCCGGGCTCGCTGGGCTGCAGCAGATGGATTGCCCACTGAAGGGGCAGACGGCACCAGGCCAGATCTTTCCCCTTCAGATGTTTTTAAGACCAAATGTGATGTGATTCATGATGTGTATAATGTGGACACTCCCTCAGCTGCAGTGGTAACCCGCAGCGCTAGCGGGTCTACAGCAGAGGGACTGTCCACCGAAGTGGCAAATGTTGCTGGGTCAGCCACACCCAATTCGGAACCTGGCCCGGAGGGCCCAGGAGCCTCTCCGTCTGCAGCCTTCCTGGAATGTGTGACAGGCAGCACTGAGCTCTCTGGGGCTGTTCGATTTGACAGCAGCCTGGAAGAGCTCAGGGGGCTAGCCAGCAGGTCACCAGCTGGGAGGGGCGGGCTGAGAGGGTCCTCGGAAGTTATTCCCTCTGAGCTGTCCGAAGTGGAGGAGGCAGACCGGCAGATAATCGTTCCCCAAAGGGACCGAGAGATAGGTCCCGCCACTATAGAGAGAGTGCGTGTAGCGACGGTGGGGACCCTTCCCCAGCTGCAGCACTGTCTTTATGGTCACGAATTCACGGTCGTCACTGACCCGCATTCCCCTGGTTGGTTACGTCAGGTTGCCAAGGGCAACGACACATTGCAGCAACCTGACCTAGCTTTCCAGTCGTGTAGCTTGGAGCTAACTGACAGGTGGGGAACCCTCCTGAGGATGCTAAAGGGTTACCCCACCCGGCCAGGCCGTCAATGTAGGCTTTGGCAGGATGATTCTTTAGAATCACCTGCCAGCGCTATCCGGAAGGGGAGCAATCATGGGAATGCTGATGGACTGTCCCGTCAAGCAGAACCAACAATGTAGGTGCTGGCAGGATAATCTGGGAAGATCATCTGCCTTGCACCAAGTTAACGGCGGAGGTGTGGAGATATTGGGGTGCTGATGCTGTTAAGGATAATACAGTAATATATTTTCATTTTCCCATTTTTATATCTGCTGTGGTATGTCAAAGGTGTAGATATGCAGGCTAGATTCCTGGACTGTTCATGTATTTGTGTGGGTGGGTCACTAGACCTACATTTGCATCTAAAGAGGTCTTCAGTGAATACGACCAGTCACCTTCAATAGGCAAGGAAGCAGCTCATTAAGCTCATTAGGTCACTAGCAGTCACTTTTGATCTACTGTCCCAGGTGGGATTGTCTGCGTCTGTCTACAGGATTACAGGCAAACTGCTACCTGTAACCAAAATTCAATCTTTTCATGGATGTGCTAAAATACACTTTAACCAAGGAAATAATGTGGAGGAAGCTTTTTGATGTCTGCAGAGTTCAATGGGTGAGATTGTGTCCTGCCAAACTTCAAGAAGCTAAAACAGGAACCCCCTTTGAAGTGCATATCACAAGAAGGATTATGACAAGCGTTCGGGGATGTCACAAACGGGGAAACTGCATTAGTTCCTGGGGGCTGGACATTAAATGCCCCAGGGGACACTTCAGACTATTTAAGGTGGCCCAGGACAGCCACCGGGGTCTTCTCTCGGAGGTAGCGAATAGCTAGGGAGGATCGCGACTCCTGGTCGAAACGGCGTCCTCCCGTCAAACAACGTTCTAACCTAAGCTGGTAACGTTCTTTTTTCCCCCGTTTATTTTTACGCAAATATCCGTGTGTGTTATCTTTGTAACCTCTTATTTTTGTAACTTTTATCTTGTAACATTTTTACTTTGTTTTTTGTAATCTTTTTGTATATATTAAGTTCTGCATTGTTCTATGTTTTTCTAGAATATTAAATTATTATTTAATAAGTTTGACTTCTGCCGTACTAAACTAACACTCATAGCCTAGAAGAGACTGAAGTGTAACCGTGTATAAGTTCATGCCTAATTGTACGCTTGAGCAACACTACCGTATGAAATTGTAATTGCATTGTGTGTGGGGGCGTTTGTCATACGTTGGCCTAAGCGCGCAGCTGACCCAACGTACGAACAACGCCAGTGCGAGTAGCAACAGCAGAGTGGCTAACAGTATCGTTCGGAACGACTGTTAGTGGGTCTTTGCTTCACGACAGTGTAAGATTGCAACTGTGTGTGTGTGTGGGTGCGTGGCGTTCCCGTATTTGGCCTAAGCGCAAAGCTGACCCAAATACGAAAACGCAGATTGCGTATTGAGCACTCGATAGCTGAGTGAACGTGTCTAGCAACGCTAGTGGTGGCAGTGGGAAGTGTTTGAGGGGTTCCAGCCTTGTTTGTAGCTTAAATAAGGCTGTTCCCCGCTTAATCTGGTCAAACCCGCAGTTGGGAACCGTATACGCAGGCGTGCCGTGGGCCGGTTCCTGACAATTTTGGCTTAAAACTTTCAGACTGTGTGAATGAATGTATCTTTGGGTTAAGACAATACTACTTTTTAGCTTGTACACATAAAATAAAACTGTGGAATTCTAAAAAAGTCCTTTTTAGGAGTAGGAGGATAGATACAATTGTTAGTATCCCATTTGCAGGAATAAACAGCAGAACTTCTGCGATTAAAATATGTGCTGCTTAGCATACCATCATCAGATTAATGGCTGAGCTGGACAAAAAATGGCTGGGGCATTGATTCATGACCTCAAGAGCGATATAAAGCTTATGCAGCGATTAAAGTGTGCCCGAGGCGGTGTATGGAAATGTGTTAGGAGGGAATTCTCTATTGATGGGCATGAATATTATACGCCTCTTTGGAGTAACCCCGCACTGCCTGAATTTAACACCATCCCTGACCACAATTTTTGGAGTTCACATGGTATTGTCTTCTTGGGGCACATTCTTACGCAAGGGCAACTACTTACCTTCCATGCCTTGGTAGCTAAGTTCAAATTACCTATCAGCCAGCAGTTTAGATACCTACAATTGAAGCACGCCTTCATGTGTCAATTCAAGCATCTACCCCTTAAGATATATAACCCGCCCATCATAGATATGATAGCCAATGGCCCTACCCCACATTTGATAGGGAACATATATAAAGTAATGGCCAACAATAACGCCCTGGAGCGCACGATGAAATCCAGGGACAAGTGGGAGGTAGCGGGTGTTGAGATTCAGGATGACGACTGGGAAGATGCTCTTTTTATGGTTAAGAAGTCCACTCCTTGCTTGCGTGAACGCAGCACTCAACTATATATATTACATCAAGTATACCTTACCCCAGCTATAGTCTCTAAATACAATTCCGCTCAGTCAGATGCCTGTCCCAGATGCTTAATTGCTTCCCCCTCCTTCATGCATTTGTTATGGGAGTGTCCCCCCCCTGACTGCTTTTTGGACCCAAGTCACCAAATTCATACACGACAAAATGGGAAGCCCCGTCCCACTGGACCCCATTCTATGCCTATTAGGCGTTATACAAATTGAAGACTTAGATTCCTCTTCCAAAACCCTCCTATCTGAAACACTTTTTATGGCCAGGCAAGAAATTGACAGTAAATGGCTGTCTCCTTTGCTGCCGACCATATCCAATTGGAAGAAAAGAGTCAATAACTCCATCCCATATAAAAGGTTAATATATGCCCACAGAGGCTGTGAGAAAAAATTTCACCTAGTCTGGGACAAATGGAAAATATCTTAATGTACCTCCCCTCCCACCATTCCTAGTAAACCTCCTCCTCTAAGTTTCCCTGCGAACCCTGGCCTATAAATAGAATAAATGCTTGACTGCGCCCTAGACCTAAGAGATCTCCTATGCTATGCTCAATTTGGTGTATGCCATCAACTCATTGAGAAGAAATAGTTCCACATCCACTTGATATACCTTCTTCAAAATGCCTGTACTGTATATGCATCTATAAGTTGTATATCTGTCTTTTCCTGCTCTATTGTCAGATATTTCCCCACTGATGTACACCCACCAGATGTAATTATGTACTCTCGTACTTCATTCCCTTTTACTCTGTACAATATTTGAAATTATCAATAAAGCCTTGTTTTTTGTTAAAAAAAAAAGTGTGCCCGAGGCAATATATAAAATAAGATAAACATGTGTATGTACAGTACAAAACATTAATAACCAGGGTGTTACTTGTTTTATTTTGCTGCCTGAAAGAGGTAATGGCCTCAATTCTCTAAGATCATGCTGGAAATGATAAGGCATTTTCACACGCAGTTAATAAACAGCCTGTCTTTAACTCTGGAGTTATTTTAAGGATTGAAGAGTTAACATAAAGACAGAAGAGTTAACTTTAGGTTTGCCTGAGGTAAAATGTTTCCTGAATACGACATGCCTCATCACCATGTTGATAACTCTAGAAACGTTATTAAAGAAAACCTAAACTGAAATTTAAAAGTCAAAATAAACATACACAAGCCATACGTACTTCCCGTGTAGTCTACTCCTCAATCTCTTTCTCCTGTCCCGCGTCCTGTTTTTCCACTGTGATCAAGGGAATTCTTTGTCCTCCATTTTGAAAATGGCCTTTACCCCATAACAACTTTCTGGTCAGCACACTGTTAAACTGTAACATCGCCCACTTAAGCCATAGGGAAACATGGACATTACTTGGCACAGCAGTTGTCCTCTCAGCTATAACTGACAGCAACTGATAAATAACTGACAGCAACTGATATATTTCAGTTCTGACAAAATGTTGTCAGAACTGGAAGGGATCATTGTTAGAAGAAAATGGTGAGCTTTTGAGAGGAACTGAGGGCAAAGTAACTATGTAATGTTCATTTGAAGTTACCTCATGTGTTTATTTTAAATAATATTACTCAGTACAGGTTCCCTTTAAAGACAGGAGATACGCTTAGTGAATTGAGGCCAATGTCTAGGCATGGAAGTGACAGCTTCTGTCTTGTCAGTACCTTGTCGGGAATATAGTAAATATCACTGGTAAGCAAATTACAGTCCTGAACTTTTTCCTGGCAGAAAACAACTTGTAAAGGGCAGAAAAAGGACAAAAGTTCATGTATTTAACTATAGGACACAATATGCTGCCACAAAGCAAAGACAGTAAAAGATTCAACTTACTTTGTAAATGTTTAAATATAAAAGATAACAATTGGATATTTAAAGTTATTTTTAGTAAGAGTAGGAGGCTAAATATAATTGTTTATCTCATCAGTTTAATTTCACCTCAGGTTCACTTTAAAGGGAACCTTAACAGAGAGATATGGATGTTTCCTTTTAAACAATACCAGTGGCTTGGCAGTCCTGATGATGTTTTGGGCTGCAATAGTGGCAGAATCACACACCTGAAACAAGCATGCAGCTAATCCAGTCTGACTTCAGTCGGAGCACCTGATCTGCATGCTTGTTCAGGGGTTGGGGCTAAAAGTATTAGAGACACAGGAGCAGCAGGAGAGTCAGGCGACTTATTTAAAAAGGAAAAATCCATATCCTTCTCAGTTTAGGTTCCCTTTCAGTCAATCAGTGCCAGTGACTGCCTACAAATGACTAAAAACAATTTGGCATTCTTAAATCAGGAGGCTATGTTACTGAATTGCATCACTATGTATGTACCGTTTCAAGATGGTGGGAGGAGCCATGCAAATCATCACTGCCTTTGTGAGGAAGGAAATGCACCCAGAAGTGTTGAGTTGAAGCAGACCTAACTGCATATTCACTTCACCACAAGAAAAATTATTATTATTTTTTTTTTTCACTGATGAGTGGCAAATAGCCCTATATGGCAGTATATATGCCACTTTGGTTTATGATCCTGTGTAATTAACAGCTATAGTTGTGTTATAAACTAACAGCTCAAGTTGCATGTGTATATGTAAAAAGGCACCCGGAAAAAAGGGTGCTAGAGATACCTGCTAGTAGAATATTGGTAAGATTTCCAATATACTACTTATAAACAAAATAGTAAAATATCAGTAACATAACCCTAGTCTCATACAATACCCTACACTTTACCGATGCCTAACCCTAACACCCTGGTGATGCCCAACCTTAACCCAGCCCCCCTCCCGGTACCTAATCTTAGCCCCCCCCCTCACACACACAAACTCCTAACATCAAAGAACCTCCACCCCCAATCCTCAATATTTTCACCGTTATAAGCGGCAATATTAAAAGCCGCAATTAGCGGCTATAAACTGCTAAATAGGGGCTGTAAGTGGCTACTATGGTAAATAGTGGCTATAAATCATCATTTTTAGCTGCTAATCATGGCTTTAACATTGCAATGGTGGTGCCTTTATTTTCCCTTTTTGCTAGCTTTGACTTGCACTACCAGGCTCACCGAGGAAAAAGAGAATTGTCTGTGTGATATGTTTTATGGGTTCCATTCAGGGAGAAGTCATCTTATGCAATTATTAGAGGCGAGGACGCATATTGAAATCTACGCCCTAGCAGCCAGATAGCCATCAAAACAGGGCGTAGATTTCAATCAGCGTGTGCCATAAAGTAGTTAAAGAAGCCAAATTACACTTTGCAGTTTTTTGTTTTTTTTTAAGTATTTCCGCTCACTCTATAAATCTTTACCCATTGTAAAGACTAATATGGCATATATACGGTACCTAATGTAAAGTTCTTTGGCTGAAAATAGCAGTGTAGTACATTGTACAGCGCCACAGAATATGTTTGCGCTTTATAAATAAAATAATAATAATAATATAGTGCAATATATATGATACTAATGTGTACACTTGAAAAGGAGAATAAAAAAAATGTTATAGTAAGTTAAAACAAGAATGGAACTTCAAATTATGCAGAGACAAAATGCCTGCATATATTAGTTTATTGACCCATTGCTAATCCACACTTTAACATTTAAACTATTTAAGCGAATAAACAGTGAAGTTCGGTTTCATTAAAATAGGCCACTGCCTTAACCAAAGTCATTGATTGGAAACAAAAGACTGTCAAAGCACAGAGGCTGGCCAGGAGAGAACAGGTCAGCTTTTATTATCTACTCACCATTTCTCAAACTGGCAATGCCAAGCGCCTGTGCAGCATGCAGCGTTAATCGGCTAGAGTCGTCCTGAATATAAGCCATTGTGCTCATTGGATACACATTTGCCTGAAGAGGTAATTTGTTCAAAGTCTGCCGTGGCTGGATCTGTCACAAAATAAAAGGAAGTAGCAAAGAGAGGTTTGTAAAAAGATATCTCAAATACCAAAGCTTTAATCTGTGCTAAAGAACTCCACAAAAAAATAATTAAAGGTGTCCACATACATTATAATCGGATTACGGAGGGGAAAAAAAAAACCTTGCCAAAAATGAGACTTCAAAGAATATAAATGTCTACTTCAAGACCAGTCACATATACGGTACATAGCTATTATTTCAGCTTGACACACTAAACAAATAACCATTAAAGGGAACCTAAACAGAGGGATATGGATGTTTCCTTTTAAACAATACCAGTTGCCTGGCAGTCCTGCTGATCTCTTTGGCTGCAGTAGTGGCTGAATCACACACCTGAAACAAGCATGCAGCTAATCCAGTCTGACTTCAGTCAGAGCACCTGATCTGCATGCTTGTTCAGGGGCTGTGGCTGAAAGTATAGGAGGGCACAGGATCAGCAGGAGAGTCCGGTAACTGGTATTATTTTAAAAGGAAAAATCCATATCCTTCTCAGTTTAGGTTCCCGTTAAAATTAATGTGTACTTTACTAATTTACAATTAAGAATATCAGAAAAAATTATAACCCATATAAAAACTTGTAAAACCATATTATCTTGGATAAAAAAAAAAAAAAAAGGTCTAATAGGTAGTTCGGATTTGCTGCCGACTGGTTCATATCACATAGCTGATGTATATAGTATCTGCACATAATTCAAAAGCCAATCTAAAACTGCAAAAGCTTCCAAAGCTCATTCCTCAGAAAAGACATAGTACATATTCATAATCATTTCAGAGCTAATGCAATAACATACATCAGAGGCCTGGAATGTGAAGTAAGCCTATAAATCAGTAAGCACTACCTCTGTACCATTGACCCCTCTTTCCTGACCGGTTTCACTATTGCATCATCAGGGGCTTACTAGGTTCCTGTCATAAGAGCTCGTATGCAAGTGGAAATGTTGCCTTTATTGTATTTGTTAGATCTTATAGTGTGGGTCTATACCAAGGCTGATAAGCCTGTTTTCTTTGCTGTGGTGGAAGACGATTTGCATTATTTTAACTCATTAGCACTGAAGTGGTTCAAATCACAGTCAGAATTGCTGAAAGGTTGTAAATAATGGCTGTTACATTGCCATAGCATGGTGTACCTAGAGCAAGATTTTTAATTTTTTTGTAAATCAATCCAAAACAGCTCGGCATTGCTAACACTTCATACTGCAGGCACCTGCAGTTTCAGATCGAATTCCAATAACAAATATGTCACAAAATATTGAAAGTATCCCCCAAGTTCTAATTCTTTGGAGTTTTATTGCAGTAATTGTGCCCCCCAGATCCCCCCCCCCCCCCACCATGCCCTTACTTCCTGCAGTTTCAACCAGGGCAGGAAGTGAAGCATATGTCTCCAACTGGGATAAGCAGCAAAGAAAAGGAAAACATTTTAGTTAGAGCCTTTAGAAAGACTTAAATAAAATCTTTGCCCTGGTTCTTATACAAGTTTCTTTTTTGCAGGCTGCTAAAAGTGCAAACAAGTAGTTTCTGTTCATGCAGTCCATCCATAAATCAATCCTGATGAGCGGCCAGTGACCCCGGCAGCAGCTGTGCAAGTACCAGCACACGGGGTTATGCTACTGCAGCAATTTACAATCATTTCATCATTATTCGGTAATAATGTTGCAGATGTACACTCCAATACAATTCTATTAGGAATAGAGTGAAAATCTATGTATATTTAATACTAAGAACATAGGGTAATGTATTCAACTCCATCTTCATGTTTACAAGTCACTGTACTGGCCTTTGTCCAGCTGGAGGGTTTCTGCTTAAAAAGGAGAACTCCAGTCTAATCAAAAGTACAATACTGTTGGAGAAGCAGCAGAGAACACACTGCCTTTACATAGCAATGAATGCGGTTTATGGTCTGGTTAGTCATAAGTAGCCATCTCAAACATTTTAAACTGCTTCATGCTTTGTTAATAATGAACATGCACCTTTTTATAAGCGTATAACTGTTTTCTTGAAAATCATTTCAAGAGTCATTTTTAATGGCATTCAATTTAGTAAGTAGTGGGTTTTTTTTGTAGGTTTTTGAGGAGTGTTTAATGGAAAGTCTTCTAACATGCAAAACTTCACAGACCCAAGAAATGAAAGCTGCATCAACAAATGAAAGACGCTAGCTGCTGGACACCCTGTTTTGCGGCACGGTGGCCGAGGGACACCCTGTTTTGCGGCACGGTGGCCGAGGGACACCCTGTTCTGCGGCACGGTGGCCGAGGGACACCCTGTTCTGCGGCACGGTGGCCGAGGGACACCCTGTTCTGCGGCACGGTGGCCGAGGGACACCCTGTTCTGCGGCACGGTGGCCGAGGGACACCCTGTTCTGCGGCACGGTGGCCGAGGGACACCCTGTTCTGCGGCACGGTGGCCGAGGGACACCCTGTTCTGCGGCACGGTGGCCGAGGGACACCCTGTTCTGCGGCACGGTGGCCGAGGGACACCCTGTTCTGCGGCATGGTGGCCGAGGGACACCCTGTTCTGCGGCATGGTGGCCGAGGGACACCCTGTTCTGCGGCATGGTGGCCAACAGACACCCTGTTCTGCAGCATGATGGCCAACGGACACCCTGTTCTGCAGCACGATGGCCAAGGGACACCCTGTTCTACAGCATGATGGCCAAGGGACACCCTGTTCTGCAGCATGATGGCCGAGAGACACCCTGCTCTGCAGCATGGTGGCCGAGAGACACCCTGATGTGCAGCATGTTGGCCAAGGGACACCCTGTTCTGCAGCATGATGGCCAAGGGACACCCTGTTCTGCACCATGGTGGCACAGGGACACATTTATCAGGAAAATATTTGACACTAGCACACAAAAACTCTGTATACTGTTTTTATGTGGGAGATTGTGGAAAGTTGGTGCTATCTAGGAAGACTTTTTTTCTGAAAGGAATGAAAAGTGCATGGATTGTAAATAAATGCTGCTTGTACCTGGTATCCATTCAGGTCAGAATAAAACTTATTTTTGCTATGGATGTCTGAAGATATTCTCATCACAATTTCACGATTAAACTCTCCTCGAATATCCACAATATTAGTTATTTCCGGTGACTGTCCTTCAACACCTGCGGAATACAAGATTCAAGATCATCAGGTTACAAAAAAAAAACCAAAAAACAAACATTTGAAATGTAAAGACGCACAATGATCATCACTCAGCCCAAATAAGGCAACACTGCTTAACAATTATGCTTTTCTTTAAAATGTCCCCAAACTCATGGAGCTCACCTTGCCTAGAGATATAGCGATTCTCTAAAATTATTATTATTTAGCCTATTACTTATGTACTGTTCCCCTCCCCTTCGTATGAAGTTTTCTCCATAGGAATGAACATGTATGCTCACGTACAATACACAGATTTCATGATTTTATGTCCTATAATCGTCCAATGTCTACACTAAACTTAAAGAGAATCTGTACTCTAAAATTTTTTACAATAAAAAGCATACCATTCTATTCATTATGTTCTCCTGGACCCCTCTGTGCTGTTTCTGCCACTCCCTGCTGCAATCCGGGCTTGTAATTGCCAGTTTTAGGCAGTGTTTACAAACAAAAAACATGGCTGCTAACCAGAATGTGACAGGCTCAGAGAAGCTCTGTCTGTGAGTCATACACGCAGCATACAGAGCCTGCAGGGGGCGTGGAGGGGGTGTGCATAGCTTCTCCCTATCACAGTAGAGCAGCACATTCCTGCTTGAGCCGACAAAGCAAAGAAGATTAGATTATATAACAGAGATATTACAGAGACAGTGCAACTAGAAAAGGCTGCAGTAAGACAGACCACATTAGAACAGGTATAGGAACTTATAGGATAGAAGAAATAAGGCTGAAAATTTTGTTACAGAGTCTCTTTAAACCAAACTAATCTTTGAAGATCTGTACCAAGTGAGATACAGACATGATCAAACAGCTCTGTAGGACTGAGCCAATTACACATGTTCTTTTCTGAGATGGAAATGTGATAGATACTAAGAAATAAAATCTTAGGTCTATGGAAGGCCAGGTCCATCATCAGAAAGTAAATCCTCAACTAATTAGGCGAGTGGCAACAAACTACTAAAAGTATCTAGGTGCCACAGGGTGTACGTATGACGGCTCACCCATTCACTCCCGATTCCCGATGGCGTTAAAAACCATTTCCCCTCCAAGTCATAGCTTGGAGGGAGAAGTAATTTGAGGTATGGCGATTCCCGGAATCCTGAATTAACTTGTGCTAACTGCGCACTGTAGCATTAGTGCTGTAGCGCCCCCCAGCTCAGGCGCTTAAAACCACCTGCTTTGACCTTAAGGGCCATGTCACACCAGTCTATTTTGCAGCTGGCGACAATACAAGCTATGCAGCAATAACCATCTGGTAGTGTTCCATAGCTGTAAGCAGCTGCCTTGGAAAACATTAGTAACAACTTAAGATACAGATTTGAAGCTACTAACAGAAACTTGCTGAACGTTTCTTCAAGAGATTCTACAATTCAGTCACAATAGCATAAACTGACTAGCCAAGTTATTAAAGAAAATAAATCAATAAGAAAAGCTACTGTTCTGAATACCACAGAGGTGGAAAATATCAACCCATTTTACCCATAATACAGCAGCAGTGGAACACATTAGGAGATAGAGAGACCTGCCCTTTTGGGCTTACAATCTAGGCGGTTTACAATAAATGCAAAGCTTAAGGGAATGGCAGCAGCAAGTAGGAAGCAGGTACAAGTATGTCACTGCCAGTCTGTGATTCATCCTATATTCATTATAGGTGACTGACCCTTTAATTTTCTGGCAATATATGTGAAGATTAAAGGGAGATCTTCAAAGCTGCTTCAAATAATCTGAAATGCTGCCTCATTTGTCAAAATGAGGATTTGAGAGGTTACAATGTCTGCAACAAGAAAGGCAAATTGTGAAGGAGGATTAAAGCAGATCTATGAGCAAATATTAAATAATTCACGTTTTCCATAATATGCTCAAATAAGGATTTAATTACTTTTATAAACAGTAAATGTATCTGACTTTGTATGGATGATAAGGGAGAACTCTAGCCCACGCTAAAGAAGGTTTTTCCACTTGGTGATACAAGTTACTGTGATTAATATTTGAACCTCATTTTCCATTGCCAATAATCTGCTTTAAAAAGAGATACTGAAAAATAATTGATGAGCGCATATAACGGGATACAACTTCCTCTTCCAGTTTCTCAACTTAATTAGAATGGATAATATAATAACAATAACATTTGCAAAACTGCTGGAAGATGCTTTGGACTCCCTTTAAACTCAATCATGATATTGCATTCTTGGCATGCCTGCATATAGTTGACCATTATCAGCTTTTATTCTATTCCTTTGGCAATGCAGTTAACACTTCAAGGTAGTACAAAGTGCTCAAAGTGTAATGCTCCGCGTGTAAACATTCATAAAAACAGCATTTTCACCAGAAATTGCAGAAATCATTCTTGACACAATATGCCAAGCAACTTCACTTAGACAGTGCCCAGCTACTCTTTTGCCTTTAACCACCTGGGCGTTATGGACGAGCTCAGTTCGTCCAGTAACGCCGTGGTGGATTGCTCAGGCCCTGGTGGGCCGATTTGCATAAATTTCTTTACCGCAGCTCGCCACCGATCCGCCGCTACCCACCGCGAAAGAGGCCCCCCCCCCGCAGACCCCTTGCGCAGCCTGGCCAATCACCGTCAGGCTGCGCTATGGGGTGGATCGGGACTCCCCCTGACGTCAGTCCGATCGCCGTCATGGCGACGGGGGAAGCCATACAGGAAATCCCGTTCAGAACGGGATTTCCTGATAGGTATTAATGCCGGCGGCAATCGGAAGGGTGGGAGGGAGAGAGCAGGGAGGGGGGAAATCATGTGGCTAGTGCTAGGCTAGCTACATGAAAAAATTAAATTAGGTAAAAAAAAAAACCTACTGCGGCGGCGCGTAATCAAAACGCCACGGAGGTTAAAGGTGCAATTATACTGAAAGCCTTCAGACAGCTAATTTGTTTCTCTAGCCATTTCCTGACTCGTTCAAGTATCAAGAATTGTACAGCTGACCAGACAGAACTATAACTAATAACTTCTGAAGGAAAACCATATTTAAAAGATATTCACTTTTCACATATACACGTATAGCCCGATTTTGCAGTCTGTGACAGGGAAGGCTGTAATGTGATCCGTAACATTGCACAGTGCTTTTAAGCCTTGTATACACGGAGGCACTTTTGTTTGCTGTCAGTGGTGTCGCTGTACAGATGCATCACTAGCCTCTAGGCTTGCAATGCATCTGTTGCTATGGGGGGGGGACAAGCAGTGCATGGGGGAGTGGGGAGAACAATGCGATTGATGATCACTCATCACTGGAGATCACTAAAGATCTAGCATGCTGAATATTTAGCAAGCATCAGACAGCCGCTGTACACATGCTGGATTATCTCAAGAGTCTCAAGGTAAATCCAGCGTGTCTGTAGCTTTAGAATAGCTTGTTTACGGGAGGGTAACTGATCAGCTGCTGATCTCATGTTCTTTTAATAGAAAAAGTCAGAAGAACTTTGCTGTTTGCTCAGAGAGGACTTGCAGAACAGGGAATGCCAGTAGTTGTTGTTGTAGTGTATCTGATGCCGCGCAGGAGGATTTCTCAGGCCCTGCTGGGCCGCATTGCATAATTTTTTTTTTGCAACACACAGCTAGCACTTTGCTAGCTGCATGTGCATTCCGATCGCCGCCACTACCTGCCGATTAGCCGGCGATCGCCGCGCCGCCCCCCCCCCCCCCCCCAGACCCCGTGCGCTGCTTGGCCAATCATTTCAGGCAACAAAGTCAACATTTGATTGAAGATTTACTATGGGCATAGATAAACAGAGAACTTTACATGACGCCCTGCAGACAGACAATGGAGTGATTTGTTCCCTGCAGATTGCTCAGGCAATGTGTCAGCATGTTATAAAATGTGTAAATATATATGGCTAGTAGACATACTACTCACCCTGAACATTATACAGCCGTACTGTATGCATTAAATGATTGAAGAAACAAACCACCTCGGTAAAAACACTTCCATGGGTGACTCTCACAGTTGGTGGGTCTGAAACATACGGCTGAAATACAGTAAAGGAAAAAAATGCATTTTAGCAATTAACACAAAATAATACAAAATTAAAAAGCATTGTAGACAGTAGAATGTCGTTATAGTACACTCAGTTCTCTGGTCCCAGCAACCGAGTCTGTATAAACATACTATGTATGATCAATTCTCATATAGAAAATGTCCGATATAGTAAACTACTTTTCCTGGTCCCTTGTAGTTTACTATAAAATGATTCTACTGTAATACATAATCAGAAGATCACTTTAGTGAAAACTTTGTGTCAAAATAATAAGTCGTTCCAGAGAAATAGGTTGCTGGAGTGCAGAACCCAAGCATTCTTCCTAGTTACCTGAGCCACACAACATTAAATAACTTATAGGGAAAGCTTCGGAGGTAGATATAGATGAGCCAAACTGACTGTTACATGTAAAAATAATATGGACCTACTGACAGCTTTGAAATGTAATTTTCAAGGAAGTTAGAACAGTCATTATAAATGTTTTACATAATATACAGTTTGATTGGCCAAGTCTGTGCTGTTTGTTTAGTATCATCACTATTAAAGCGTACATGTAGTGACATGAAGCTTGATGAAATACAGCGGTTGGACAAAATAATGGAAACGCCTAACATTTTGGCATCGTAATCTTTGAACATGTTTTAAGCAATCAAAACTTGACATATGTTAATTTCTTTTTGTTTATTATTTTTGTTATTTGATACGTTTAATCAAAATAATTTTTTTTTTTTACAGCTTATTTCAACAAAAGTTGCTTATAATTTATAAAAATGGAACATCTCTCAGACTTTTAAAGAGGCCAAATTGTTGGTGCTCGTATGGCAGGCGCTACTGTAACAGAAACTGCCCGAATGCTTGGCATTTCAAGAGGTACTGTCTCAAAAGTAATGACTGCCTTTGAAAGAGAAGGAAAAACGTCCTCAGCAGAAGCCCAGTTGTGGCCAAAAGTCGAAGTTGTCAGAGAGCCCATCAGGCTCTAAATCGAATTGTTAGAAAAGCTTGCAAGACCACGGCTCCTAAAAATCACTGCAGAGCTGAATGAACACCTACAGAACCCAGTTTCCCCAAAAACTGTTCGTCAGGAGCTGCACAAATCTGGATTCCATGGAAGAACTGCAATTAGAAAACCTCTGTTCTCAAAGACAAATGTTTCAAAGCGTTTAGAGTGGTGTAGAAACCACCAGAATTGGTCCCTCTAGCAGTGGAAAAATTTGATTTTCTCTGACGAATCATCTGTTACCTTATTTCCGACCTCCGGCCGAGTGTACATTTGGAGACAGCCGAAAGAAGCATTTCATCCAGACTGCCTTCTCCCAACCGTAAAACATGGCGGGGGTTCTGTGATAATCTGGGGTGCCATTTCTTGGAAATCCGCCGGGCCAATGATTTCCCTTCATGGAAGAATTAACAGCTGAGACTATTTAGGAATTTTGGGCGAACAAGTTCATCCTTTGGTTCAAGAACTGTTTCTGGAGGGGAATGCCAGCTTTCAAGATGATAATGCCTCAATCCATACAGCTAGAATTGTTGAAGAATGGCATAAGGAACATTCTAATGAAGTTGCGCATCTCATCTGGCCACCACAACCCCCAGACCTTGACATTATGGAGCATTTATAGACGTTTTTAGAGATTCAAGTAAGAAGCAGATTTCCGCTGCCATCATCTCTAAAAGAACTGGAGGGTGTTTTAACTGAATAATGGCCTAAAATTCCTTTGGAAACAATTCACAATTTGTATGAATCAATACATCAGAGAATTGAGGCTGTAATTGCAGCAAAAGGTGGACCTACACTATATTAAAATATATTTTGTTGATTTCCAAGGTATTTCCATTATTTTGTCCAACCCCTGTACATTGCCTGTGTTTCCCTTTACTTATTTTCACTGAACAAAGTTAGTACTGTAACCCTTTGCTATACATTCCAGTCTCTGCAATCCATAATGTATAAATGCAGATAATTTTACCCAGATATCTGATAAGTGATCACAAAACAGGCCTCTCGCTGGGACGCTGGGACAAACACTCCTGCCAGAAGGTCATCATTACTCTGCATTGAAGCCACATAAACCGCAGCAGTGAATGCAAGTGAGATGTGGTGGTGTACTGCTACTCAACTTGGGAGTTAAAGAGAACCTAAACTGAGAGGGATATGGACGTTTCTTTTTAAACAATACCAGTTGCCTGGCAGTGGTGGCTGAATCACACACCTGAAACAAGCATGCAGCTAATCCAGTCTTACTTCAGTCAGTGCACCTGATCTGCATGCTTGTTCAGGGGCTGTGGCTAAAAGTATTAGAGACACAGGATCAGCAGGAGAGCCAGGCAACTGGTATTATTTTAAAAGGAAAAATCCATATCCCTTTAAAGAGCTTAGAATGGGGCCCTGATCAATAAATGCAGTATTTGCTTCATTTTAGGATATGAGCAAAGTAGCATTGCAGTATGCAGAAGAAAGTACATCTCCCGGCCAAGCACATAGCTTCATTCATATTATGAAATCCAGCTCTACCCCGTCATGTAAACTGTCCCATAGGACTTATAAAGTGAGATTATGGCTTCTACAATTCTCCAAAGAGCAGGTAAATACAGCGAACTGCAGAGTGAGAAGAAGCAGCAAAGCCATATATTTTATAAGTCTCTAGGCCAGGCGTGGGCAAACTTGTGCAGGACTGAGCCGAACGCAGCCCGCTGCAAACTCTCTCTCCCGAGTTTTTGCGGGCGAAAATGATTGGGTTTAACTCACCTAATCGCTCATTCCAGTGGCAATCTCCATTGCAGCGGTGGAGCCATTTGACACGCTGGTACGTAATGATGGCATGCCATATGAAGCTGCAACGAGTGAATGGGTGAGTTCCATTTGTTATTGCATGCTGCACGCAACTTTGAAAGTACAAAGGGAGGGTGAGAGGAATCTTGCCATCTAGCTGCAGGCCGGCTTTACAATGGCCACGTTCCTAATCCAGCAAGCAGGCTGTAGTTTGCCCAGGTCTGCTCCAAGCCCTGGATAATGGAAGGATTTGTTGCAACCGCACCACACCTACCACAACCTCAGATCAATAGGATCTAATAACTTGGTCATCCCAAGAATCCACCTCAGCATCTATGGAGAGTCAACTGTCATGCTGTCCCTGTCCTTTGCGACACCCTACCACACTAATGTAAAGACAGCTCCATCTCTGGAGGTATTTAAATGGATTCTGTGGAGTCCTTCAATAAACATAAACAGACACTTACCTGGGGCTTCTATCAGCCCCCTGTAGCTGTAATGTTACGAATAATTGCCCGGTGGCGGGGAATGAGTGATCGGAGGAGGACAGCGCGGGACATAACAGCTACGATAGAAGCCCCAGGTAAGTGTCAGTTTATGTTTATTGAAGGACTCCACAGAACCCCTTTAAACTCAGACCAAAAGGCCACTTGTTTAGTCTGGCATTTATGGAGATTTTGCTCTGTATCACAATTCACCTACACAATTTACTGGTCTGAGACATGCTTATGCGCTTTGAGTAATGAGGTGGAAAAAAGCACTTTACAAATGATGATGTTGCTGGGACAGATACCAGGGGATCTTCCTAATTAAGGTGCCCATTAAAGGTACAAATTTTCCTTCATATTCGATATTGCGACTTGATTTTTATGATTGAATTGTATACAAAATTATGCCGTGTATGGCGCAAATCAACGTGGCTGGAAAAAGAAAAATAATCAATCCAAAAGTTGGATTTTATGATCAAATCTGATCGTAAAACCTTCTTAGATCGTTCTGTTAATAGGAACAATCGATAATTGCCTTCTTATTAGTTTCGATCGTTCAAAATGTGTCAAAAGATCGAATCTGAAGAAAAAACTGAACCGTTAACGGGGACCTTTAGATAACATACTTTGCTGCGTACTGCACAGAGTACTCTTGGCCAGATGGATGGATTTTCTTCTGCACAATGCAGTACACATCTCTGATCATATATTAGATTGGACCAAAAATCAATAATGCAGTATATTGCACTATGGAACAGGTCCCAATCTTATGCTATTCTAACTCGTTATCAGTACACTGCCACTTTAATCTGTAAACCTAGATTTCTAACACTTGTAACAAATACAAGACTGTGGGATCTGAGGAGACCTGCTTGGGATTATTTCTATACATGCATCTGTTTATCTCATCGGGCTATTTTCACTTCAGGTTTGCTTTAAAGAACTAAACGGAGAGCTGTTTGTTTCGATTTACTTGGATGTTGACAGAGAATGATTGTATTATAACCAGAAAGCCTGTTGTCTCCATCCACCACTACGAAGCTCTCTAGTGTGACGGCTTCCCCCGCTGCTGCCGCTTATACACGCCTGTCAACAGTCATGTGTCACCCTCATTGACTTCAAAGAAGAATTCTCCAACACGTTGGCGAGAGGCAAAGATTGAACTGGGAATTTCACAGCAGGGTTTCTACATAAGTACAAGTTCACACATCACTGACCCAAATCACCTTCCACTCCAAGTTAATCGTTTGGGGGTGAAGTGCTGATTTAATAGCATGCATTCAGGTAAAAGTGGGACTTAAAATTACTGCACAGGATTGTGGGCAATACTGCATATTTAGTGATGTCCTTGGCTCACTAATGGCTGTTCTAAACAAATGTACTGTGTAAGCAATCATTTCACTATTAGTAATGTGAAGAGGAAAGCCTTATTTCCATAACCTGCTGCCAAGAAAATCTAATGATATGTGTAAGTTGGGATGAGCTTTTTTTCCTTTAGCAGTGCGCACACACACATAGGAATACTAAACACAACAGATAGCCAGGCCATGTATACAAGTGCATGCAGCGCAGGAAGAAAATGCCTGCAGAGCACGAGATGGGTTTATGTAAACACTGAACAATGAAGCCTTCCGACGCTCAAAAACAGAGAAAAATAAAATATAGAGTTACGTTTTCACAACAAGTATAGAATGAATTTAATAAAGTAAATTAAACAAAACGCCCTCAGAAATCAATTAGCCAAAAGAAGACAAAACAACAAAACCAAACAAGTAAAGCAAGAGATTTCTCAAAACTGCGGGGAGGAAAGTGGAGGTAATGCTCCAAGAAATACATTTTTGGAAGTCAACCAGTTTGGTTACCAATCCCAGCTGTTCCAGTAGTTGGATCAGCGTTGAGATACAGGGAAAACTTTGGCTGATTAGGTCACTACTCAGACTGGTGACAGGAAGTTAAAGTAAACCAGAGCGAACCATATAGCAAAAAAATGATACTTACCCGGGGCTTCCTCCAGCCCCATAAGCACGTGCGAGTCCCTTGCCGCTCTCCCGGGGTCTGTCGTTCAGCCATGATCAGCCCCAGTAACCGGCTCAGTCGTGTCAATCAAGGTCTTCTGCTCATGTGCGGGAGGTCCGCGCATGTGCAGTAGACCCAGACTGGACCAGACTGACCCTGTTACTGGGGCTGATCACGGCTGAATGACAGACCCCGGGAGAGCGGCAAGGGACTCGCACGTGCTTATGGGGCTGGAGGAAGCCCCAGGTAAGTATCAATTTTTGCTATGTAGTTAGTTTCGGTACATTTTAAGTGTAGATGGAGACACCCTGGCCACATACTTCAGTGCTGTACATGGTCATTGTGAAAACAGAGAAGAGAAAAGAGATGATTGAGGAGATACATTTTTTTATTGTTGCTAATTGCACTTGAATCCCAGATTCATTTACCCTTGGTGAGTGAGCTGGATACACTCTGGCGAGGGTGTTTAGCGGGTCCGGTGGGGGCTCATGACAAGTAGGATGTGAGCAGCACACATCACTTAGACAGGTGGCACATTGTGTAGGGGGGGGAACATGGAGTACACATACCTCCGGCGGCCACATTACAATGAGGACATGCACATGCCAAACGTAAATTATGCACACAGCATTGTGACTCAAGTATAAGCCAAGATCCCCAGTTTTGGCACACTTTCTTGGTCCCCAAAACTAGGCTTACACTCTAGTATACGCATATGGTAGTTTGCGGGAGAAAGTGAAACCGGCCTCACACTTTTTTTCAGCCTCACATAAATTGCAGGCTAGGGGGATTTAGAAAAAACTGGTTGAGATACAAACAGATGACTCCAAGTGACAATACAAATTTATGTTAACATTTAAAGGGACTCCGAGCAGTGCAGAAACTATTGGAAAATGCATATCATTTTAAAGCTCTCTTTCTCCTCTTTCCAATGATATATAAACCACCACCCTACGTCTTTTAGTTTTCGCTATTTTCGCGATTGAAATTGCCGTGACCGCGATAGGGCAGGGCAACGATTTAGGTGTCGTCAGAAAGAGGAGAAAGAGAGCTTTAAAATGATATCCATCAAGCCATAGTTATATTGTATTACACAGGACGACACTTTCCCCAGTGTCAGCAGCTCCATTCTGCTGAATGCAGCTGCTGACTGACAAAAAGTCGCCCTGTGTAATACAATATAACTATGGCTTGATGGATATCATTTTAAAGCTCTCTTTCTCCTCTTTCTGATGACACCTACATCATTGCCCTACGCCTTTTAGTTTTCTCTATTTTCGCGATCGAAATCGCGGCCGCGGCAATTTCAATCACGAAAATAGCGAAAACTAAAAGGCGTAGGGTGGCGGTTTATATATCATTGGAAAGAGGAGAAAGAGAGCTTTAAAATGATGTGCATCTTTCCATAGTTTCTGCACTGCTCGGGGTCCCTTTAAGTAAAGTGTGTGTGTGTGTGTGTGTGTGTGTGTGTGTGTGTGTGTGTGTGTGTGTGTGTGTGTGTGTGTGTGTGTGTGTGTGTGTGTGTGTGTGTGTGTGTGTGTGTGTGTGTGTGTGTGTGTGTGTGTGTGTGTGTGTGTGTGTGTGTGTGTGTGTGTGTATACACACACATCTATCTATCTATCTATCTATCTATCTATCTATCTATCTATCTATACACATACACGTACACATAAAAACCCCACCTCTTGTTTCCACCCCATCCCTTTAGATTGTAAGCTCGCAAGGGCAGAGTTCTCACCCTCTCGTGTCTTGGAATGTTATTCATTTAATAGCTTACACATACATTTTAGTGATCATGTTAAAACTGTTAACTGTTATTGTAACCACCAGTTCTGTATTTTACCAGTGTCCATATTTGATGTATATCATTGTCTGTATCATTATGTATCCCTTGTTTGTTTTCTTACATTGTACAGCGCCACGAAATATGTTTGGCGCTTTATAAATAATAATAATAGCATATACAGTACATACACTTTTTTTCAGTGTGCACACTAAAATCATCTTCATGAATCAGTTTTGTAATAAAGTTCAGTACTATACCTTAGCTTCACCATCAGGCAGGAACAAATATGCCCCACTTTTATCTTTGTTATTTGTGGTTCCATACCAGTTAAAATCCACTTTCACATTCAGAGTTTTTCCATCTTCCTTTATCTTCATTTGCTACATGAAAAATAAAATCACATTTACCATTGTCCAAAATCATTTATTAAAGCGTAATTTTACTTTTCGTAAAAAAAAATCAAAAAAAATCCAATACTATAAACAGGCAAGTACAATACTAATGTTTTTGTACGTTAATGTTATTAATCTTTCCATGTCAATTTTCAATCAGGTAATAACAATAATGTTAACACTCATATAGCACTTTTCTCCTTAGGGACTCAAGATACTTAAAGAGACTCCGTAACAAAAATTGCATCCTGTTTTTTATCATCCTACACGTTCCAAAAGCTATTCTAATGTGTTCTGGCTAACTGCAGCACTTTGTACTATCACAGTCTCTGTAATAAATCAATGTATCTTTCCCCTGTCAGAATTGTCGGCCTGTGTCTGGAAGGCTGCCAAGTTCTTCAGTGTTGTGGTTCTGCTATGAACTCCCCCTTTCAGGCCCCTCTATGCACACTGCCTGTGTGTTATTTAGGATTAGAGCAGCTTCTCTCTTCTCTCTCTTATCTTTTACAAGCTGGATAAATCGTCCTCTGAGCTGGCTGGGCTTTCACATACTGAGGAATTACAAACAAGGGCAAAGCTGTTTGCAGGAAGAAAAGAGCAGCCTGAAACTTCAGTGCATGGGGGAAAGAAACACACAAATGATCTCTTGAGATTCAAAAGGAATGCTGTATACAGCCTGCTTGTGTATGGATGTATTTTCTATGTGTGGACATACTGTACATCAACCTACTTCCTGTTTTGGTGGCCATTTTGTTTGTTTACAAACAAACTTTTTAAAACTGTTTTTAACCACTTTTAATGCGGCGAGGAGCTGCGAAATTGTGACAAAGGGTAATAGGAGATGTCCCCTAACGCACTGGTATGTTTACTTTTGAGCGATTTCAACAATACAGATTCTCTTTAAAAAGAACCTGAGATGAAGAGTAAAAACAAACAAATTCATACATACCTGGGGCTTCCTCCAGCCTCTTTCGCCCTGATTGCTCCCTCGGCGCCATCCACCACCTCCTCAATTTTCCGTAAATGCTCCCGGTATCTTCGACCAGTCAGGGCTTACCACGCATGGCCGCCCCGCTACTACTGCGCAGGCATTGAACTCTACTGCCCACAGGAGCAAAATGGGGGAGCGTACTTGGCATGCCCCGACTGAAGGACGGTGCAGAGGGAGAAATCAGGCCTATTTTTTTCTATTCATCTCAGGTACACTTTAAGAGCTGGAGCCACTAAGACTACACTCCATAAACCATTCTGGAATGTTAGGGAGTCTTGCCCAAGGACTTGAAGAGGAATTGGTACTGGCTCCAACACCTTGGCCAATGTCCAGGGTGGGGTCTTTAACCAGCACACTATCCAGCTGCCCAGGTTATATTACTAACCTAATATTTCCATTTCAACAGTAAACTTATACTGCACTTCTGGCCAAGTGTGGAATCTGTACTCTAAGTATTTAGCTGTTATGCATTTTATCGCACTAACCTTTTCACAGCACTTTTGCAGAGTACAGCTAATAATGTACCGTATGTCCCATGAACAATAACTGCTCCTCAGATGATCTTGCTATATAGTTCCTATAGTTTCAGTTTCAGAGAAGCAGATCTTTATGGGAATGGGGGAAGGGATGTGACAGAGGTTGATCAACTAAATAATAATAGCAACTAATAATAATGATGAACACAGAAGGTGGTTTACCTGGTGGAGTTCAGCAAAAACATGGTGGCTGTGAAAGGGGGCGGGAGAAGAGGGGATATAAATGAAAAGTATGCTTATAGACAAGATCATCAGCTTGTGGTACAGGAAATCTATGGGATGGCATAGCGATAACTGCTGTTAATCGTAACGTCATGCACAGAGCGCTCCCGGCTGTGGTCAGCATAACCACCACACTGGTGTCAGTGTAGCACTGAGTAAGCAGACATATGGAATTGTCAGTGCAACACATAATAGTCAGTCTGCGAGGAGGTAGCTTAGAAGGTCTGCTGCCGTATGTATCCCTTTCACAAGGTTAAGTACTGTACCCTAATGGCAGCCTTACTTTAAAGTTAGAAGAATCCTGGAGGTCCGCACACTCACTGAACAAAGTTCCATTTTTTATTCAATTATCATGACACAATTCCACTCCATACACCAACAAATCGTTTCGGGGCCCCGTGGGGTCCCCTTTGTCAAGGTAACAAGATACAGAATGGCGACAGTGCTGCAATACACCGTTCACCATGATAATTGATTAAAAAATGGAAATGTGTTCATGGAGTGGGCGGACCTCCAGGATTCTTCTACATAGTGCACATTGGTCCAGCAGCACCACAGTGGTGTGCGATTCCTGATCCACTTGTGGAATTACTTTATTAGATTGTGGCAAAAAACAAACAAAAAACCTATTTTCTCTTACAAATGTCCTGTCACACATTAAAACACATTTTCTCCCACACATTCAACAAGTAAATGAAGTCCGGCATATTAAATGTCTGAATATGAATGAGGCTGCTTTATTGATCATTTGTCAAATGACACTAAGCTCCCAGTAGAAAGGCACATTGAACTCTGCCTACGTTTCATTAGCATACTTTGCCTGACAAAGAAACTAGGACATGAATCAAACGACAAGGAAGGAAAAATTAGCAATACATGTATCCATATGGAACAACTATTTCTAGGACACTAGAGTGGATAAACATTACAAGTGCATTTCAAAAATATAAAATAGTGTGTGCACTTCTAATGCAGAATTAGCAATTCTCAAAAGACTCTCACATTCAGAGGGCTAAAATACTGTAACAGTACTCCAAACTTAAAGTGAACATGAACAAAGTAAAAATAT
Source organism: Hyperolius riggenbachi (assembly GCF_040937935.1). NCBI lineage: Eukaryota > Metazoa > Chordata > Amphibia > Anura > Hyperoliidae > Hyperolius > Hyperolius riggenbachi. The sequence continues at coordinate 553,142,015 of NC_090646.1, forward strand.
TTAAAATAAACCGATGTACCAGCAAATGAATATTACATACTTACCTCACCATCAATTCCTCTCAGCTCACTATTTTCTTCTAACAACGATGACTTCCAGTTCTGACTAAATCTAGTCAGTCTTGTCTCTCCAGAAGCCGAAAGCGTTAGGACCCTTTTTCACTATATAATTTGCTGTCGGTTATAAACATAAGAACAACTGATGTGCAAGGTAATGCCCATGTTTCCCTATGGCTCAAGCGATATTACTTGTTAGGGCTGACCCAGAAACTGTTATGGGATCGTTGCCATTTTTAAAATGGGGGATGGAGAATTCCATCGATAACAGTGGTTAAACAAGACATGGGACAGGAGAAAGATTGATGAGTTGACTACGTGGGAAGTATGATGTGTGCATGTTTATTTTGACTTCTTTTTCAGTTCAGGTTTGCTTTAAGAATGAACTATCATCTCCACAGCTCCTGTATTTGGTGGTGGACAACGTTTAAATATTACAAATAATACTGGTGTAGTCAAGTTTATTTCAGAAAACAATGAGCTAAGTTTTAAGGGGCATGTAAAAGCACACTCATAACAAAATAAAACTTTTGTAAAATTGAAAGTGCAAGAGAAATGGTTTTTATGAATCTTTGTGATTAAAAACAGATAATCAGACTGATTTGAAAAGGCTACGTTATGCAGTTTGCAAAGCATCATGGATTGTATTAAAGAAATTACAGCTGGAACACCTTTGCTTGTAGAAATCTCTCCTAGTGGTTCTGGTTCACCATGGGCTTTAACTAGGTGTTCAGTCCTCACCACAGGATCACCTTGAGTTACAAAAGTAATCACAGCTCTATGCAGGACTATGACTGTACTAACAATCAGTGCCACCCATGGACAACTCAAACCAGAAAATAGAGTTTCAAAGGTTTTTTTTTTTAGGTCTTCAGAAACAAAGATGCCACCGCACTGCCGGAGATGGGGTGTTTCCTCTGTCCTTAAGAAGTCAAGACAGGGAAATATTTAACACACCCCAAAAATAAAATCATTATTTCTCAGTTTTCAGCCATAATAGTTTTAAAATAAAATGTGCTACGGTAGATAAAACCCACATATTTTATTTGTCCCGGTTGGTACAATATTTAAATCATAAACCTAGTACAATGTATGGTGGCAGTATTTTATTTGGAAATAAAGATGCATTTTTCCCCTTTTGTGTTTCTTTATACTATATTAATTACAAGCCCTAATTTGCAAACATAACCATGATATACGCTTATGAGATACATATTAAAAAAGCTGAGTCTCTAAGGTAATTATGATTTTTTTTTTAGATGCGGTCATTTTTTTTTTTTTTACAAGTGTTTTATTTTTATAACTATGGGGAGCAGGTAAGAAGGGGCTGTAAAAACTAGTAATTTTTCATCTATTTATTTTAAAGGGACACTTAAGTCAAACAAAAAAAAGGAGTTTTACTCACCTAGGGCTTCCAATAGCCCCCTGCAGCTGTCCGGTGCCCTTGCCGTCTCCCTCCGATCCTTCTGGCCCCGCCGGCAGCCACTTCCTGTTTCGGTGACAGGAGCTGACAGGCTGGGGACGCGAGTGATTCTTCGTGTTCCTGGCCACAATAGCGCCATCTATGCTGCTAGAGCATATATCATATACCATAGAGCAGCATAGAGGGTGCTAATGTGTCTGGGAACGCGAAGAATCACTCACGTCCCCAGCCTGTCAGCTCCTGTCACCGAAACAGGAAGTGGCTGCCGGCGGGGCCAGGAGGATCGTAGGGAGGCGGCGAAGGCATCGGACAGCTGCAGGGGGCTATTGGAAGCCCTAGGTGAGTAAAACTCATTTTTTTGCTTGACTTAAGTGTCCCTTTAATGAATTGAAGATGTTCTTTTTGGCCGCTAGATGTCCCCTACAGGAAGTAATGCATTACAGTGTGCGTGTTCCCATTCACCAATCAGTACTCTGCTGCAGGGGTTCAAAGATGCGTGTATCTACGCCCCTGGTTTCTAAATAAACTCAAAGGGGTTGAGATACACAGTACAGCTGTGTGGAAGCAGTTAAACAATACAAATTGCCTGGCTGTCCTGCTAATCATCTGCCTCTATGTTTAACCATAGACCCTGAACAAACATGCAGATCATGTGTTTCTGACAAAAAAAACTGAGCAATTGGTATTGTTTAAAAGGAAATAAATATGGCAGCCTCCCTATCCTTCACACTTCAGGTTCCCTTTGAGAAGGACATGAGGGCCACAACTGACATTATGAGGACATGAGATGAGGGTTACACTTCATTAAATTGTCACATAAGGGCCACATTTGACAACATGTTCTGTGGAGCTCACCTCCAGAAGACCAGATGTTTGAGAAAAGCCAAGCTTCAAGTAGGAATTCTCTAAAGACAAGTCTCTGACAAGGTCATCCAACTCATTGACATGGAAAGTCCCATCTGATACAATCTTCTCGCTTCTTCCTCTAGTAAATATGGTATAATCCGCCTTCACAGTTTCTGAACTCTCGCCTTCCACCAGCTGATAAACAGCCAAGCCAAGTGCAGGAAGATGTGCCAAAAATGAGACCTGGGGGAACAAACATGCAGAAGAAAAATCAGGAGTTTAGGTGGAATAAATCAAGTAAGGAAATAGTCATCAAGCCAAGAGCACTTATGAGTGACTGTTCAGCAATGAGATAAAGATGAATCAAAATATATTTCGTCTATAGGCTCGTACATATGCCAGAGTTCTTGGGCAAGGTGGCTGGTCAGGGCAGTCTCTGCCAAGAATCTTGCGCTTGGGCAGTGGCCCTGATGAATTGGCAAGAGTTTTTTTGTTGCAGATCGACTCTCCTCATTACCCTTCTGCACATAACTCCTCTGTTCTGTGCCGTGCTATTGTCCCTCCTACCTACTACATAGTAACAATGTATCTCTAGGCTGTAGGATAGCAATGCATCTGTACAGCATTCGGCCCCAATGTATCTCTCGAGGGATTGAGTCTGACAGTAATTGTGTGTATAAGCACTTACTGAACTGGCAGAGATGAATTAAATGCCAAGTAAGAGGGCAAAGAAAAAATGTCATAGGACACCATTAAAATAACATGGAAGGAACTTTAAAACTAAAACTCTGGTTTCACTTCTGCTGTGCTTTAAGTATGAATTTATGTATCTATATCTCTATAACATACAGTTATAGCCCATGTGCAGCTTTAATTGGCGTTTTAGCCTATTTACCTATGTAAAATCAATAAAAAACCCTTTGAAACTAAAAAACTCTTCTAACCCATCCCATTGCAAAAATGGTCTTAAAGTGGACCTATACTGAGAGACTTCAAAAGTGAACACATTTTTGAAATCTGGCTGATATTTAAATTTATTGCAAATTGAACAAGTAAATCAGGTGGTGTGACTAAACCAGAGCCGGGACAAATTCCCACTGCACCCAAGGCTGAGACTCCAAAGTGCGCCCCCCCCCCCCCCTACATCCTTTTCACCCCAGCTGTCACACACTGATTGCTATTAGACTAATGCTGGATACACACCATGCGTTTCCGCGTTCGATGCGTCCGTCGATATGCGTCGATTCGATCATTTCCGACATGTCCGATTCAAGTTTCGATGGATCGTTAGGTCGATTTGTCATACTTTACATGGCAATCGACCTAACAATCATCGAAATTCGTTCGGAAATAATCGAATCGACGGGTATCGACGGACGCATTTGACGCGGAAACTCATGGTGTGTATCCAGCATAAGAGGCGCCCCAGGGCCCCCCAACACCTTAATCTCTAGTTATCTGGCTTGCAGTCACTGCTATGTATCCCCTTTTCTTATTGCTCTCTGCTTCAAACACAATAGGGGAATGATAGCTGAGTTGTGCGCCCCCTCCTACATTGCGCCCTGAGGCTGGAGCCTCTCATGCCTCTGCCTCGGCCCGGGACTAAACTAAAGCATCCTCGTAGGTGTGCGACTTAAATTACTGAAGCTAAAATATAATGTTTAGCCATCATTTAAAGATATTTTACCACAAGTTTAGCATTGGAAGTTTTGATCATTTCTTAGTACAGGTCCACTTTAATTGACAAAAAATAGTTTGCTCAGCTGATACTTGTCTTGATTCAGAGCTTTAGAGATAAAAAAAACGAGTGAAATATAAGGTTACTGTGAAGGAAGAATCCAGTGCTATCTGAAAGTCTTATTTGAAATGAAAGGATTTTTGAACGTTTGGTGAAAGATGAAAGGTGTTGCAAGTAACAATACCTTAAATTCTTCCTAACTGAGCCCATGACTTCTGTATAACTGTCTGTAAGGCTGTGTGCACACAGGGGGCCTATACTCCGGGGTAGGGAACAGGGCCTTTGTCTCCATGCACTCTTCTGTGCCCTGCTCACTTTAGATGCACATGTGGATAAGGCCATACAGAGCTGGAAGTTTACACTGAAAACCAGCAGGAATTTGGAAAGGATTTTTACTTTGTTTCAGTCTGCGGTTTAAAAGGAAATCACACTTTAGCTGAAAACAGCTGTAAATGTGTCAGTGCTGTGCAAACCTTTTTCACATTAAATGTTATTTTAAAAAATTGTTCCAATTTTCAACTAAACTGGACTGTAATCACAAATTGCACTCCTCAAGCAAGGAATCCTAAGCAAATCTGCAATACAGATTAAACAAATGGTTTCCTTTTCCTGCATGACTAATAAGGACAGAACAGAAAAAACTGTTGCATGTATTCCACTCTTCAGAAATCAAGTGACTGGAAGAAACTCTTGACAACATCTGTTATAAATGGCTGTGTGTTCCTATGCACAAAAACCTAGCTAAGAAAGATTAAACATTTTTAACTTTGATAGCTACTATCAAAGATACCTTTGATCGCTACAATGTGTATTACTAATCTTAAAGGACCATCTATTTATTATTTTTCTTATGATGAGGAGGATGATGATGATGTAGGTACAAGGCTTCCACAGTCTTGTCACTGACTGTCCCTCAGAGATTCTCACAATATATTCCTTAAATCTATTCCTTAAAAAGTTTATGCCCAGTTTGGGGATTGCCAATTAACTTAAAGAGACTCCGTAACAAAAATTGCATCCTGTTTTTTATCATCCTACAAGTTCCAAAAGCTATTCTAATGTGTTCTGGCTTACTGCAGCACTTTGTACTATCACAGTCTCTGTAATAAATCACTGTATCTTTCCCCTGTCAGACTTGTCGGCCTGTGTCTGGAAGGCTGCCAAGTTCTTCAGTGTTGTGGTTCTGCTATGCACTCCCCCCTCCAGGCCCCTCTATGCACACTGCCTGTGTGTTATTTAGATTAGAGCAGCTTCTCTCTTCTCTCTTATCTTTTACAAGCTGGATAAATCGTCCTCTGAGCTGGCTGGGCTTTCACATACTGAAGAATTACAGACACAGGCAGAGCTGTTTGCAGGAAGAAACGAGCAGCCTGAAACTTCAGTGCATGAGAGCTGAAGGGGGAAAGAAACACACAAATGATCTCTTGAGATTTAAAAGGAAGGCTGTATACAGCCTGATTGTGTATGGATGTATTTTCTATGTGTGGACATACTGTACATCAACCTACTTCCTGTTTTGGTGGCCATTTTGTTTGTTTATAAACAAACCTTTTAAAACTGTTTTTAACCACTTTTAATGCGGCGGGGAGCGGCGAAATTGTGACAGAGGGGAATAGGAGATGTCCCCTAACGCACTGGTATGTTTACTTTTGTGCGATTTTAACAATACAGATTCTCTTTAACAGTATGTTTTTTGGAAGTAGGAGGAAACCAGAGTGCCCAGAGGAAACCCCTTGAATGCAGGGAGAACTTACAAATTCGAGCTGGAAATTTAATTCGGGAACTTATTGACTAAACTTCTTAAGCGAGTGAAAGGTAGGTAGGTACACTTAAAACTCGTACCCTCTGCATTTACCATCCCCCTTGATGAAGATAGTAGAAGGCCCTTCCATTATGGCCAGGCAATAAAATACCTATTGCAAATGCATAAATTGCTTATGCACATGTAATTTACAACAGGACTAGCATAACAGTTTGCTATTCCACTGCTTGAATGACAGAGTATTAAGTAGCAAGTGTATTACCTTACTGCATAATCTGTCACATCACTGACCTTCTGATTAGAATTCTGAAAAGTAGATACCTACCTGATAGGTGTCCAGAGAAACCACAGTAGCTGCATCCCACACTGCACTGATCTGAGCCTTCACAGGCTTTCCTGCTGCATCCAGAACCTTGGCTTTTGGTGAATTGATGTATACCGATACAACAGACACACGCTCTTGTTCAAAAGGGTTAAAAATTGCAAGCGGCCTAGAAGATATAAAATACAGAGTTGTTACAGTTCTTACAGGTTTAGCATTAATTTTTATAACAGTAAAATAAACCTATGATATGTTAGAGAAAGGAGCAGGGGAACTGAATAAAAATTTTGAATACTTGCCAACAAAAGCAAAAGTGCTTATAGGTAAAATACTTGCAGAGAAATCCTCATACTTGCCCAATAAAATACATTTTCCATGTTTTTTCTCCCCTAGATGTGTATATTTTCCAGTGCCACAGAGTGCAATGAGCTAAACTGCTGTACAATGTCCCACCCCTCACCGTATGTGCCCAGGTTCCCAGACTCACCAGCCTCCCTAAACACCTGATCCAGCCCTGCTAAGGTACTCATTCGGTGGGCAAGAATAGCCACAGCCTTGGCATGTGTAAAGAGCCCTGTAAATGCACATTCTAAGATGCCAGTAGAGAAGAGGGGTCCTGCTGAACAAAAGCAAGTGGAGGAGGCAGAAAAACAAAACCAAAACAACAAAAAACTTGCAGTACATAATTTTGTAATTTTGTACATGTTTTGCACATATTTTCAAAGGCCATTAATGGAGCTGTGTGGAAATGCAAATCACTCCTGGATCGAGACTCCAAACTACATCATTCAAATCACATAAGTGATTAATAACATTGAAATGCACTGGGGCCATGTTTAACAGAAAATTAAATTCTGGGACCAGTTGCGGGCCAATCTTGCTGTCTAGTGGCCACCTCCCCCACAGTTATTATGCAGCATTTGCAGGTGGATGCACAATTACAAAGATATCAGCCCTCAGATCCAACAACATAAACCCATAAAGAATAGGAATCTGAGATATAAGCATGGATCTTCTGCTGATATTTTACTGGATGTAACAGAAGACACATCACAGGAAACATTATAAACCGGTTGTGATTTCTCTAACGTGCTTTCTTGTTGCTATACTTTGGATTACTCCAACTAGAAATATTGTCCTCTTTGATAATGTTTTTTGAATAAATGGGTACTGCCATGGGTCAAACAAAGCCCCATTGTATACGAACCATTTTATGAAGAGGTCAATTGTAAAATATTTTGAAATAAAATGACCAGTTACACATTTGTAAACATGTATGACAATTAATTTATAGTTTCTTGACAGTTGGAGCTACAGTGAAAAAATCACATCTGACAGGATCACTATCTTAACTGCCTGTAGAATCAAGCAGCACTGTAATGTTCCCTGTCCGTGATTGGTGGAAGTGTCCAGGGGAAGATATTTAAGAGGCTTAAATTGCACGGAGTAGTTTGCACATTCCCTAGTTTGCGAACTGACAAAACAGTGGACAGCTGGCATGTACGAAAAGCATTTGACTGAAGGGGTTATCTCCTTTTCTATTGAGGCAATGATATAACTTGATTTTTTTTTAAGCTACTATAGTCTTGTTGATCTGTGGAAAAATGTTGCCAGAGATTCATAAATTAGATGTTCTATTTATATCTCTGGTGCTTGTTGCATTTATTGGGAGAATGCATACAAAAACATGCATACAATGAGCAAACGTAATTGCAAAACAATCTGTGGATACATAAGACTGATCATGATTTAACTTTGAAATGAGCTAATCAAATATTTAAAACAATGGTTTTAAAAATTCGTTTATAGAGGCTGCCCATTAAAATTTGACAAAGTTTGAGCAGTATAGACAATTAACTCTCAATCAGTTGTAAAGGTGCCCATACACATCGATTTTCTTATTTGATTTCTTGCAGATTCGATTCATCTGCTGGGAACTGATTCCCCAAGATGTCAGATCGATTGATTTTTGATCCATTTTAAACAAAAATCGATTGAAAAAATTGATCAGACAGGATGGAAAATGTAAAACAAGCAGGGGTGGGGCAACAGCATTGGCAGACTGATGCCCTATAGCAGTGATGGCTAACCTTGGCACTCCAGCTGTGGTGGAACTACAAGTCCCATGAGGCATTGCAATACTCTGACAGCTCTAAGCATAACTCAGGGAGGCAGAGGCATGATGGGATTTGTAGTTTTGCCACAGCTGGGGTGCCAAGGTTAGTCATCACTGCCCTATAGCATTGCAGTGCTTCGAGCAGTGCAACTCTGTATTTTGATCGGTTTTCAATAGATTCCCTGCTGGAATCCAATGGAAATTGATTTGCATTGTATGGTAGGACTCAATTCCTTTTGAATGGATTCTTTTCAGAAAGGAATTGATCATTTTGGAACACGGGATGGAAATCTATAAGTGTATGGCTAGCTTAATTTCGCTTAGCAGAAAATTAACATGCTCCATATAACCTTGCTTAGTGTCATCCCCTTAGTATGTGCAGCCTGAAGGACAATACAGTATAATAGAGACGCTTTATTTTATTTTGATTTTCAGTAGCAATACAACTTTGTGCTTGTGTCTTTAGATGTAAACAGTTTAGCCCTCCAGTTCTACAGCAAAGTCATGTTACCAGAAGTTGCTCTGTTATAAGTTGGCCAGTAAAATGTGATATGCTGGGATTTGATTATGTGGTTTTGACCGATTCTACTTTGATTAACCGTATAAAGGCGTTAATTCATATACTATTTTGTTTGATTCTGTACCTTTTCTGCCATGTCTGTGTAATAAAGTTTTACTTTCTTCGAACAACAACAAAAAGGCAATTTGGTTCTAGCAGGCAGGACAACATGCTCATTCAGAAGCCTAAATATAAGAATTCCTGATTTATGGACAACAATTTATTTTGTCTGGAAGCAAAACACCTACAAGGTCTGTGTTTCAAAGACACACCAAACCCATGTGTCAGATGTCTCACTGTCTATAAAGGTGCGTACGGCAATGACGGGTCCGTCAGTCCCATTTAGCCGTCAGTAGTGCGTGTGTACGCGCTGTCGGTGGACTGATAAGGCTGCTTCTGAACGATCGCCTGAGCGGATCGTTCACAAACAGCTTTATCAGTCCGCCGACAGCACGTACACATGCAATACTGTCGGCTGAACGTCCACACAGCGGGAGGGTCGGACGGACCAGTCGTTGCCGGATGTAGTGCGTGTGTACGCACCTTAAAGCACATATTCTGATCTACTTTAATCTGGAACTAGCATGAACTGAGAAAACAAACATACGAAACTGGAAAATGCAGATTCCATTAGAATCTTATCACTCTATAGAGATCCGCTTTACCAGAGTAACAAAGATTTAAAGCAAATACCCAGTCACAGGACATAGTTCCGTTTATTAAAAAAAAAAAAAACTGCTGAAATAAAAAAAAGAAAAAAATCTAGAAACTATTTGTGCATGTATGAAAATAAGCCTTTGTGTAAAACATATTTTTGAGAAATATTTCACCCTGAAACCCCCTCCACCATGCCACTGTCTGGGTTTTTGGATACTTTGTACAACTCTTTTAAAGCGGTATCGTCACCATAAAAATCAAATTTCAACAGCAACTGGTCTGAGTGTATTAAGTGATAAAGATGCTAAGCCTGCATTCAAAACTTTTTCTGCTGTTATGATCTGGAGTTATCACATACTTAAGGAAACACTGGCCCTTTAGTAGTCGTGCCAAAGAATTGCATGCTGGGGGTTCTTTTTATCTATAATCTATTCCTCCTCTTCCCTTTATTTCCCTGCCAGCTTCTTATCTGAAACCTAATCCCCTACTCACTTGTGTTTACAAGCAAGGCTGAGGCGACTCAGCGATTGGAGGAGACAAGAAAAAAAGTAAAGGGCAGAAATGACATCACAAGTTAGCCTTAACTGTGCGCAAAAGACATGGCCCCCACCAGGAACAGAATTCTCGTAATTTACTATATAACATTCACTGAAATCAAAATGTTGACAGTATAATACATGTGTTATGTAAGTAGATCAAGTATTTATCTACTTATACATGTGTTTTTTTTTTCCTGGCATAGTATGGCTGATACTACTGCTTTAAAGAAATTGTGGCCACAGAGTTGCCCTGAAGTATCGCCTGCCATTACAATCAATGGGGCTCACCGCGAACTTCCAGCTCACAAGTATTTGCGGTAACTTTTGTGACCGTGAAATTGCAATATTTGTCCATCCTTAATCTGAATGCTTCTTCCAAGTCTGAGGTTGAAAGTTAGAGGAACAGGATCAGCAAGGCAGCCAGGCAATGTGTATTGCTAAAAAGTAAATAGATATGCTATGCATTTACCCGTGCATTTTCTGAACGTAACTTTTTCCGGACCGCCGCAGTATAAAGCTACGTCGGGCGGGTGGCGCTGCGGTTCTGACTGGACGTAAGCTCTACGTCCCATTCACCGCGCGCCCCCGCCCGTTCCCGCCGCAATGTGCTGTCCTGCAGCCTCTATGACGGCAGCGCACTGTGAGCTGGACAGGAGCCATTTTCATTGGCCCCTGGCTCTTTCATTCATGTAAGCCGTTCCCATTGGCTTACATTGAGTGACAGGGTCAGGAGCCAATAAAAGCGGCTCCTGACTGGCGCACAGAGCTCTGTCGTCAAAGCGACGGCAGAGAGAGCAGCCTACTGCGGGGACAGAGCGGCGTGACCGTCGGGAGTGATGGATTATTGCGGCGATTCGTCGGGATATGGCGTTTCAGTGTACCAGCAGCCTCTGGTCCTTAAGGGGGCAGAGGCTGCTGGTACCGAAGTGGTTAAACAAAAATACGTAAATAAAATGAGCTGTGGCCTTAAAGCCTTCAGAAACAGATGAGTCTATAGATTTTCTCTGTGGAGGTGTAAAAGTTGTGTAGATTTTTTGGGCACGCTGTGGGGCAATAAATAGACATGGAAATTAAGATTTTCAGAGAGAAAAAGTAACAATTACTGTATGTCATGCTAGTGATCATGTGAACAAGAGCCATTCAGCATGGCTCCTCATCCATTCCAGAATATGTCATTCAAGTCTGCTGCCATAAAAAAAAAAAAAGTTACATATTTACTAGAGATGGTAAATGAGATAACAATTCTAAATTGATGCTGGATTATGTAAATTTATAAAATAGACCAATTATGTCAACAAGTCGAAGATTGCTCGCAGACCTGCACCCCTCCGTGTACTAGCATGGTCACACTGCACAGGCACATTGTGCATGTCTTGTTGTCCGTGCACAAGCGTCTTCATGCTACTGTGCAGGCACCTGCGGAGTGCGTGTGCGTTCTACACAGGGGGTAGATGAGTTACAAGGACGGTTGTGGCAGGCAGAGGAGGGTTCCTGGACATAGAGGAAGCTTCTGGATATATGAACTTGTTTTTTTTAAACCTTCAGGTTTACTTTAAGTGATTAAAGTTTCTAACACAATCTTTAAAAAAAAACAAAAAAAAAAACAGACCACCATTTTCTGGAACTGCGCTTTAAGTGTGGCAGTTTTTACACTTAAACAGGTCTATGCTATGATTACAGATTTGATTTAATGGAAAAATTCCTTTATATAAGTGTGGAGGAAGAAGAGTAGAGAGGCACGTTAAAAAGGATTTTGATAACTTAAGACAGTATGCGGGTTGAGAAACATTAAATGTAATGCATTTAGTGTGGCTATAACACAAAAAAGGCATAATAAATGCTGCATTAGGCTACCCTGCCAAGTCCTCACACAAGTGTCTACATCAGCAATAAACAAAAGTACTTTTTGCTGTCCATCGCCAGTCAGCATTCACAGTGGCTAATGCTGGAAAACCATAGGCCTACAAGGTAAACGGGGAGCAACAGGGACAGCAAGGTCTAGTAACTAATGGCTTTTAGCCACTATCAACCATTTCTTAAAACTCCACCCTACAACGCTTCTAAAAAAGCCCTTCGATTCTCACACTTGTAGCCACTGTAAAGGCTGCTTCAACATGATAAAAAAAAATCCTCTATACATTCACCAGGAACTCTTTAATAGCACCCTCTACGGGACATTTCTTCTGAGTAAACATAAAAAGGCAGCTGCATGCGAGAGGGGGAGAGGAAATGTGTGCGACCAAATAGAAGCCACACAATGGCTCCTTGGAGTAATTCCTGTGCATAAACCCCATAAGACCCCTCCCCCCCCAGCATACAGGGTAAAATTATGTGTTACAATCATGAGATCTACTGCAGAAAAGCAGTTCAAGGGAACCTAAACTCAGAGGGATATGGATGTTTCCTTTTAAACAATACCAGTTGCTCATCAGGCCTGGTGATCTCTTTGGCTGCAGTAGTGGGTGAATCACACACCTGAAACAAGCATGCAGCTAATCCAGTCTGACTTCAGTCAGAACACCTGATCTGCATGCTTGTTCAGGGGCTGTGGCTAAAAGTATTCGATACACAGGATCAGCAGGAGAGTCAGGCAACTGGTATTTTAAATGGAAAAATCCATATCCTTCTCAGTTTAGGTTCCCTTTAAGTGAATACTATGGACCTGATATGCTAAAGCATCTTCACAGATTTCCAAGCATCTCCAGGACACCATCTGTGATCCAGCAAATCTGAATTGCAGTGTTATACTATTCATGCCTTATCATAGAGGTGGAAGGGGTACCACGTGCCAAAACACAAAATGCAACATCTCACTTTTGGAATCTGGATGGTCAATTGCTTCTTCAAGCCCCCCCCCCCCCCCCCCCCCCAAGCAGTGCCAGCCTCTGGAGGATGTACCTTAAGTGTGAAACAAGAATATTCACTTGGAGACAACAAATAACCTGTACCCTTAAAGTTCTGCACAGGCACAGAGAGTGAGCTGAGAACCTGACTTTATACCAATTATTCAGTGAACAGGTGCTACAGGCAAGTAAATCTTGCAATTTAACTCATTTATGTTCCCAGTGTCCAGACATGTACCATTTATGTCCCAGATTTCCCTCTAAGAGCAGGCAGACTAGTTTACATCAACAATTAAAACAGGAATGTTGGCTACCCTTTTCCTTTCAGTTACCGGTGCATGGCAAAATAATTCTCTTTGTGACATGTTGGTGCAAACTGTTGGATGTAGAAGTTGGCAATGTATTCCTACATACAGTTCGGTCCAAACCTTTCCTGTGACAGCTAAAGTATTGGCATTGTGTTTCATATAGTCTAACAGCTCATCAGGAGCAGAGTTAATTATTTTTGCTATCCGTTGACTGGCTATCAGTCTGAATCTGTGCTGGCATTATGCAGCTGCTTATATCCCGTCAGGAGAGAGATGTCAGGAACCATGCTGTGTAATGCAGGATTCCATGCAATTCCCAGAGCTGGCCATTTGTGCTGTGAGCAACTAGCTGGAAGGGATGCGTGTCAATACTGATGTGTGTAAAGCGATGCACAGACATTAGATAATTGTGTATGAACTGGCCTAATCCTTTCTCTGGGACTGACCTTGTTTAGAGGATAAGTAATTCACCAGGCTGAATTACTACTAGTCAATCATTAATGCATTCAACCCCTGTAGGAGGGTTTCTACACCCAATCCACAAGAAAACATGTGCACATTGGCTGAGTGAAGATGCATTTTCATATACTAACTTGGTATAATGGCGGCCTGATTCTGCTTTCCACAGCCAACAAACATGAGATCAGTCTGGAAGGCCAGTGCACAGTGAGGCCAGGTGCACACCGAGCGGTTTTTGAAGCGATGCGCAAACCGCTTCCGCCTTGGAAAACGCTTGGCTAATGTATTTTAATGGGATGGTGCACACCGGCGGTTTGCGGTTTTTAGCAAACCGCAAACGTGTGTCCTGCAGCACTTTTGCGGTTTGCAGAAGCGTTTCTGCCTCAATGTAAAGTATAGCAAAAGCTCAAACCACTCTGGAAAACGCTAGATCAGAGCGGTTTTCCAGGCGTTTTTGTTACAGAAGCTGTTCAGTAACAGCTTTTACTGTAACATATTTGTAATCTGCAACACAAAAACGCTCCAAAAACCGCTAGGCATGTTTAGAAAATGTCTCTAAGGGCCCATTCACACTAGATCATTTTGCCGCGATTTCGGCAAAACACTCAAACGCTAGCGCTTTTAAAAAGCGCTAGTGTAATGAAACCCTACGGGCCCGTTCCTGGGCAATTTGTGCTAATCGCAGCAAATCGCCCAAAACCGCAAACGCATCGCCTGCACAATTTTCAGGCGATTTCCCGGTGATCACGTTTCAGTGCTATAGAAGCGCTACACGCGTTCGTGGCAAAACCGCAGCAGTGTTCAGTGATTTTTCCGTGTGAAATCGTGGAAAAATCACTCCTGCAAAACGCCGGCAAAGATCGGCGGTGTTTTGTACGTGTGAATGGGGCCTAAACATGTTTAGAATCGCTCTGAAATCTTCTCCAAAAACCTCTAGCGTTTTGAGGATCTGCTAGCGGTTTTGGTGTGCACTGGGCCTTAGTGGGAGACGTGCTTTGATTGCCACTTTTATATTTTGCATCAAGCAAACCAGTCCTGATAAAATATGAAAGCTGCAATGTTGGCTTCCTGCAGGAAAAGCTTGGCCACTGCACCAATCCCCAGGCTATAATTCATTAGGAACAAGTAAGACATTTTACAGAAATTTCATAAAACTGTAAGGGTATAACTGCAGACTTCCTTCGTCACTTATTCTAATACAAGGTCAATGCACATGTGCAGAGGGCTTTTATAAAATACATGGCTTGAGGCCTACTGATGCCAGGAAGATCAGGAAGATCAGCAGGACAGCCAAAAAAGAAATAAATATGGCAGCCTCCATATCCCACCCACCTCAGGTTCCCTTTAAAGTGGTAGTGTGCTTGTAGCCAAGAGTGCGTCAAATAAAGAACTGATTAACAATATACTTGCACAGACATACATAATAATTTTCTCTCTAGTCATGTGCTGGTAACATATAAGCATTGGGTAAGGAGGACGACTGATGGGAGTCATTTCTGCTATGGCAACAAAAGCAGTCAATGTGTATTTTGAAGTAGAAGCAAAAATAATAAATAGAAGTACATAGCATTATTGATCAAAGTCTCATTTCATGTAATTTACAGCACACTTGGTTTTAGGTACATTGCTACTTTAATCATGTTTAACATTTGGATCAAACACATTATAGACTACACTTAACTTTAAGATGAGCCATAATATCTTTAATGACTGGGAAGGTTTCAAACTTGTTGATGTAGTCAGGGGATAATTGAGTACTTATGACTGATGCAAGTACTTATCACACGCATAACTTTTCAGCTTGTGCTATTGACATGAATCCTTGAGAAAAGGGTAAGTTGTGCACATCTATTAAATGGCAAAGTGCAGCACACAGGATTCCGGCACATTTGTTAAACCACAGATGTCTCACCTCTGGGTGTTACATCTGACAATCTATGGCTCCTTTTAGTTGTACTCACCTTGGCTGTCCTGTGACCTTAATAACTGTCTTTTGGGGTAATGCATCTTGTGCTTTCTGGACATCATCCTGAAATATAAAAACAGAACTGAGCTCTAAACATACAAGGCAATACTGCAGAATATTAAAAATCTGTTTATCAAAGATTATTGGCAGTCACCTGTAATACCGCATAATATTGCCATACTGCTTACACTGCAAACAGTTATCATCTAGAGACCAGCTGGTTCAGGACACACAGAAAAGGCTGAATAGCTTTATAGAGGAATAAAGCAAAGACCACGTTCTCCTTTTCAGTCCATTGTACAACATGTTCCAAGACTCATGTAACTATAAAGGGAAATACATTTCCTTCCATGCCACATGCTGAATAATATCACCAACACTATAGCCCAGAGTAGCCAAGAGATTTCATACTCATAACCATGTACATATTCAACATGTTAAAACAAATCTTGTACAACAACAGCAGCAACAAATAACATTTGTAAAGTGCTTTTCTCCCGTAGGACTCAAAACGCATAAGCATGGCTCAGACTATCGTGGTACAGAGGAAGAATTTTATACGTCTGGAAATGCCAGGCTAAACAGGTGGCTTTTCAGTCTGGATTTGAATAGCTCCAGGGATGGTGCTGTCTTTACTGGGTGTGGTAGGCAGTTCCAAAGAGTAGGGGCAGCATGACAGAAGGCTCTGTCTCCAGATTTTTTGAGGTGCACTCTGGGAGTGACCAAGTTTATAGAACTTGCTGATCTGAGGTTGCGGGAGGTGTGGTGCAGCTTCAGCAAGTCCTTCATGTATCCAGGGCCCAGATTGTGCAGGGATTTGAATGTCAGCAGTCTAATCTTGATGAGTATTCTCCATTCTACTGGAAGCCAGTGCAGTGAGCGAAGGATCGGTGTAATGTGACAGTGGCGAGGCTGGTTTGTTAGCAATCTGGCAGCAGCATTCTGCACTAATTGCAGGCGACGCAGGTCCTTTTTGGGGAGGTCAGCATAAAGGGCATTGCAGTAGTCCAGCCGTGATGTGATGAAGGTGTGAACTAGGGTTGGAAGATCCTCTGGGGGGATCAGATGTTTAATCTTTGCAATGTTCTTCAGATGAAAGTAGGAAGATTTAACTACATATGAAATTTGGTTTCTGAAACTCAAATCCCCATCGATTAGTACGCCAAGGATGCGCACACAAGGTTGGAGCGGTTTATGTCTGAATTCCCAATCCTAATTCGTGTTGCTTTAGGATAGCGCTGTTTTGATGGCGAGCGCTGGCTTTGGTCAAAAAGGACCTCAGTTTTGTCAGCATTCAGTTTCAACCAGTTATCATTCATCCATGCCTGTAGCTCAGCTAAGCAAAAGTTTATTTTTGGAGTAGGGTCTGTTCCACCAGGTTTGAAGGACAGGTATAGCTGTGTGTCATCGGCGTAGCAGTGGTACGTCAGGCCATGATGTAGGATAAGTGTACCGAGTGGCAACATGTAGATTGCAAACAGCATAGGGGATAGGATTGATCCTTGTGGCACTCCAAATTGTACAGGTGCAGGTTTGAACATTATAGGTCCTAGGGATACTCTCTGTGTTCTGTCAGTCAGGAATGATCTGAACCACTGGATGACTGATCCCCTGATGCCACAGTACTCTGTCCCTTGCCATGAGCAGATTGTTGCAGACTTGGATGAGGGCTGTTTCACAGCTGTGGTGTTTCTTAAAGCCAGATTGTAGAGGGTCCAGGATGTTGTTTACTGACAGCCTGGTTTCAAATTGCAGATAGACAGCCTTTTCAATAACGTTACCTAAGAAGGGGAGGTTGGAGACAGGTCTGTAGCTGCTCATTGCATCTGGATCCATGGAAGGTTTTTTTTAAAAAGGGGCTTGATGATTCCTTCTTTTAGAGAGGTAGGAAACCTCCCTGCTTGCAGAGAGCAATTTAGTATTTTGTGAAATGCTGGACCAAGCAGGTCAGGGCATTTCAGCATATGTTTAGTTGGTCTGCGCACTTCTTTCTTTAGGTCCTTTAGTGAGCTGTCAAACCACCGTGCATGGTGAAGTGGTGTAGACCGTTTAATGCGAACTGGAGCAAGGGCGTCATAGGCAGATGACACTGCATGGTTGTACATCAGGACCATGGAGTCTGGGTCTGCGCCATGATTGGTTAATGTGCCAAAGTTGAGAATGTTCTGAACGTGCTGGGGTTAGACATCTTTCAAAGAATGGTATTTTATGAGTTCTTTCCCTCTGTGTTTTATCGCTGGTATACAAGGTGTGTATCTACACAAACCCTGCAAGTGCACTTCCATGGAAACATACTATTTTTTTTTTTAAAGGGACCCTGGGCAGAGGCATAAATTGAAAATCTGGATTTACCGGGGGCTTCCTCCAGCCCCCCCATAGCCTGCGAGGTCCCCTGGAATCCTTTTGGACCCTTCCATGGTCCCACTAAGGCTCCAGTAATCTGGTGACTTCAGCTCAAACTGAAGTGCACACACACGGCGTACCATCACGCCAGTCGCTGTAAGCATCCTGTGCGGTTCTCTAAAGACTGGACCATGCATGGACAGGGCGCTTACGGTGACCGGCGTGATGGCACGCGGGATCTCAGCCAAAGTTGCCCGAATTACTGTAGCTTTTAACGGGACTATGAAAGGGAGCAAGAGGATTCCAGGGGACCGCCCAGGCTACAGGGGCTGGAGTAAGCCCCAGTTAAGTCCAGATCTTCAATTTATGCCTCTGCTCAGGTTCCCTTTAAATAACACAAATGGCAGGGTTTATGATCTGCATAGGTCAGTGATCTGCAAACTTGGCTCTCCAGCTGTTAAGGAACTACAAATCCCACAATACATTGCAGGAATCTGTCAGCCACAGTCATGATTCATAAAGGCAAATGCATTGTAGGACTTGTAGTTCCTTAACAGCTGGAGAGGCAAGTTTGCAGATCACTGGCCTAGGTAAACTAGCTGATTTCCCTTTTAGCTCCTCACAGACTATCTTATGTGAGTGATGAAGGGATGGGGTTACTTTGAATAGTAGTCTGAACTGTCCATCCTACATAAAATGACCTGCACACTGGAAAACAGTTTTGCAACCCCAGCAAGTAGTAAGAACAGACATAGCATACACTTTTGCTGTGCAGTTGTTGTTTTTTCACCCAGTGTATAGACTGTGTCCCTTTTACACACTGACGGCGACGGGAAAATGGGCCGGGTCATTATCTAAGGGGATTCCTCTTATTTAGTGCAGCTGTGGTTTATACTACTGTGAGGCTCCCCCACACCAGAGCGTGTTATACAGCGTGCAACCAGCCTCTGTTAGTTACTATGAGGAGCGAGAGAGAACTACTCTCGCATCTATTCTGCCTGGCCAAGAAGTTTCTCCCCCCTCTCCATCTGAAATGTACTTCCATGTGTGCCACTGCGTCATTGTATATTTGTTGTTTCTATGCAACAGCAAACAAGTGAGCTGGAGGAGGGTGCGTCATTATACCAAAATTAGCCACAGCAGGAGCTTCGAGGGACCGATTACAATATTGGCCTCAATTCACTAAGCTTATCTCCTGTTTTTAATAACGTTTCTAAAGTGATCACCACGGTGATAAGGCATGTAGTATTCAGGAAAAAGTTTACCTCAGGCAAACCTAAAGTTAACTCTTCTGTCTTTAAGTTAACTCTTCAATCCTTAAAATAACTCCAGAATTCTAAAGTTACAGACAGGCTGTTAATTAACTGCGTTTGAAAATAACTACACAGAGGAGGTAACCTAACTACAGAGGAGGTAACTTAAGTAATGAAGAGATAAGATAACTCTCTCACTGTGTGGTGTTAAGTTTTCTCTTGCCTTATCTCCAGCATGATCTTAGTGAATTGAGGCCATTGGCCTCAATTCACTAAACTTATCTCCTGTCTTTAATAACTCTTCTAGAGTTGTTACCATGGTGATAAGGCATGTAGTATTCAGGAAACATTTTACCTCAGGCAAGCCTAAAGTTAACTCTTCTGTCTTTAAATTACCTCTCCAATCCTTAAAATAACTCCAGAGTTAAAGACAGGCTGTTAATTAGCTGCATGTCAAAATAACTTCAGAGGAGGTAAATTAACTACAGAGGAGGTAAATTAACTACAGAGGAGGTAAATTAACTACAGAGGAGGTAAATTAACTACAGGAGAGGTAACTTAAGGAAAGAAGAGGTAAGATAACTCTCTCACGTGTGGAGGTAAGTTTTCTCTTGCCTTATTATCTCCAGCATGATCTTAGTGAATTGAGGCCAATGTCTCCTCCGGTTCACTTGTCTGCCGTTGCATAGCAACTGCAAACATCCAATGACGCGGTGGCACACACGGAAGTAAATTTCAGATGAAGAGGGGGGAGAACTTGTTGGCCAAGCAGAACAGGAGCGAGAGCGGTTGTCTCTTGCTCCTCATAATAACTTACTGAGGCAGGTTGCGCACTGTATAATGCGCTCTGGTGTGGTAGATTATACAGTAGTATAATCCATTGCCACACCAAGAAAGAGGAATCCCCTCAGACAATGACCTGACCCACCTTTCCATCGATGCCAGTGTGTAAGTAAAGGGGATGCCGTCTATAAGGTAGAATAAAAAAATAAAAAAAGGCACTGCACAGCGAAAGTATGTGCACACAAAACACTGCATAGTAAAAGTACAAGGTGGCTTGATAGTGTAATGGTTAAAGGGCTCTGCCTCTGACACAGGAGACCAGGGTTCAAATCTCGGCTCTGCCTGTTCAGTAAGCCAGCACCTATTCTGTAGGAGACCCTGGAAAAGTCTCCCTAACACCGCTACTGCCATTCAAGCGCGTCCTAGTGGCTGCAGCTCTGGCGCTTTGAGTCCGCTAGGAGAAAAGTGTGATATAATTGTTCTGTTTTTATATGCTGTGTCCATTCTTTCTATTGTTGCAATATTTATTCATGCTGTTGGCAAAGACTGTGCAACATTTATAGTATTCCTTTAAGTTTTACACATGCAACAACAAAAAAACTTTGTCTTAAACAAATAACCCACCATATTGAAAAATGGAGCAGAGGGATTGTAGCTGTACATGCCCTTATCCCTTAGCATGAGTACATGAGCCGCATCTACTATCACTCTCTTCAGGTTCATCAATGAATGGTACAACCTGCACAGTAAAATAAAGAACACAAATGTATAAGATTATTAACTTTTTAAAACTAGTTGCTACGATTAGCGACTGTGTGCTGCGATACAGTTGACCATATAACATAGGCTAGCTACAGTGGAAACTACAAGCTTCCAAAAATAAATACTTGGTAATAAGCTAGGCAAGAGTTCTTTGAAATGTTTTCAAATCTTCTATGACAAAACTCTTTCAAAAGCTACGCAGGCCATTTCTCTCCACCACCTTTGTCACCTTTGTCATTTTTCCTCCCAAAAATAATTGCTTTATAACACTATATGCAAAGATTTCTATAAAATCGAATAGAATTGCTGAGTTTTAGCAGCACACTAAAAGCTGGAAAAGCAGGTTGCAAAACTATTTTTTTTATGCTGACAATTACGAATGATAAGAAGTATGAGGAACTCTCAATAGATTTCCTGTACTAGAACCAGTTAAGACAAGGAAACAGGTGTTAAGAAAAATAAACAGCGATGGCTGTCAGCCACCTCCTAACGGTACAGTAGCATTATTTACTGAGTACTTTAACCACTGCAGGACTAGAGCAATTTTTACATATCAGCGCTGCTCTCATTCATTCGCAAATAACTATTACTACTTATCACACCTAAATGTTCTTTATAGGTTTTTTTTCAGGAAAAAAAGGCTTTTAGTGTGTTATAATATTGTTTAGTGATTACTTTGTTTTCTGTTGCATTTTAATAGCAAAATAAGGGAAAAAGTAGAAAAAAAAAACCACACTATTTCTCCATTTACATCCATTATAGCTTTACAATAAACAGTGCTAATTATAAGTTAAACCCACAAATTGTATTTGCTTATCCATCCTGGTTATTAAAACATTTAGATTATGTTCCTAGTATGGATGTATGGTGACCGTATTGTATTTGAAAGTAAAGGTGTGGTTTTTTTTCTGTTTTTGGCTTTTTCATTATACATTATCGATGATTACAAGACCTTATTTGCAAAAATAATAATATACTCTCATGGCATATGTATTTAAACAGCAAAGTTCCTAAGGTAACAATATATGTTTTTTTCTTTTATATTCTGCCACTGTTTTTATTTCACACATTTTTTATTTTGGTACCGAATGTGAAAATTTATTTGCTTTTGATTCAGTATGTGACTAAAAAGAATGCACAAGACATGAGCCTAAAACCCTAAAACCCTCTAAACTCTATTCTACTACTTATCGTGGTTATATTACCACATATGTCTCTTGTAGTTTTACTAAAACGTTCTCAAGTTGCATCATACATTTTAAAATGACTTTTATGTTGGATTGAGATAGTCCCAACCTATTTTTTATGTTACTTGGGTCCAAGATTTAAAGGTGGGTACACACATCAGATAAAAGTCTTTGGAAAATGAAAGATCAAAGACCAATTTTACCACCTTCCATGTAGTAAGAGCCATACCTACACAGTCTATTCTATTGAGCTGCAATCCCCATCAGATACAAATCTTTGCAAGATGCTGTACACAAAGATGCTGTACACATGCAATAGATCCGTTCCCGCAAAATGTATTCATAGTCTATGATATCTGCAGATCTCATACACACCCTGTTTAACGGACATTTATCTGCAGATCAGATCCACAGATGATTGTCTGATCTGCAGATAAATGTCCGTTAAACAAGGTGTGTATGAGATCTACAGATATCAGACTATGAATGCATTTTGGAGGAACGGATCTTTTGCAGATACTGATCTTTTGCATTTGTACAGCATCTTGCAAGATTTTTATCTGATGGGGAGTTCAGTTCAATAGAATAGACTGTGTAGGTGTGGCTCTCATACTACATGGAAGGGAGTAAGATTGGTCTGTGGTCTTGCCTTTTCCAAAGACTTTTATCTCAAGTGTGTACCCACCCTTAAGACATACCAAAATGTATTGTACAACTAGTCATGGATAAAATGCGCGTGCCTCACTTAGTAACAAACTGTTGGTGCACTCTTCACAACTATACTGGATATAGATATATATATATATATATATATATATATATATATATATATATATATATCCAGTCTGCATTAAGTGGTTAATGTTTACCTTGTACCATAGTCCACTACTACCCAGTCTTTGGCTGTTCCAGTGATTGCATCATGGTGCTGGAAAAGTCCTAAATTCCTCCTGGCTTCAGTCAGCAACTTGTAATGCTCTGATGATGGAAAAGCAGACAGTTTGCTGTTTCTTTGAGATTGCACAATGGCTAACGAGTAAAGTATTTCTGCAGACCTGAAAGTGAAAGTATAAAATAATAACTGAACCAAATGCTTTACTTCCTCAAGTCAGAGATTCTGTGTACATTTTCAGGCTTTCTTCCTATTTGCGGTGAAGTGAAACTTTCAATTTAGCAGATTAGTACAACATTTAATTTTGCTTTTGTACATATGAAAAGAAAGCTGATACGTACAAGGGTGAGCAAAATGATGAAACTATTTCCGAGTTTTTATGAAAATGTATGTAAATTTGTATGCAAATGTATGCAGCTTGAAAATGGACCAATCAAGTCCTACCCAGGTTTAAATTGCTTGGTCCATTTTCAAGCTGCATATATTTGCATAAAATGCACATACATTTTCATCTCATTGACCATTCCTAATACACACTGGTACGTATTACCTAACTGAAGAAAATAAGTACTACACAAAAAAAAAATAGATAGTAAATCTAGTCACGGTGTCCTAGTGCCCCTCCAATCCATGAAAATGGAATCGAACTACTGTGAACAGGGCACTGTGAGCAGTAGGTACTGTAAATCAAGCTGCCCTCGCAATGGGCAAAATACAAGCGCTTCTATTTTATTTAAAGCGGAATATAACCCTGCATTTCAACTTTGCTCTAAAATATTATTTACAGCATATTATATGCAAAAAGCATTTTTTTTTTTTACTAGACCAGCATTGGAAGGGTTAAACACAGAGGTTTAAAGGTCCTGGAGAGATATGCAGAAGTTCAGATAGATACATTCTATTTAGTTACATGTATCTATTGATAAACAGTTACACACTCTTTGGCTGTCGTCCAAGCTCCTTCTCAGTGAGAGAGATGAGTCACATTCAACACTTAGATACATTATGTAAACAAAATGTATCTATTTCAGCTTCGGATGCGTCTGCAGAAATCTAAAGGAACTTTAAAGCCCTGTGTAACCCTTCCAATGCTGGTCTAGTAAAAAAAAAAAATGCTGGTTGCATATAATATACTGTAAATAATGTTTTAGAGCAAAGTTGAAATGCAGGGTTATATTCCGCTTTAATCAAAGTTCAAGCAGTGTGTACAGGCTCTAAATGGTACAATTTTTTAGTAAACATTCATATTTTTGATCAGTTTATTTAAATCGTAATGTATGAAAACACAGAAGCTGGTGGGCCTAATCGACCATGAACGGTTGGTTGCATTATTGATGGTTTCCTCTGAAGAAAACAAAGATATGGGTAAATCGGCGTGGATGATTTTTTTTTTTATAGATACAATCTTAAAGAGGAACTGTAACGTCAAAACGTCCCCTGGGGGGTACTCACCTCGGGTGGGAGAAGCCTCCGGATCCAAATGAGGCTTCCCACGCCGTCCTCCGTCCCTCAGGGGTCTTGCTGCGGCCCCCCGTGCAGCGGTGACGTCAATATTTACCTTCCCGGTTTCAGCGCAGGCGCTCTGACGGCTGTCGGCTCCGAAGTAGGTGGAAATAACCGATCGCCTGCGCAGTAGAGCGGACCCGGCGGAGATCGGGTATTTCCGTCTATTTCCGAGCCGAAAGCAGCCACAGCGCCCCCGCTGGAGCCAGCAAAGGTAAATATTGAATCTACAGTCGGGTCTGTCGCCAGCTGTTCGGAGGGCTGCAGCAAGACCCCCGTGGGACAGAGGACGGCGTGGGAAGCCTCATTAGGATCCGTAGGCTTCCCCCACCCGAGGTGAGTACCCCCCAGGGGAGGTTTTTGATGTTACAGAGTCTCTTTAAATAAGCTCTTTTTAATAGAGAACATAAAATAAGATCTTTTTGTTTGATTCAAATGATCTTATAAAAAAAAGATTGTCGGTTAAAAATTCACAGTTAATGGGCACAATGCCCACTCCTTGAAGCCTCATTGTGGTATTCTTAAATGAAGCTATATAAGCAACAAAGGCTATGCAGAGCAAACAGATTTTACTGCTTTTATCATCTAAGATCAATAAAGCTAAATCTGATAGCAGTGGCTCATGGCCAGAGCTGGCGGACTTTGCATTGACCTATTAAGTAACCCACAAAGTGTTCACAGCAAGTACTCCAAAATAATATCGGTTTAACAGCCCTTAACTGAACAGAGTGTCATGCTTTTTTCCAAATTAAAAAGATGAGTTTTAATTAGATAATGTCAGCTGGAGCGAGCTCACACAAATCATGTTGATTTGTGATTCGCTGGGTAAAATGTGCGCTGCTTTGTAATGTACAATGGCACTCCCTTTATGAAGTATAAATTTGTGTCCTATTATCACTGTAGCCCATGTGCATATTAAGCAGCCGTATAAACACCAGCATAAATCGGTCTACGATGTGAACGGACTTGCCAGAATGTAGTGGAGTAATCTGATAACCCAAAATTTATAATACATTAGAAACGCTTCAAAGAATAACTTAGAGACAATAAAGCCTTGGGTAAGGTTTACAGGCCGAGTCACTAATGATCACATTCAAGATTAAGGTTTTTTTTTTTTTTATTCATCTGAAGCAGATTGCAAAAGCGAAAGATATTCTTTTAAGATAACAGAGTATACAGCAAACTCTGTGCTTACCTCACCATTCCAACAAAAACTGCAGTGAGGGATTGGATACCGCAAGAATGTGGGTTAATTATATTCCAGGATCATAACTAGGCTCTTGCTTCAGTTAGCTCAGAAGTCTCCACACTGCTGTCAGCTAGCATTACTTTGCTTGTATCCATATACATGTGTATAAGGCTCGGTCCACACTTGTTCAGTTGCAGTTTGGATCCGTTTCAAACGGTTCCGTTTTTCTAAAAACTGATCAGTTTTTCAAAATGTTGTCCTTTTGTAGCATACGTTTCCAGTCCGTTTAAACATATGTCCTTTATTCATGTGTGTTTCTGTTGGATAAGAAATGCTGTTGAGGGGAGGAACAGACAGTAGGCAATCAATTTTTGCCTCTGTTTTGTGTGCAAAAGTTCTCTGTGTAGAGGGTGATCCATTTTTGTGCAGCCTTTCACTACCCCTCAGTGTATCCGGAGTCCGTGAAAAACCTTCAGATCCGGACTCTCCGTCCAGTTTTTCAAAGCTGAGAATACCGCGGATCCGTTTTTTTTTTGTTTTGTTTTTTTAAGTGTGTGAAGATGGCCGCTATTTTAAACATTGGTATCTGTGGCTCTGGTTTTGATCCGGGCCAAAAAGCGGAGCCACCAACACTTTTTTTTTTTAAACAAGTGTGAACCGACCTTACCTCCTCTTTCTTAACCTACACTCCATAACTGAGGTACTTTTTGAGGAGTATGAAAATAACCAATGTATCAAGCAAAAATCCATTCAGGATGACCGAAATAAATTTACGTTATTCTGTCATCCTAAATGGTCATAAAAGGATTGTTGGGAGTGCCAGTTTTAGGGATGTGAATTATATAGACATAATAATCACCTACAGGTCAAGCAGCCTGTCCTGTCCTCTACCATATAGAAGGGATGGGAACGAGTGACAGATGAGTGCTTAGCAAGCTGGAGACTCTGAACACCCCTCAATGCCAATAGCAATGTGGTCAATTATTGTTTAAATGGTGAAGCCACAAAGCTCATGTGTTCAGCCTTCCTGGGCATATCAGCTTGCATGAGGAATACATTTCCATTCCATAATTCCCAGCATAAACGCGACTCCCAACCATATAAATGAGGTATTTGTCTACATACAGCCAAAATTGACAAAAATTGCCTACCAACATTATTATTATTATTCAGTATTTATTTATTTAGTGCTGGCATCTTCTTCAGCGCTGTACACAGTATTTACAGTCATGTCACTATCCCTCAGAAAAGCTCACAGTCTAACCCCTACCATAGTCATGTCTCATCGTAGTCTGGTGTAGAGTGGGCCAAACATAATGCAAAGTGGGGAAACCACTTGAGGGCCAAATTTAATGGCTCTGAGGGCCAGATTTGGCTCTTAGGCCAGAGTTTGACATGTATGCCATAGAGGCTAAATACACACCTTGTATTCAAAACAGATGCAAACTATTCACTAAACTCTAAACTCAGGTTAAAATGGAATGCAAACGGAAATAGCACATGGATGCAGCTAGCCATATGTAAACTTACATTTTTTTTACAGCAGAAGGAGGTGACATGTTCCTTAAAACAGTTTTAATATAATCAGGATGGTTGCTAACAGTTTGCCCATTCGCAAAGCAAGGGGCCCCAAGTTTGGTATGGAAAAGGCCTCAAATCACGAGATGACGACATGAAACATTTCCTGGTGTATTACTTGCAAGAGGAGAAAGCCAGGTATGGACCGTACATACAAATATAAACAGTTAAACCTCATGAAGAACACTTGAAGGTAACATTCCTTAGTAAAACCTCACCGTAGAGTTTTCCCTTTTTGAATACTAATGTAATGTCCTTGAGAATTATCCAAGGCTGTGACAGTTGTGACAAGACATATTAAGGCTGCTTAAGAAGGCATTTATGGAGCTTTGTTCTTGCAGTGCATTATTCATAGCGGCAAATGGGGAATATAATAATTTCTCTTTTTCAGCAAGGAATTATTTCAATCAAAATTACAATGAAACGAAAAACAAAGATAATCATGCTTTTTTAATTGCACTTACAGGATTCCTTAATTGAATATAACATTAAACAACAAACAAGTAATAAGTAAGTTTTAGTGTAGCTACTTTATGGTCTCCTCAATTACAGAGAAGTCTGAGCATGCTGGAAGAATCAGAGGCATTATAACAGCCAGAACATGTATACTAATGATGGTCTTCGCATCCATAAAGCGCAGTACAATTGTTGTTTTCGTGCTAAGTGCCTAGATTCCATAATTACAGGTTACAGGGCTGCACAATGGCAGCTAGAGATGGAACAGAGTCCATCAATACATCTAGATCAATATACCTTTCATGCAAGGCTCACTATTAAGGATTTACTTATAAAAACGCACTGTTGAAAATCCAGACTTTCTTCACAAAGTTTCCACACCCCTTGTTGGATATCACTATACAGAGATCAAGTCAAATTGTGGGCTTATGCATTATAAGCATGCAGCCAAATTATGTGCATTTATCAAAAAAATGTAATAGTCCAAAGTACCTTATTTTAACAGCAGACTGCAACCCCTTGCTCCACCTCGTACATGGGGTCCAGGGGCTGCATCACCTCAGTGCCTAATCATTTCCTCCAGAAGGGAGCATGGACCACAGTGCAACTCCAGCTTTCCAATACAGTAGTCTATGGAAGAGGGTGTGCAATGCCGGGTACACACCATGCAATTTCCCATCAGATAGATGGATCAAAACGATTATTTTCGTCAGGTTCGATCTGATTTCCGAAAGTTTTTCTGATCGATTTTGTACCAGATCGGACTGTTACAATTAATTGATAACAACCTGTATATCTAATGGGAAATTGCATGGTGTGTACCAGGCATTACAGGCTGCCATCGTCTGATTTTCCTTCACTGCCTTCTGGGAGGGGGCATGTCATATACAGCAAAGTGACCTTGTAAAGAAAGGGATAGGCAGGCTGCCATATCTCTTTCCTCCTTTTAAACAATATCAGTTGCCTGGCTTTCCTGCTGATTTTTAGGTTTCAATGAATCACACACCTTAAACAAGCATGTATTTGGTGTCGGTGGATTAAGTCAGAGCACCAGACCTGTATGCTTGTCCTGGGTCCGAGGCTGAGAACTGCTTGCTGGACAGCTGAATAGATATTATCAACATTATTATATGTGATGATTTCCCAATACGCAAAATTAATTAATTTATAGTGGGGAATAAAGTGTAAATGCAACATAATGAGACTTGCCTCAGATGGGATTCCATGACTCTTTCTAGACGTTTGTAGAAAGGCCGGGATGTGAAATATCCACTCCAGTAGTGATCATCTCTGTCTGCATAGGTGAAGAAATCTCCACTTAACACTGGAAAAAATGATGAACTACTAGATTCTTCAAGACTAGTAACCTTCCGAAGGGCGTCAAAATAGTCAGAGAGTGTACCAAACTGTGCCTACAAAAGACAAGTTTCTACATGAATCAAAGTAAAGTAAAATGTAATTTTAATTTAGCTGAAAAACTATTATGAAGTTTTTCCAACCCTACTTAAAGAACACCCTAGTTAAAAAACAGGCTTACACCCACCTAGTGACCAGGCTATTTTTTTACAATTCAGTGCTCTGCAGCTTTAACATACAACATAGCACACAAATGATTTTTTTTCCTTTTGTTGCCAACAACAGAGCTTTCTGTTGGCGCCATCTGATCGCTGCTGCAGGCTTTTTTTTTTTTTTTTTTTTTTTTTTATTAATTTGTTCTTTTATTTTAAATACATTTTACTTCCCTCCCCCAAGGTCTAATCAGGGTAATCCTCTCTCTGCTTTTTTTTTTTTACTACTCTGCTAGCAGCGATCGCTGCTGGCAGACTGTTGACAGAGTGGAGCTCCGTCACTCAAGTAGGGATGCGCGCACATCAGCGTGCGCGATCCCCGCTAACCTCCTCGCCCAGGACATCTGTCCATGTCCCTGATCTATTCGAGAAAGGGTCAAGATTTTTCATGGGAAAGGGGTATCAGCTACTGATTGGGATGAAATTAAATCCTTGGTTACAATTCTTCCTTAGGCCTCGTTCACATTACAATTGCGGACGGGCATGCACGCGGAATGCAACGCGTACAAAAACGCACGCCATCCGCGTTTGTATGCGTTGCGTGGCTGATCCCATCACTGAAAAGTGAATGGGACAGCCACGCGTTTTGGCAAAAAATGCGTGCAGCATGCGTTCCCGGACCGCACAGGTCCGGAACGCATGCAATGTGAACATCAGACAGTGCACTCTATGCACTGTCTGATGTCGTGCGTGTCGGCCACCTGCACGCGTTTCCAAAAGGCGGCTGGAAACGCGTGCAGTGTGAACAGGGCCTTAAAGTAAATTAAACCTAGTAAGTGAGCCGATGAGCACTCTAAGCAACTAGCATAACAAATGTTGTAACCTACAAGGATATGGATCTTGGATTCATAACACATTATTGCAGAGACTGCTGGAGATGTATTTCTAAGACAAAACAAGTTATTGGTGGTGCCAAATGCACTTGAGCGGGAACAATGTGCTCTCAACCTATTTCTAACCAAGCATGAGCACATGCTGTGCACTATTAAAGCAAAAGGAAAGGACTGCTATAAGTCCTCTAGGAAATCAAGGCTTCGAAAAAGTGAAATTATATAGCCTACCTTAACATGGAGCTCAGGGTGAGAGTTCATGTAGTCAAACAGTTTTTGATAGTTCTGGTATTGCTGATCCCACTCTGAGCTGTCACTGTAGCGAAAATCATCACCCAGTGGGACCAAGAGTACATTAGTGCGGTAGAGCTTTGACTTCTTTCTGTACTGATCTAAAATCATCCAGGCTCTGGAATTAGATTCAGGGGGAAAAATAAAGCTATGACCTAGGGAATAATCCATGCCAGTTTCACAATAGATTTCTGAATTTACTGTTAAAAGTTTAAAAACAAAGGTGCATGTTTAAGATATTTAATACGGTAAGAATAAATGATGTTATATTTTAGGTAAATTCAGTCCCAAGATAATCCAATTATATTTAAATTAAAGAAATGAAGGGACAGCCACCACCCATTAGGGAATGGTTTTAAGGTGGATAAAGGACGAAATGTAGTATTTACACTGCATTAACATTGCATTGACTTAAATAGAAACTTTAAAAATAGTCTGAAAGGTCAGTACAGATGGATTAATCGGAGAACCATTTCTTGTAAATATTAAGTGAATACATAGACAAGAAGACAACACACTGCATAAAAGGATCAAAAGCACATTAACTACATATGTATAGTCAGTGTTCTCCCCAGGCTCTTTTAGGTGGGCGCTCCACCCGGCTAGTTGTGGTGACCACCCGGCTGTCACCAGCTCACCTCCTGCTATGCTGCAAGCAGAGTTGCTCACAGAAGTACCGGCCCTGCATTCTCATCTCGCCCCACCCGGCTACTTTTTTATGCCACCCGGCTGGGAAAAAAATTCTGGGGAGAACACTGTATAGTGATACGGTCTGTTTTGAAAATTCATTACAACTATACACTGTGGTTAATGTTCACATAGTGACCATATTTCATGTTCCAAGTAACACGTGCAAATAAATATATTAGGAAACCAATGCTATCTACAGCACAATGCAATATAACAAATACATTTAAATAGATAGCCTGACACACAATTCACAATCTGATTGTAACACATTCAAAAGAAAAAAAGGTGTGGCTCATACCAGGAATTACCTGGCATATACTGGTTACCAAAATGTCTATTACATTTAAAGGGGAACAGCAAATGCATATTGCCCCTTTTGAATGTGTTAAAAATCAGAATATGCTCTTTAGAGGAGAATACAATAAATTACTACACTACTAGATATATTTCAGCATGAAATACTGTTGCAGGAGTCCCCAATGGCAAAAAAAATAAAAAAAAACAAAAAAGCCTTCAGAGGAGTGCCGAAGGTACAGCTTTCAAAAGGGAGACAGCAGGGGAAATGA
This sequence comes from Hyperolius riggenbachi, assembly GCF_040937935.1. Classification (NCBI taxonomy): domain Eukaryota; kingdom Metazoa; phylum Chordata; class Amphibia; order Anura; family Hyperoliidae; genus Hyperolius; species Hyperolius riggenbachi. The sequence goes on from NC_090646.1 coordinate 553,173,500, forward strand.
GGAGACTGAGAGGAGACCGGGAAGGCTCTCTGGGTTCCAGAGCCTTCACTCTTCTTAGGTTCTCACTTTATACATTGCTTACTAACTGTGCAATGAGGTGGTCACTGGACCACAGACACTACTATTAAAACAGGTGTGAAGGATTAGCACAAGTCAATTCTTTACTTTCCTGTGATTTATAAGCAGTTTTCCCCAACCGTGTCCTCAAGGCCCAACAACAGTGCATGTTTTGTGGAAATACACACAAGTAGGTAATCAGCTCTGCTGCAACATTAATTACCCTACCTATGCATGTTTGTGGTTTCCTGCAAAACATGCACTGTAGGTGGGCCCTGAGGACAGGGTTGGGGAGCTTTGCTTTATAGTACAGGTGATGATAGAGATCAATAGTGAGATAGAGGCAGTACCTGTGTTCTACATTGCCTTCGTGAATGGGTTCAGGGGGCACCCTCCAGGGGCAGTTGACCCGACCACCAGGCAGCCGCTTAAAATCAAACTGACAGCAGATCTTTGGATCAGGACCACACGTATGAGGTACATCATAGCTGTAGAAAGGCATCATATGGCACAAAATGTCTGTGCTACTTCCCAAATCTATAAATGAAATTCATGAAATCACTAATAATCCATCATACTGAATGGGTTTACATATATATAAAAAAAAAAACTTAAAAGAAAACAAGAATGAGTAGTGGCTTTGTTTCTTTGGCTGAATTCCAAGCTGCATGCAAACCTGGAATGCTGGCTTGTCGATGACCATCTCTATTGTGTGATAGACGAGGAGGTTAGGCTTATAATCTCACAGCCATTCTTGCCTATTGTACAAGTAGTGGCATCACTAACTAAAAAGAACAACCGTCTCTTTTGCAGGAAACAATGCTAGCTAAACTGGTCAGGGCATTTTATAACCAAGTAGACTGAAAATATTGTAACAATCCCCACGCTACCAGCATAGATCTTATAATCCTAATGGAATTAGTCGTGAAAGTAAAAAATGAAATCTGAATTGCTCGGATAATATGTTTCTATAAGATTGCCATGACGTGATGAATATGACTTGGCATGCAAAGCTGGGGAAATCTTTCTAAAAAGCAAGCCCGAGAAAGGAAGGAGTCAGCAATTATAGGACTTGGATCTGAGCCATTTGCTCATGTGGGCACGGTGGGTGTAGTGGATAGTGGACACTCTCGCCTTGCAGCATTGGGTCCATGGTTGGAATCCCAGCCAGGGCAATATCTGCAAGGAGTTTGCATCTTCTCCCCCTGTCTGCGCGTTTCCTCAATGCACTCGAGTCTCCTCCCACATCCCCAAACAGATACGTCACATGGCTTCCCCCTAAAATAGACCCTAGACTAGGATGGACTTTTGATTATGGTAGGAATTAGATTGCCAGCACCTCTAAAGGACAGTTAGTGACTATGTACTCTGTAACGTGCCTCAGAATATGTCAGTGCTATATACATAATAGTTTTTATTTAGTATTATGCATTTATATATTGCCAACATCTTCCGCAGCGCTGTACAGAGTAAATAGTCTTGTCACTAACTGTCTTTCAGAGGAGCTCACAAGCGAATCCCTACCATAGTCATATGTCTATGTATGTATCGTGTAGTGTATGTATTGTAGTCTAGGGCCAATTTAGGGGGAAGCCAATTAACTTGTCTGTATGTTTTTTGGGATGTGGGAGGAAACCGGAGTGCCTAGAGGAAACCCACATAGACACGGGGAGAAAAAAAGCCATGCAGATGGTGCCTTGGTTGGGATACAAAATGGGGACCCAGCGCCGCGAGAGCGCTAACCACAACACCACAGTGCGTAATTGGAAACTAGAAAAATATTTTTAAAAAAGTGTGGAGATGGATTTTTCTTTGGGACAGGTCAAGCAAGCTCTTATTTTTGGGTTTTAAAGATTTTTTTATTTCATTGCTTCCTTTAGGCTGCCACATTTTCAATTACTACTAGTGCTGCAGCCCTCTTGCTGAACTTTTGTTGCAGTGATGGGAAATATGAAATTCAACTAGCATGAGGTATGACTCACTCGAACAAGGAGTTCACCCCTCTAGGCAGAATGCAGTTCTCAGTCACCATGATAACTAGGCCAGTAAGATTCATCCAGTCCCTTGAATATCACAACAAGCTATACAATGTACAGCAGGCTGTGCACTCCTGGTCAGGACTAAAGGTGGCCACACACGATACAATAAAATGATCCGATTTTACAGAAATTCGAAAAAAAAAAAAAAACGATCGTTTCTCTCGAAAAATCGAAAGTTTTTTTTTCATTCGACTGAAAAATCCGATCTATTTTCCGATTTAAATCGATCCGGAATGCCAGATAGTTCTCTTCAATTTCTACTAAATATTGTATGGTGTGTGTTGGATTGTCAATTTATTAATATACACACCCTACCAATTTTCTCTGAGTTTCCAATCACTTATTATAATTGAGGAAAAAATTGAACATGTGTGTGTGGTACATTGGTCATATTTTTGAAATGTTACAATCAGTCAGAAAAATTGATTGCAATTCTTAAATTGAACAGATATTTAATAAATTGTATGGTGTGTGGACGCCTTTAGCCAGTGAATTCTAAAAAACTTTTATCATGTACACTATCTAAATGAGGAAATATTTACTTACCCCAATTTTGTCTCCAAAAAAACTCCAACAACTTTTTGGCTGAAAAATGTTTCTTTATGGAATAATGAATTCGTTGGATGAGCATGTTGGTCAGCCCTGAGCGTTTTAGAATGTAAGCCATGGTTGGAGAGTGTCCAAATGGGTCCACCGCCCAGCCAGATTTTGGAGTGACACCTAGTGAAACGAGGAATAAACACTGCAAGTTATCGGAAAGAATAATACGAAGCTTTCTGCTAGAGTAGAATACAAGCAGCAATTATTTTCACATGTGCTAAAAAAAATGGAATTTTTTTTTTTTTTTTAATACAAAGTCACTGAAAAAGTAACTGCACTGAAAGTTATACAAAAACAGTTGTTTATAGTTTCTCATCTGCTAGGATCAGTTAAGACTTTCTTTTGGCGTAGGTGAGTAAATGCCATGTTGTCAGTTTTGCACTTTAAAAAGAAAAATGTAACAGGTAAATCCAATAATTTATTTCCTCTACACCTAAGCAAACACAAATACATCATACCAAGCAACAGCCTCTAGATTGAGCGATATAAACCCAAATCAAATGCCCAGATCACGTGAAGAAGCAAAGTAAATCTCTAGAACAGGTAGACATAATGCAATGGAGAAAAAGGAATTGTGAAGAAGCTTTCGATATAATAAAGAACTCCAAAACCAGAACCTGCCGAATTTAAAGTAAACCCATTACCAATGTAATATCTAAACTGTATGTGCAAACACAGTATTGCCTATCCCCAGGCAGGGTTCATACTCCTTGCAGAAAAAAAAGATGATTTTTTTTTCACTATAAAATGTATGCGCATTTGTACTCCCCCTATTTTTTTTTTTAACTGCAGTTAATAAAAGTCAATGTGAATTCACATGTGATGTGCAAATTTATGCTGCAAAATGTACTTCTTGCACATGTGAAGCCCCCAATGCAGTTTCACAAATTTTAACACAACTGGGATTCTCCACTGACTTTTTATTAGATGTGCGGCGAACGCATTTCACACAATCGCAATATGCATGCGAATTTTAATAAGAGTGAAGCCTGACTCCATGCAGACAAATTTTCTGGAAGATCACTCATGTAGGAGCTCCTAAAATCCTGGATACTTAAAGTATGCAAATACTGGCCACAATTCCAATGAGTAGCTTCACTGACTACATTAAGGGTAGAAAAAAAATTGGCAACCTTCGGCGGTGCTTCCCATATTTTGGCAAATGTGTTGTTTTGAGCACCGCAGGGGGACACTGAAGCACCGTGGTTGGCCGATCCTGGATGAAACGAGGTGATGCGATATGACAGGATCAAGCATGGCATTTGCGTGGACAGTAAAAGTTGGCATCGACTGCTGCCCATTCATTTGAATGGACAGCACTTAAACAATAACTGAAGCAAGTGGGATATGGAGGGCTGCCATATTTATTTCCTTTTAAGCAATACAAGTTGCCTGGGTATCCTGCTGGTGCCTCTAAAGCCTGATCCACACATTCAACTAAGATGGGCCAACCACAGACCAATTTTACCAACTCCATGTAGTATGAGGGACAACAGATATTGAATACTATGAGCAGATTGTGTAGGTAAACCCTCATACTACATGGCAGTGGTAAAATTAGTCAGTGATTGGCCAATCATAATTGAAAGTGCGAATCAGGCTTAATACATTTAGCCATAACCCTTGAACAAGCATGCATCAAATCAGGTGTTTCTGACATTGTCAGAACTGACCAGATTAGCTGCATGCTTGTTTCTGGTGTGATTCAGACACTACTGCAGCCAACTAGATCAGCAGGGCTGCCAGGTAACAGGTATTGTTTAAAAGGAAAAAAAAATATGGCAGCCTCCATATCACTCTCCCTTCCGTTGTCCTTTAAGCGATGAGCACCGCGGCTGTCATTTAACGCCCATCTGAACTGGCCTCAAATATGAAAAAGAATCATGTTGATAACGGAAATAAGCATACATTATAAATAACAAGTAAAATGAGGATGGCCTGACATGCACATAACTCTGTGGGCTTGATCAGGGGGTAATAGTAACATCCCTGGTAGCTGGGCTTGTTTATAAATTCATTTGTGCTTGTTCACACAGGTGTGGTAAAAAAACCAAAACCTCACAACCAGGACTGCAGAAGAAATGCATAGCAACGCATGCTGCCACATCCTGTTTACTGTAAATAACCTTCAAATGTGAATGACGTGTTTAGCATTTGTGTTTTTCCTCAAAATGGTCAGGTTCCCAGTGCCTAGTGCTCTTCACGGATCACAGTTTATGAACAGTATCATTTTTAATACTTAAACTCCCACACACACAAAAAAATAAATAAAAACAACCTTGTTTTGTACTATTTGTTCAGTGTATCAGCATCTTAAGACCGGTCCATAAATAGCTACCCTAAGTAGCCTACCCATGAATGGCTCTGACTATTCTTATTTTGTACAAATACAACATGTTCCAGAAAGAAAAACATTAAAATTACCTTACCGAGGTTTTTCTCTAGCCATTGATGTCCTTCTATTAGCTGATCGATCAATGAAAAATAGTGGGCGGAAGCTTCATCTGGCATAACCCATCCGCCGGTAACGATCTCAAATTGCTTCTGCTCTATTAACCTGTTGATGACATAAAAAGCTAATATTAACGCTACAAGAAATATACGGAGGGGTAGCATAAATGACTGAAAACATCTACTTTTTGTTTCCGTTGTGAAGTATTGAAATAAATTCACAATATGAAATAGGTTTGAAATAGGTTTAATCCAACCCCATGACATCCACTTCATCCTTGCATATATTTAGTTACAGTCTCATTAATCCTCAAATCAAGAGGGGGAAAAAAGAGACAGCAAGAGGTGGAAGAGGATGAGCTAAGCAAATCTGCCTTTCTTGTAATTATCCCACTGGGTACTTTTAAATAGGTTACAAGTTGAGGGATATTTAAGTGAAATGATGGTTATAGAACAGCTACCACATATCAACACAATGTTAGAGTCTTCTATATTTTTCAATCAACAGAAAAAAAAAGCCCTTGGCTTTCAGTCAGCCTAGCAAAGCGACTCTTTACCCACAGCTCCAATAGCGGACAGCTAGGCTCTCCTTATTACAGCAATACAGTTATTCATTTCCTAGTCTGTGATGGTCTAGCCCAGGCCAAGAGATGTTGAATTTTTAGTTTGCAACCCTGGTTTGTTCCTCTCACTAGTGGACTGCCATCACCATGACAGGTGAGCCGCTTCAATAAAAAAAGTTTTGCCTAAACCATTATAGTGTGTCTGGTTAGTAATTCTGTCTCTACAGGTGTAGAGTTCCAGTTTAGAAAATCAAACCCTTACATTGCACACATTTTATTGAAGTCAAGGGCTAAAATGGAATGCAACCACACAACTAAGAATAATAACAGAAAGAGCATACATTGCCTGAGGGTGTTGCTTTAATGAGCTGCATATATGTCACATTACTGTACTTTCATGTCCCGGCTACTGAAAACATATACTTATTATATTTATCTTACAGAACTTTATACATGTCAGTCCATCATTTCCATTCATCCTGCTGATCCTCTGCATCTAATACTTTTAGCCATAGCCCCTGAACAAGCATGCAGCAGATCAGGTCTTTCTAACATTGTCACATCTGACAAGATTAGCAGCATGCTTGTTTCTGGTGTGATTCAGACACCTCTGCAGCCAAATAGATCAGTAGGGGTGCCAGGCAACTGGTATGGTTTAAAAGAAAATAAGCATGGCAGCTTCCATGTTCTTCTCAATACAACTGTCCTTTAAGCAAATAGGTTTAAAACAGGAGGTACTTAGTATACACTACAGTACATCTCAATTTATAAAAAGTGATATATACTCAGTCAAGAAACTATCGATTTCATTGAAATGTCCAACTTATTTAAAAATTATTGTACAATGTATTTCTAGCTTTAACCCCTCCTCAACCGCCTAAGGCCGATAGGCGTTGGGAAGGTGGCAGACCCAGGACCGCCTAACACCGCACGCGCATCCCCGCTGAGTGACGGAGAAGAGCCGCAATCGCGGCTAGCAGGCTGTTGAATGTGGGTGGTGGGGGGGGGGGGGGGTTAGGGGGAGTTTGTTTACATTTGTATAGCGCTGCGATCTAGCGCAGTGCTGTGCAGGGGACAATTAGCTGTACCTCCCGAGTGTCCCTCCAAGCTGTCCCTCTCATGGGCTAATGCCTATGAGAGGTGGGGGAAACTTCCAATCGCCGCCTGGCGACAAATTAGGGGGAGAATTAACTTTTTTTTTTTTTAAAGGCTCATTATATATAATTTTTAATAAACCATAATGATCGCAGCAGCCATCAGAGCCCACCAACAGAAAGCGCTGTTGGTGGGCAGATAAGGGGGTGGGGGATTCAGTTGTGTGCTTGGTTGTGTGGCTCTGCAACGAGCCGTTAAAGCTGCAGAGCCCTGAAGTGAGAAAAATCACCTGGCCACTAGGGGAGGTGTAGGCCTATGGTCCTTAAGTGGTTAACAATATTTTAAAAAGTGCCCCAAAAGGGTACTCATTTGAACAGAGGGAAGCCCCAGGATAATACGGAAGACTCCCCCATCCACCTCTACTAGGCCGTTCCAGGGCTGCATCCCCCACTCATGCTTAGTAGCACAGACCCGATTGGGCCCAGCTCTTCCTGCTGAAACCTGAGCGGGTCCTTGCTGCTGCGTGTGTGCAGCGCACATTAAATATAACATTTCTAGTGAACAATCCGATTGTTCAGATTATATTACATGAAGGAAAAAAAAAAAAAAGAAGCTGGTGGAGCCAATTGATCCTGAATGATCGCATTATTGATTATTTAAAGAAATGGTTGATCAACATGGTAGAGGTTTTCATAGATCATAACTGGTTAAGATAGGACTGCAAGTTGGATTCTTTAATGGTGTAGATGGATTAACTACAAACTGAATGATTTTATCGAAAATAAGATTGCTCGCTAAAAATCGTATTGTTAATGGGCATCTCAAGTCCGCTAAATCACTAGTAAAAATGAGTGACAGTAGTAAGAACCTGATCTAATCCTCAGAGGGTCAGCATGCTTTCTGATCTCTGACAGATAAAATCTCCCCCAAGTGGAACACAGACGGGGCAGCAACCGTTACCACTCCAGCTTAAACCATTACATTTTTGGTTGACTTGGGCTGTAAGCAAGAACGCATCTAAAAAAAATAATAATAATGAATGCGGTGTGCTGCACATCAGCCAATTATATAAAAAGTGAAACTTACAATTGCATTTAAAGCAAACGTAGTGTGAAAATAAACGTATGACATAATGAGTTGTATGTGTAGTCCAGATAAGAAACAGAACATTAGTAGCAAAGAAAGGGGTCTCATTGTTTTCCAGTTCAGGAAGAGTAAAAAAAAAAAAAAAAAAAAAACTCTTTGCATAAACTCATCTATGCAAAAGAGCTTCTCTGAGTTATTGACCTACTGGGTGGAATACAGTCCCTGTTCTCTGAAGCACTTAATCAGCCAGGAAACCGCGAGACAGCTTGAGATAAGGTTTTACTGCAGGAAAGTTCAAAGAGTCATAATTTCTGCTTTGTTTTATAGCTTAAGGCTGGTTTCACAGTGGGACGTTTAAGTCCCACGTTACAGCAGCCAGTAGAGATGTAGCGAACGGTTCGCCGGCGAACGGTTCCAGGCGAACTTTGGGGGTTCGCGTTCGCCTGGACCAAGCGAACTTTTGCGGAAGTTCGATTCGCCCCATAATGCACTATGAGGGTCAACTTTGACCCTCTGCATCACAGTCAGCAGGCACATTGTAGCCATTCAGGCTACACTAAGCCCTGGAGCCCCACCCCCCTTATATAAGGCAGGCTTGCCGGCCATTACACTCACTCGTGTGCCTGCTAGACAGACTAGGGACAGCTGCTGCAGACTTGTTCTTCTAGGGACAGATTAGTTAGGCTCTTGGTCTTGGCTTGCTCCTGGCTGATTGTTATTGCTAAAATAGCACCCCTCAACAGATCTTTTGAGAGATAATGTTTTCCAGATTTGTTTTTTATTTTTTTGTGTGTTTCTCACTGACATTATACAGCCCTATCTGTTGCAGCTGGACCTTGGTAATTGTCATTACTGTGCCAGCCAGGCCCTGCCTAACCATCTATACTGGGACACCTACCTATGCCTACCTAAATACTGGGGAACCTACTTACCTATACGGGGACACCTACCTACCTATACTAGGGGACCTACCTATGCCTACCTACCTATACTGGGACTCCTACCTATGCCTACCTACCTATACTGGGACTCCTACCTATGCCTACCTACCTATACTGGGACACCTACCTATGCCTACCTACCTATACTGGGACACCTACCTATGCCTACCTACCTATATTGGGACTCCTACCTATGTAAACCTACCTATACTGGGACTCCTACCTATGCCTACCTACCTATACTGGGACTCCTAACTATGCCTACCTACCTATACTGGGACTCCTACCTATGCCTAGCTAACTACTGGGACACCTACCTATGCCTACCTACATACAAGAAGATAATAAGGTCGTTGCTTCATTGCGGGCAAACCAAATTTGATCAGCTGGACAGTCACTTTTGTTCTATCATTGAGCTACCACAGCCCGGAGACCATATGGGCTTGAAAACCGCCACGGCCTACACTCTCGCCACGGTGTGCACCAGTCCAGCACGGCCGTCACTACGCAAACAGCTGTTTGTGGTGCGTTACACAGTGAGTTTGGTGCGTCAGTGTGAAACAGAACTCTAATTACACTCCCTGATTGATGTATACACATGCAAGATGTTTGTAAGCACTTTAGGATTGCAATTGAGCATTCAATGTCATTTCTGCCCTTAAAATGCTGCTTTGCGTCACATCCAGATTTTTCCCCGGGACTTTGGGCATGTATCCCACTCCGCCATGCCCCCCTCCAGGTGTTAGACCCCTTGAAACAGGTTTTCCATCACTTTTGTGGCCAGCATAAATTTTTCTATTTTTCAAAGTTCGCATCCCCATTGAAGTCTATTGCGGTTTGCAAACTTTTCCGCGAACCGAACCTTCCGCAAAGGTTCGCGAACGGGGTTCACGAACCGAAAATCGGAGGTTTGCGACATCTCTAGCAGCCAGTAACGCAGCCTTAGGCCTCGTTCACATCAGGGCCGTTTCTGTGCGCTTTCCACAGCGCACTGCCCTGTGCGTTCAGCAAGGTATTGATTTTTCCATGTAACTAAATGTAGCTGGTTCACATCTATGCGCTGCGCTGAGCAGCGTTACAGAAACGTAGTGTTGCAGGCATTTCTGTGCGTTGAGCTGGAAAGCGCACAGCAATGCAAGTGAATGGGTCCACTTTTTTAGCGCATAGAAGCGCGTACAAGCGCATGCGTTTTTTACCCCTAATTGGAGAAAAAAATACATTTACATACAAAAACAAAGTTTTATTGACAACTGCTGCTGCTACAGTAAGCTAAACGTGCTTTAAAGAAGCGCAGCGCAACGCACAGAAACGCGGACTAAAGCGCGCACAAGCGCATGCTTTTTTTACCATGCGCTTTAACACGTTTTTCAGCGCAGCAGATGTGAACGAGGCCTTACTCACAGCACTGTAAAATCAATGTGCTGTTCACAGTGCATATGTTGCGTTACATTGTAACGCAGCATGTTTAAACAAAGTGTTGCATGCTGTACGTTATACTGGGCTAAGCCACGTTAGACTGTTTGCACATACTCAGTAATGTTGGAGCAGAAAGGTCTCCCCTCCTCCTCTGCGGCCAGCCACATGGCTAATATTCACTGCACTGTGGTGACTCGTGGTGGGACTGTAGTGTTGTCCGGATCATGAACGAATCGTTAATTTGATCCGGATCTTTTTTGTGAGTCGAATCATCCAGATCATCACAATGAAAGATTCGGTTCACAGTGGATGTCTGGAAGAAACAGGAACATACAGAATGTACAGTGCAGGGAAAGTCCTGTCCTGCTAGTCATTTCACCCAGTCTGCTTCCCTAGTAAAATGTTTCAAATGATTTGGTTCAAAGATCCGGATCTTTTCAATGATCCGATTCAAATGATCCGAAATCCTTAAAAAGATCCGGACTTCCTAACACTAACCTGGAGCGGCTGCTTTGAGAGCTGCATAACGCAGCTCAATCTGACGTCCAACTTCAACACCACCATGCGTTGCGTTAGGGGCACGTTATGCGACCATAACGTCCGCTAAAACGCAACGTCTTGGTGGGAAAGTAGCCTAAAAGACAGAGTGTGGTTTTAAACAGTGACCTATTATGTAAGGTTTTTTTTAAAAAAGCTATGTAACTGAAAATAAAAATATGAGAGACTTTTCTATGCTACTAATGTTCTATTCATTATCCATACTATACATACAATTCATTATATCATACTTTTTTCTGCTTTCGTTTTGCTTTAAAAGCATACTTTGCGGTTGAAAACTGTACCTTTAAATTTAACTCCAATGGACCTGAAGCAGAGCAAGGCCAGTCGCATTTGCTTCATAAGGGAAGAAGAAGTGGCCACTTTTTGTTTTAATAAACTGAACAACATCTAGCGGCAAGTTTTTGCTTCAGCCTTGTTGAAAGAAAATATAAATCCTCTCACTCCAATTTGACTTAATTAAATCCCACTGGCAATGTAATCATGGTTTTATTTTGCTTCAAATTAGTGCTTACCATAGTTTTGGAAAATAATTAGCAAAAACAAATATTTGTTTGTACTAGGTCATAGGACTTTGCACGCCATTAACTTGTTTGGCAGAACTAAATGTTCACTATTAAAATCTACAGGCAGACACAGGATTTGACTTCCTAAATAAACCTATCATTTTAACATTAAAAGTGGAAATAAACTTTTGAAAGCTAATTGGTCCCCAGACAGACCTTCATTGAAAAAAATAGAAGAAAAAAAAAAAGTCTTCTACATGTTTTGCAGCAGAAATCCACCTGATATGTTGTATTCTCAGCAGTTGTGTAAGAACTTAGCACTGCAAGGAGCCAATGGCAGTGCAGGATTTAAACTCCTGCCCTGAAACATCAGCTGGAAAAGACATCTGTGATTCTTATTAGCTTAACCTTGATAAAAAAAAAAACCTATTGGCCCAGCCCTGCAGAGTCCCAGGTCACAGAAAAAGCCTGCTTGCCAACAACTTGAAGTTGATTAAAGTGCAGAAATGAAATATGGTTACTAGTAATGCTCTATTAGGCCGTTTTATTTGTCAGACTTTAAGGGCCATCCACACTATAAAAAGTATATAAAATATATATATAAAAGTATATGGCAGTGATCACACTGCAGCAATCGTCGTTGATTTGCAAAAAACGAAAACACGTTGCATGTAGCTCTTTTTCGCGATTTTAGATAGATCGTGATTTAAATTAAAAAAAAAAAAAAAAAAAAAATCACAAATCCCAATCGCTCAAAAAACTGCAAAATGGTCTAGTAAAAAAATATGCAAAAAAAAAATCAAAAACAAAAAACCCTCGTAAAACGCTAGCGATATTGCGATCCTCGGTGTGAATGTGACCTAAATTCCAATTAACTAGATTTTATTTAACTGTCCAGGGAAGCATTAGGGCCCTGATACACTTTTTGTTGCATTTTGCTCCCGCAAAAAAAAAAAAACAAAAAAAAACCATGCTGCATGCATTTTTGTGGATGCCAAAAGCTACTTCACTATGCACGGCTATGGAAAGTTGAAAACTCATTAAAACAGAACGCAGTGCATTAAAATGCTTGAAGTGCATTTACTGTACACTGCGTTTTGTGATCTGATTCCGATTGCCAACGGATCGCAAAATCTAAGATGGCGCCGAGTGAGGACGCCACGGCCACAGGGCTCCAGTCTTTTCTTCTTTTTCCCCCTAACTCCCCCGCTGGCGACCTCCCGACCACCTCCACTCACCTGGGGATGATGCAGGGGCCTCGGATGTGCCCCGCGGGCTGCTGGAGGATCGGGAGGTCGCATGCTCTGCTCCGCTGCGGGGTGGGGATCGCCTGACCTGGGGAATTCGCCAGGGGAGCCGGAACACCCGGAACACTCAGCCGGAACACCGCTCTGGAGCCAGGGAAGCCGGGACGCCGCACGCAGCGCCGCATCCATGCTGCACATGCTTTCTGCCGGGACCACACAGAGGGGCAGCGGCGGGGACCACATAGAGGGGCAGCGGCGGCTCCGCACCGCACTCGGCGGCTCTCAGAATGTCTGGAGCTGCCACGTGGGCTCCGCTCCGTCACTCCCAGCCGCCACCACCAGCCGCCCAGGGACACCGCCAGAGACTTCCCCCATTACCGGGCGGGTGACCCGTAGTCCGCAGCTCTGGAATGCTGGGGCTGCCGGACCCCCTCCACCACGGGTCGCCCAGCCTAGAGATCAAGATGCCAGCATGGGGGAACACGTGCAGAGGAGGCATAATCGCAGCGGCTCCCCAGTCACCATAGGAACGGCCACGCTGCCATGCAGGAAAGGAGGGCCTGTTGCAGCCACAGATGAGGTATGCTGCCCCTGGCCTCTCCTGCTGGGCCCTGGCCTGTCCACCACCACCGTTGCCCAGCCAGGGTGCCCCAGGCAATATGTCCACCAATTGCGGCCCAGCCGAGATGACCCCCGGCCTCATGTCCACCACTGCCGCCCAGCCGAGGTGGCCCCTGGCCCCCACGTCCACCACTGCTGCCCGGAAAAAGTGCCCCCCCTGGCACCACAGGGCCCCCAGTGTGTCTGCGCCCTCAGTACCCAGCCGTGCAGACTTGTAATTAGAAGCGTTACTCCTCGGGCAACCTGGCTCGAGTGAACTCTGCTGTCCGCCTCCATCACGATGCCCCGCTGCTTCTGCTTCCCGCTTTCTCTCTACTTTCCGTGGACAATCGGTTGCCCCTGTCTTGTTGGGAGCGTGCCGCTGTGTAGCGTCCAGTGCCGAAAATGGCAGCGCTCATATCAGCTCTCAGGCTGCTCCTCCTGTCCCACTCTTTTTCTGTTCCTGCTATCAGTGTTTGTAATTGCTTGCTTGTATTACGTTAACTGTACGTGTATGCTGTAATGCTTTTTGTTTTTTTTTTCTGCTTTTATTTTATTGTCTATACGTATGTACCATGCTTCACTGTATACGATGCTCTGTTTCATTGTACGCACAAGCTGTTAATGTTGTCCTATGTATGCTTGTCCCATGTCTACGTATGTACCATGCTTAACCGTATGCTTTTTTCATCAACGACCCTGTATGCGCCAAAACCAATTCTGGGTACAATCCACCGTTGTACTTGGCGAAATAAATTCTGATTCTGAAAATGCAGGGTACAGTAAAACTAATGGGAACTGCAGTGGCCATTTCCATTAGTGCGATCAGATTGCGTTGCAATTTTGGCCTCAGCGCAATAGTCCTCTTGCCGCGTTCTGGATGCGATTGAGCTCTACTATACTGAGAATAGTAGCTCAATCACAATCGCATAGTGGAAATTAGTTTGAAATGCGTTTCATAGTGGAGAAGGGGCCCTAGTGCGCTTTCTATCTACTGGTCCTGGCATGGCCTGTCCTCCTCCACCTTTGGCTTGCCTCACTTGAGATGAAAGTGATTTAACACCAATTTAGGCATCTGCTTTATTTGCAATATGACTGGTGAAATTGGAGTTATTTGGGGGGGATGGGGGGGGGGGGGGGAGTGTTAAAATTATTGAACTGAAAAACAAAACCCCCTGTGAAGCCCTAGCTTTAAAGAGAGTCTGGAGCGAATTAAAGTTTCTGTTTTTATTGCCCACTTAAGTTAAGCAGTAAGAGCAAAGCTGATTCCCCGCAACAGCACTGCAGAACGATGTATTTATCCCCCAAAATCCTCGGGGGGGGGGGGGGGGGGGGTGGGGCGGAATTCAGGAATCGCTTCCTGGAGAAGGCAGAGCTTTGCGCAGTAGCTCTGCCTCTGCTCCAGTCAGTCGCCGCCTCTCCCCGCCCCGTCTTCTTTCACTGCATAAGGCGGGGAGAGGCGGAGATTGACTGGAGGCAGAGCTACAGGGCAGAGCTACAGGGCAAAGCTCTGCCTCCCCTGGGCAGCAAAGTCCACGACCTGGAAAGTCGTGGAATTTTGCCCCGGGCTTTTGGTGGGATTAAGTCCTCATTCTGCCATGCTGTTGCAGCAAATCAGCTTTGCTCTTACTGCTTAACTTAAGTGGGCTTAAGTGGAAATTCATGTAAGACTCTCTTCAATGTACTCAGTAAAAAATGAAAACGCATAATGACACTTACTTCTTAACCGCATCTCTCTTCTGATTATCAATGCCATCCCACCATTTTGCAAAATATGAAATCTCAGACCATATGAACTTTTTCCCCTTATCTTCTTGAAGCTTCGTTACCATGTTATTGAGAATGTGCTGTGTCTGGTCTCTGAAATAGTCATCAAAGGTTTTCAGCCAACCTGGGAGAGAGAGATTTGAACTGTGAGTTGCTGGAAGGTTAAAAGTTTCCACAGAACAATATCTAAAGTTGTACAGAATAATTCCCAGCCAGTTTCAGAGGAGAATTCTGTAGTAAGTCAGTGTCTTGCCAGTGAAGCAATCTAGATCATGAGATATTGCACACAGTGAGAGTTCATTCTAAACCTCCTCATTAATGTCTGTATGTAGTTTGTGTCATTCCTCAACAAGCTCATTATCGTCTTCCTAGGAGACAATCATCTAAATCTTATTTTATGGGATAAAACAGACAGGTGGACACCAGCAAGAAATCCTAAAAGCCACATAAACTGGATTAACACAGGACTATATAGCAAAAGGGGAAAAAAAGTTGACAGCAAAACAGTCACTGTAAGCAGGGCTAATGCTGTACAAATCAGTAAGCGAATAGTAATAAGCTATATAAATACATGTAACAAGAAGAATTATTGCACTGACAATATTAATTCTAAAAATCTATGGGTGGTGAGCTTATCCTAAACACCAATTATTACACAACACACAGTTCAAAGGTAGTGCACTACAGGATGCAATCACTTAATCCTCTACAGTCAGTCAATATAAAACAGCAAAACTGATGTGCCCTAAAGCCACAACAGTAGACAATCCACTTTCATCTCCGATTACAAAGCACCCTGGGTCCTCCAGGTCAATTTGGGTGCGATTCACAGCCCAAGAATTAGGGTTCTGCCATAGGCCTCCATGTTAAACAAGTGAATTACTGGTTACAGCTACTACAGGAATGACGCAAGGGCACATTCCACTTGGCTGGGGCTTCGAGAATAATTCTGGCCCATCCAGCAGGGGCTGGATTATTGTCTTATGGGAGGAATGGTTGTGAGCGGCCATGTAGTCGTTCAGCTTAGGTCTCGTTCACACTACAAGAGCTTTTCTGAGCGCTTTGTGATTTTAGAAGCTCTTGCTAATGTTATCCTAGGTGTGTGTTCACACTGGAACGATGTGATTTTGTAAAACATCCCCCATAGCATTGCATTAACAAGAGCTTTTCAAATCACAGATGCTTAAAAAGCTCTTGTAGTGTGAATCCGCCCTTAGAGCAATACTCCAGGATTCATGTGAGGAGGAGGGGGGGCAATATACAGTATCTGACAAACCTGAGAACCACCACTCAAATTTTTGTAAATATTTTATTATATTTTTTCATAAGACAACAATGAAGATGACGCTTTAACACAATGTAAAGTGGTTGTACAGCGCCTGTAAGTGAAAGTCTGCTGTCCCATCAAAATAACTCAACACAGCTATTAATGTCTAAACCACTGGCAACAAAAGTGACTACGCCCCTAAAAAAAAGAATGTCAAAACTCTGCCCAAAGTTTCAATATTGTGTACCCATCATTTTCCAGCACTGCCTTAAATATCTTGGCATGAAGTTAACTAGAGCGTCACAGGTGGCCACTGGAATCCTTCTCCAAGACAAACCTGGTGGATGCTAGAGACCTTACGCTCCTCCACCATCCATTTGAGGATGCCCCAGATATGCTCAAAATGGTTTAGGTCTGGAGACATGCTTGGCCAGTCCAGCACCTTTACCTTTAGTATCTTTAGCAAGGCAAATGTAGTCTTGGAGGTGTATTTTGGATGGTTATGTTGGTATACTGCCCTGCGGCCCAGTTTTAGAAGGGAAAAGACAACCTCTGGATATGACACTGGCATGTGCACGCTAACTTCTTTGGTCAACCATGGTGAGGCCTGTTCTGAGAGGAATCTATCCTGTTAAACCTCTGTATAGTCTTGGCCACCGTGCTGCAGCTCAATTTCAGGCTGTTGCCAATTACTGTATAATTAATGCGCTCATTTTACCTCTATTACAACTAGCCAGTACTGAGCTTGCAGCGGGGGGAGTGAAGAGAGGGAAGAGGATGGGTGCAAGCGTGAATGGTGGGTGCTCTGCAGCGTATTTATCTATCTACAGTATCTATCTATCTATCTATCTATCTATCTATCTATCTATCTATCTATCTATCTATCTATCTATCTATCTATCTATCTATCTATCTATCTACAGTATCTACCTATCTATCCATCTACAGTATCTGCCTATCTATCCATCTACAGTATCTACCTATCTATCCATCTACAGTATCTACCTATCTATCCATCTATCATAAATTACATCTAGAGGTCCCCCCCCCCCCCCAACTTAGTGTCCGCTTTGTCTCTTTCTGCTTTATTTTAATATACAGTCTGGTATTCAAAAAATATTGGGAACATACAGAGAAAAACTACAAAATTCATCAAAACATGGCAAATACACCAATATGTAACTGAAGGTAAAATTGCTTAGAGATTGCAAACAGGCTGTGCCCTGTATGTTTGCATAGGTTTGGATTTGGTTCCCCATCTATGTACAATGGCACCACCATGCTATGATCTATTTGCATTTGGACCTGCCCTATATGTTTCATTACTACAGTGATTCCTCTAGTGCACTACCAGGTTAAGCAGAAAATTACTGGTTAAACTGTTCAGAGTAGAGGGGTGTTGCTAGAATTTATCTGCATTTTAAACCAGGGGTTTCCAACCACCGGGCCGCGGCCCACTGCCGGTCCGTGGGCAGTTTCCAGCTGGGCCGCGGCGGGTCTGGCCTCTCGCCCCTCCTCCCCCCGCTCCTGTCACCTTATGAGCTGGCGGTCGCTTCCTGTCACAGATTCCCTGTAGCCGCTCTCCTCTGTGTAGAATCTCCTATTACAGCAGCGCTTCCTGTGCGGCTGCTGTAAGTAGGGAAGGAGGCGGGGCAGCGGCTTACTGTAGCGGCGATCGCCGTTACCATGGGAACAGTTGCCCCGCCTCCTTCCCTCCTTACAGCAGCCGTGCGACGCTCTGCTGTAAATAGAAGATGCTGCACGGAGGAGCGCGGCTACGGGAATCTGTGACAGGAAGCAGCCGCCAGCTCATAAGGTAACAGGAGAGGCGGCCGCAGGGGGAGTGGGCTACACTGGGGCACTATACTAGCTATCCTGGGGCACACTGGGCACTATACTAGCTATACTGGGGCACACTGGGCACTATACTAGCTATACTGGGGCACACTGGGCACTATACTAGCTATCCTGGGGCACACTGGGCACTATACTAGCTATACTGGGGCACATGGGGCACTATACTAGCTATACTAGGGCACATGGGGCACTATACTAGCTATACTGGGGCACTATACTAGGTATACTGGGGCACTATACTAGCTATACTGGGGCACATGGGGCACTATACTAGCTATACTGGGGCACACTGGGCACTATACTAGCTATACTGGGGCACACTGGGCACTATACTAGCTATACTGGGGCACACTGGGCACTATACTAGCTATACTGGGGCACATGGGGCACTATACTAGCTATGCTGGGGCACACTGGGCACTATACTAGCTATCCTGGGGCACTATACTAGCTATCCTGGGGCACTATACTAGCTATACTGGGGCACACTGGGCACTATACTAGCTATCCTGGGGCACACTGGGCACTATACTAGCTATCCTGGGGCACATGGGGCACTATACTAGCTATGCTGGGGCACACGGGGCACTATACTAGCTATACTGGGGCACTATACTAGGGCATACTGGGGCACTCACTATATAAGCTATACTGGGGCACTATACTAGCTATACTGGGGCAACTATACTTGGTCACTTTGATACTAATTATACTGGGGCACTATACTAGCTGTACCGTGGTAACTAGACTCCCTATACTGGGGCAACTGTGCTTGCTGTGCAGCTGCGAATACGCCTCTAACTAGCCCCCCCCCCCCCCCCCCCCCCGGGCCCCAGAGAACATTTTGGACAGTTACCGGTCCCCCTGGCCGAAAAAGGTTGGGGACCCCTGTTTTAAACTATTAAAAACCTAACTGTGCAGCATTATGCTTGCGCATTTGAAGCAATCACAATTCAATACTCTTGTCACTGCCAGCTCAGTAGATAATGGTTTTCTATGAAAAACAACATCCAATATATTAAAAAAAAGGACCCACACTGTCCAAAAACAAACTTTTTCCACATAAAAACCAATGCTCAGGATGCCAGGTTCATCACAGAGTACAACTTCTCCACAGAACATACTGCATACAGATCAGCGGTTTATGAAGTCTTCTATTAAAAACAGAAAAGTTGCTTTATAGCCAATGCAAAGCTGATCTATATGCATCGTGGCTGTTTCACAAAGAATTCTGCACCGTTTGTGGTGAAGCTGGACTCTTAAAACAGTTTTCTTTTATGCCAGAAATGAAGAATCATTTTAGCGGGTGATGACGAACTGTTCTAATGAAACTACAGTTGAATCACAGTTAACTGGAACGATGAAGCCACAGGAGATAACTCAGGTGAAAAAGTTAAGTGCACATGGCTCCAGTAACACATATGCAATTCAGGTGATATTTTTAAACTTGTCAGTAAAATGCCTTTTAGAAAGAAAGCAAGAAAATACTTAAATTTTGATAGCACTTTATCACCTACTTTTCAGTATTTTTCAGTTGAAAAGTCCTGGAAAATTATTTTATACTAGCTGACCTAAGCCCATTTAAAGATGGGCTCTAGGTCTGTCACCACATGTCACTGCGTGTGCGCCCGCCGCGCACGCACCCGCCTGCTGGCCCCGTCCGCCCCTTGAAGCCACACGTCACTCCCCCTTAGTGTCTCTGCAGTTCGTTATGAGCAGGGACACACACACACACGCACACACACACGGGGGGACACACGGACGCAGAGACACTTGGACTTTATTATATAGGATAGAAGATGAAAAAGGATCTCTTAGGAGAAAACTCAGGAGAAAAGGGGAATTGCATATGGGCCCAGGACTGTGATGGGATATTGCATCAGCATAAGGCAGTCAGTGTGTGTAAAAGGGGCCTAATTGATTTTACAATAAAGACAGCCCTGAGAATCAACCATGAAGAGATGGACTGGTACACAACCGGTCAGATTTTTACAACCTACCATAAATAAGCAACAGCAAATAGTATTTTAATTGGTATTCAGCTATTAGTTTCCTGACTACACTCCGATTTCCATCCTCTGCAAACTGGTCATAAGAGAACCTACCGGTATGCTGAAAAAAAAACAAAAATAGATACTTACCTCAGTAGAGGGTAGCCTCCAGATACCCTTGAAGTGGGAAGACTGGGCTATGTAACTTTTTTTTTTTAAAGTTTAACCACTTCCCAACCGCCTAACGCACAGGGGCGGCCGGGAAGTGGAGCCCGCAAGGACCAGATCACCCACAGAGGCGGCGGTCCTTGTAAGGGCATGGGCGGAGCGATCGCGTCATCCGTGACGCGATCCTCCGCCGGCGCCTGTCACCACTCACCCGCCATAACATTCTGCCGGCCATACGGAAGCGCCGGCGGGATGTTAACCCCGCGATCGCCGCATACAAAGTGTATAATACACTTTGTAATGTTTACAAAGTGTATTATACAGGCTGCCTCCTGCCCTGGTGGTCCCAATGTCCGAGAGACCACCAGGGCAGGCTGCAGCCACCCTAGTCTGCACCAAGCACACTGATTTCTCCCCCCCCCTGCCCCAGATCGCCCACAGCACCCCTCAGACCCCCCCCTGCCCACCCCCCAGACCCCTGTTTGCACCCAATCACCCCCCTAATCACCCATCAATCACTCCCTGTCACTGTCAACGCTATTTTTTTTTATCCCCCCCCCCTCCGCCCCTTGCTGATCACCCCCCCACCCCTCAGATTCTCCCCAGACCCCCCCCCCCCCTGTGTACTGTATGCATCTATCCCCCTGATCACCTGTCAATCACCCATCACCCCCTGTCACTGCCACCCATCAATCAGCCCCTAACCTGCCCCTTGCGGGCAATCTGATCACCAACCCACACCAATAGATCGCCCGCAGATCCGATGTCAGATCACCTCCCAAGTGCAGTGTTTACATCTGTAATCTGCCCCTTGCGGGCACCCAATCACCCGCCTACACGCTCAGATTGCCCTCAGACCCCCCTTATCAATTCGCCAGTGCAATATTTACATCTGTTCTCCCCTGTAATAACCCACTGATCACCTGTCAATCCCCATCAATCATCCCCTGTCACTGCCACCCATCAATCACCCCCTGGCACTGCCACCTATCAATCTGCTCCTAACCTGCCCCTTGCGGGCAATCTGATCACCCACCCACACCAATAGATCGTCCGCAGATCCGACGTCAGATCACCTCCCAAGTGCAGTGTTTACATCTGTTATCTACCCTAAACACCCACTAATTACCCATCAATCACCCCCTATCACCACCTGTCACTGTTACCCATCAGATCAGACCCTAATCTGCCCCTTGCGGGCAATCTGATCACCCACCCACACCAATAGTTCGCCCGCAGATCCGACGTCAGATCACTTCCCAAGTGCAGTGTTTATATCTGTTCTCTACCCTAAACACCCACTAATTACCCATCAATCACCCCCTGTCACTGCTACCTATCAGATTAGACCCCTATCTGCCCCTAGGGCACTCAATCACCAGCCCACACCCTCAGAATGCCCTCAGGCCCCAGCCCTGATCACCTCGCCAGTGCATTGCTTGCATCTATTCCCCCTCTCTAATCACACCTTGAGACACCCATCAATCACCTCCTGTCACCCCCTAGCACACCTACCCATCAGATCAGGCCCTAATTTGCCCTGTGTGGGCTCCTGATCACTCGGCCAAACCCTCAGATCCCCCTCAGACCCCCTTCCGATCACCTCCCCAGTGCATTGATTGCATCTATTTTCCCCTCTAACCACCCCCTGAGACACCCATCAATCACCTCCTGTCACCCCCCCTAGCACTCCTATCCATCAGATCAGGCCCAAAATAACCTGTCATCTAAAAGGCCACCCTGCTTATGACCGGTTCCAAAAAATCCGCCCCCTCATAGACCACCTGTCATCAAAATTTGCAGATGCTTATACCCCTGAAGAGTCATTTTTAGACATTTGGTTTCCAGACTACTCACGGTTTTGGGCCCGTAAAATGCCAGGGCGGTATAGGAACCCCACAAACTGACCCCATTTTAGAAAAAAGACACCCCAATGTATTCTGTTAGGTGTATGACGAGTTCATAGAAGATTTTATTTTTTGTCAAAAGTTAGCGGAAATTGATTTTTTTTTTTCACAAAGTGTCATTTTTCACTAACTTGTGACAAAAAATAAAATCTATGAACTCGCCATACACCTAACGGAATACCTTGGGGTGTCTTCTTTCTAAAATGGGGTCACTTGTGGGGTTCCTATACTGCCCTGGCATTTTAGGGGCCCTAAACCGTGAGGAGTAGTCTAGAAAACAAATGCCTCAAAATGACCTGTGAATAGGACGTTGGGCCCCTTAGCGCACCTAGGCTGCAAAAAAAAAAAAAAGTGTCACACGTGTGGTATCGCCGTACTCAGGAGAAGTAGTATAAAGTGTTTTGGGGTGTATTTTTACACATACCCATGCTGGGTGGGAGAAATCTCTCTGTAAATGGACAATTGTGTGTAAAAAAAAAATCAAACAATTGTCATTTACAGAGATATTTCTCCCACCCAGCATGGGTATGGGTAAAAATACACCCCAAAACACATTATACTACTTCTCCTGAGTACGGCGGTACCACGTGTGGCACTTTTTTACACCCTAAGTACGTTAAGGGGCCCAAAGTCCAATGAGTAATTTTAGGTCATTTTGCGACATTTGGTTTCAAGACTACTCCTCACGGTTTAGGGCCCCTAAAATGCCAGGGCAGTATAGGAACCCCACAAATGACCCCATTCTAGAAAGAAGACACCCAAAGGTATTCCGTTAGGAGTATGGTGAGTTCATAGAAGATTTTATTTTTTGTCACAAGTTAGCGGAAAATGACACTTTGTGAAAAAAACAATTAAAATCAATTTCCGCTAACTTGTGACAAAAAAATAAAAACTTCTATGAACTTACCATACGCCTAACGGAATACCTTGGGGTGTCTTCTTTCTAAAATGGGGTCATTAGTGGGGTTCCTATACTGCCCTGGCATTTTAGGGGCCCTAAACCGTGAGGAGTAGTCTTGAAACAAAAATGACCTGTGAAATCCTAAAGGTACTCATTGGACTTTGGGCCCCTTAGCGCAGTTAGGCTGCAAAAAAGTGCCAATCATGTGGTATCGCCGTATTCGGGAGAAGTAGTATAATGTGTTTTGGGGTGTATTTTTACGCATACCCATGCTGGGTGGGAGAAATACCTCTGTAAATGACAATCTTTTTTTTTTTTTTTACACACAATTGTCCATTTACAGAGTTATTTCTCCCACCCAGCATGGGTATGTGTAAAAATACACCCCAAAACACATTATACTACTTCTCCCGAGTACGGCGATACCACATGATTGGCACTTTTTTGCAGCCTAACTGCGCTAAGGGGCCCAAAGTCCAATGAGTACCTTTAGGATTTCACAGGTCATTTTTGTTTCAAGACTACTTCTCACGGTTTAGGGCCCCTAAAATGCCAGGGCAGTATAGGAACCCCACTAATGACCCCATTTTAGAAAGAAGACACCCCAAGGTATTCCGTTAGTAGTACGGTGAGTTCATAGAAGATTTTATTTTTTGTCACAAGTTAGCGGAAATTGATTTTTATTGGTTTTTTTCACAAAGTGTCATTTTCCGCTAACTTGTGACAAAAAATAAAATCTTCTATGAACTCACCATACTCCTAACGGAATACCTTTGGGCGTTTTCTTTCTAGAATGGGGTCATTTGTGGGGTTCCTATACTGCCCTGGCATTTTAGGGGCCCTAAACCGTGAGGAGTAGTCTTGAAACCAAATGTCGCAAAATGACCTGTGAAATCCTAAAGGTACTCATTGGACTTTGGGCCCCTTAGCGCAGTTTGGGTGCAAAAAAGTGCCACACGTGGTACCGCCGTATTCAGGAGAAGTAGTATAATGTGTTTTGGGGTGTATTTTTACACATACCCATGCTGAGTGGGAGAAAGATCTCTGTAAATGGACAATTGTGTGTAAAAAAAATTAAAAAATTGTCATTTACAGAGATATTTATCCCACCCAGCATCGGTATGTGTAAAAATACATCCCAAAACACATTATACTACTTCTCCTGAGTACGGCAATACCACATGTGTGGCACTTTTTTGCAGCCTAACTGCGCTAAGGGGCCCAAAGTCCAATGAGCACCTTTAGGCTTTACAGGGGTGCTTACAAATTAGCACCCCCCAAAATGCGAGGACAGTAAACACACTCCACAAATGACCCCATTTTGGAAAGTAGACACTTCAAGGTATTCAGAGAGGGGCATGGTGAGTCCGTGGCAGATTTCATTTTTTTTGTCGCAAGTTAGAAGAAATGGAAACTTTTTTTTTTTTGTCACAAAGTGTCATTTTCCGCTTACTTGTGACAAAAATTAATATCTTCTATGAACTCACTATGCCTCTCAGTGAATACTTTGGGATGTCTTCTTTCCAAAATGGGGTCATTTGGGGGGTATTTATACTATCCTGGAATTCTAGCCCCTCATGAAACATGTCAGGTGGTCAGAAAAGTAATAGAGGCTTGAAAATGGGAAAATTCACTTTTTGCACCATAGTTTGTAAACGCTATAACTTTTACCCAAACCAATAAATATACACTGAATGGGTTTTTTTTTTATCAAAAACATGTTTGTCCACATTTTTCGCGCTGCATGTATACAGAAATTTTACTTTATTTGAAAAATGTCAGCACAGAAAGTTAAAAAAATCATTTTTTTGCCAAAATTCATGTCTTTTTTGATGAATATAATAAAAAGTAAAAATCGCAGGAGCAATCAAATAGCACCAAAAGAAAGCTTTATTAGTGACAAGAAAAGGAGCCAAAATTCATTTAGGTGGTAGGTTGTATGAGCGAGAAATAAACCGTGAAAGCTGCAGTGGTCTGAATGGAAAAAAAGTGGCCGGTCCTTAAGGGGGGTAAAGCCCACGGTCCTCAAGTGGTTAATATGTTACAAGTTTGTTTTAAAGCCCAGTTCACATTTCTCAGAATTTGCAAGCATCGGGCGTTTTTGGGAATTTGCGTTTGTCACACATCTGCTGTATTTCAATGGCATAACATTTGTCCTGCTTTTTTTCATACATTTTGCAATTAACAAAAAAACCTCATAATCCCGTGCACAGTTTATTTTAAGAACACAGCAAAATGGCAGTATTTAGCATACACAAGAAGTAAAGAAATAATGCTTGCCATTACAATTACAATGTGCAGAAACCTGAACGAAAAAAAAAGTGGCATGTTCTCTGAAAAGAAGAATATACCTTTCCCTTGTATGTCTGACCTACAAATGACATTTCAAAGAACTATACTGGGTGGTAGGAGGTGCCCCAAGAAGTACAGACAGGATGTATATGTGACTATGTAACTAAAAATCAACAGTCTTGCCTCCTCTCGGAGGTTAAGGAGGTTTATTGAACAACAAATAAAGATAACGCATTTCACTGGAGTCAACCCGCTTCCTCAAGTCACTAAATAATGTCAGAGCTAGAGTATAGCAGGGCTTGGAGCGCCCTTCTCACGATAATAGGTGCATCCCCTGTGATATTTCTAATGGTCCTTTTTGTTTGCTTTTTGCAGTGCGACCAACAAGACTCAGAAGTCATATCCACGTGAAGACGGAATACTCCACAGGCTATATATATATATATATTGGTTGCCTGTAGCAACCCTTGCTTGTAATTAGTAATTTGGCATAACTACATATCTCTCTACCCAAAATTACTACACTATATTCGTGATCCTGGTGCTCTCGGTTTTCTTTCTTTTAAAACACTTGAATTTCATCCCCCGGAGACCCTACATTTTACAGAACTGAGTTACAAGCCATGTGGCAACACAGATGGGGGGGGGGGGGGGGGGGAAGGATTCCGTTTCAAAGGAATACTCCCTTTAAAGTTTCATGCTTAACTGTAGCAACAAGACAACTGAAACTAAAACAAGCAGATGTTACCCTATGTCAGAGCTGTGGGTTACCTCAAGAGGGAGGAAGACTGATACTGAAACAACATTAACCAACTGAAAACCGTGATTAACCTTAACTGGTTTCTAATAAATGTTAAAACATATTTAGAAACTCATTTATTGGTCACTCACATTCCCATAAATGTCAACCAAAAAAAAAAAAAAATAAAGAACCATAAACATTTTTTAAAGGGAAAAAAATATATATATTCTACATTTTCACCATTCTCTGCTGACCCACATTCCTGCATTCCATCCGACACAATGTCATGTAGCAGTTCTAATGAACAGTTTTCTCTAATTGTATGTTGTCTAGGTAAAAAGTTCTAAAATGCCTTCAGCCTTATTCCTCACAAAGGCAGGCCATAGACAGGAATAGGACACTGTCACTATTTCATCATAAGCTTCATTTTTAATGATGACTACAAACAGAAGGGCAGCAATCTTTCACAGACACTACCTGTGGATAAGGAAACTTTAACCCACAAAGCTGTCTACAGCAATAGGAGGATTGACGTTAACACAAACCTCAACTTGAGTTTCTTTTACATGTTCTCATTTCTGCCATGTTCTACTTTGCCAAATAAATGCACATCATTGCACCTTGCTGGACAGAGACGCAGACTGTGCCATCTCTGTCATGGGGCTGCCATCTTCCTGTCTGCAAATTTTGAAAGTACTAACAGATCCATTTTAAAGTACTTCTCTTTCTCTACATAGTTTAAATTTATTTTTACTCTTCTCAGAGATGTTTACACATGGGAAGGGGAGCAGTGCAGAGAAGAGCTATTCAGGGGGAAACCAGTAAATTCAGGGGTCTTATCAATGTGGAAAGGTGCGCGGCTGCAGGCAAGCGCAGCTATAAAAAAAATGAATTAGCAAATACAGTGTCAAACGTAACAGGTATAATGACACTGCACAACAGGTGCTTTCAGTATTCAATAACTATAATTTTCACTTTAGTTTGGCTGTAAAGGGACACTGAAGTGAAAAAAAAAGGTATGATATAATGAATGGTATGTGTACTGCGGATAATTAATAAAACATTAGTAGCAAAGAAAAGTCTCATTTTTATTTTCAGTCATACAGCTTTAAAAGAACAAAACAAAGCATTCTCTAATATTTGCAGTTTACAAACTACACTCTACATTTTAAACTTTGAAACAGAGCAGAGCTAATGACATTTTGAACATTCATGCAGTAAAATCTTATCTGAAGTTGTCTTTCATTGTTTAATGTAAAAGTGCTTCAGAAAACAGCACTGTAGCTGACCAAAGTTTGGTCGGAGAGCTCAGAGAAGCTCTTTTGCATAGATAACAACTTAAAGAGAAACTCCAACCAAGAATTGAACTTTATCCCAATCAGTAGCTGATACCCCCTTTTACATGAGAAATATATTGCTTTTCACAAACAGACCATCAGGGGGCGCTGTATGACTGATTTTGTGCTGAAACCCCTCCCACAAAAAGATCTGGGACCGCGGTACTTTTAGCAGTTTGTTACAATGTAACAAGGTTCACAGACAGGAAATAGCTGTTTACAGGTGTCTCTAACAGCCAAAACAGCTAGCAGCAGCTACATAACCTGCCCACAGTAAAAATGTCACCATGTAATAAATGTCAGAATGTAAATCGGGGAGAGGAAAGATTTTACAATGAGCAAACACTGACTAAATCATTTATACATAATTATGGTAAAAATGAAGCACATTTTTTATTACATTATTTTCACTGGAGTTCCTCTTTAAGTTTTGGTTAACTCTTTCTGTACTTGAAACAAAATGAGACTCATATCTTTGCTGCTTATGTTCTATTTCGAATGCTGGAAATACATGATGAGTTTTTAGGCAGATTTACTTTCCGATCAATTTCCATTCACTTCTATGAGAAAATCGACCAGAAACCCGATCAAAATCAAGATTGGACCGGTCAGAAATGATCAAGCCATCTATCTGCCGAATAAACTCATGGTGTATTCCCTGCATTAGCTGTACCACATATACTAAAGCTAATCCTATACATCTCACAAGTTTATTTTCACTTTAGAATACCTTTAAGGAGTCAATTGTGTTTCATGGTGTTTCTGTCACACCTCTAACATTTACTTACCTGTTCATTACTTTAGACTAAATCTGCTCATGTGTTCCCTGCTAGAATCTCCAAAGAAACAAATGGAGAATCTGACCAGGTTATTGGTAAATCTCAATGCTGGGAACATAAAAGGCTAGGCTGACATAAGCTGTCAAAGCTGAACAAAAATAAAGCCCGTAGCTGCTGATGCACTACTAAGGAGGTAAAAAAAATAAATAATGAATGTACACTTATGATATACCTTTACACATTTAAGAATAATAATAAAAAACCGCTAAAGGAATATATAATGGGTGGGTTTTAGAATGCAATTTCTGAATTTAAGACCGGCAATTTAAAAGCCATAAGAGAATAGAGAACCTCTTCAGCACAGAACTTCAGGCTTGATTATACCATTGTGTTCAAGCAATAAAACCTAATTTATTATTACATTGCTAGATATTACACTGTTGAGAAGATTTAACAGGCACTAGTTTTGTTCTTTTCCAAGAATTTGGTTGATGATGATCAATGTATATAAGGGATTTTATCTTTGGTAGCTTAAACGTTAGATTACTTTTAACGAAAATTGTTAAACTACATCACCTTTGCTGGAAGACAAAACCTTCATGTATTGACTGGCCATAGATAATAAATACATAGAAACACTTTGATGGAGCTTGTAAAAATGGCTTTAACAAAATACTTGTAAAACATCTAAAAAACCCACTACAGTACCACTAACTGTCTCCGCTACAGCTGTACAAAAATAAGACCTCTATTACCTCTTTAAGATGTATATATGCAGGAGCACGCCAGTCGAAGACTGCCGGGCGCTCACCAAAATTAACTGGGTGGAGTACCCGGCTAAAAGAGCCTGGGGAGAATACTGCTTGTAGAGACTACCCCCCACCTGCTGATATGCTAACACACTCAGCTGAGCAGACCATACTGATTACTTTGCCCAGGCTGTGTATATAAGCAAGGCCTCTAGTCAGTTCAGAATCAGAATCAGTTTTATTTCGCCAAGTACAGCAGAGCAGTACTCGGAATTATTTGTGGTACACATGGCATAGGCAAAGTATAAGAAGACAAGATGTACAGCACAACACAGACAGTTGGAATTACAGTAATAGTAATGGTAATGGTGTGGGTCTGACCCTCTTTAGTAACAGACCCCAGTCATCAGTTAGTGTTCTTCCTGTCATGCAGGAACAGTCCAATACTAACAATAGTCATGACAATAATGGTAGTAGTAAGGATGATGATGGTGGCCCCAAAGTGCCCAGGGCAGTGAGAACCAGGGCGGGCATCGGTGAGAGCTGGCTGGAAGGCCCCGCTAGGGCATGCCAGAAGGCGGGCCTGATGGGAAGAGGTTGGAGTTCAGCAGCCGAACCGCTTGGGGGAAGAAGGTGTTCTTCCGTCTGGAGGTTTTGCATGGTATAGTCCTGTAGCGACGGCCCAATGGGAGGAGATTGAAGTAGCGTCTGCCTGGGTGAGAGGGGTCACGGGAGATCACAGTGGCCCTCTTCATCATCCTCGCGGAGTGGAGGAGATCAAGTGATGGAAGATGAGACCAGATGATCCGCTCTGCGTCAGTTATGACTCTCTGTAGTTTGTATTTTTCACTGGCCGTTGCACCCATGTACCATACAATGATTGAGGAGCAGAGGATGGATTCTATGGTGGCAGTATAGAAGCCGGCCAGCAGCTTCCTGGGAAAGCCTAATCTCTTTGGCGCAAGAAGAATAACCTCTGCTGAGATTTCTTCTGACTGTTGGTGTTCTGCCCCCACTTTAGGTTGTTGAAAAGAGTCGTGCCAAGGAACCACACAGATGTCACCCTAGAGACTTCGGTGCCCTCAATGGAGGACAGGTGGGGGAGGGGGGGGGGGGATTCTTCCTGAAGTCCACGACTAGTTCAACGGTTTTAGCAGCGTTGAGGACTAGGTTGTTGTCCCTGCACCAGTTGCAGATTCTCTCTACTTCGCTGCGGTACTCTTGCTCTACGGTGCTGCCAATTAGGCCGATGATGGTGGTGGTGTCTGCAAATTTGATGGTTTTCACAGAGTCCGCAGATGATATGCAATTGTTGGTATATAAGGAGAACAATAGTGGTGACAATACACAGCCTTGTGAAGCCCCTGTGTTGGTGGTTCTGACGCTGGAGTAGCAGTTGCAGAGTTTCACCTGTTGCGTTCTGTTAGTCAGGAAGTCCTTGATCCATGCTCGAAGGGAGGGATCTACTCCAAGCTGCGTCAGATTTGTGAGCAGGATGTCTGGGCAGATCGTGTTGAACGCTGAGCTGAAATCTAGGAACAGGATCCTGGAGTAGGAGGCAGGGTTGTCATGGTGCTCCGTGATGTATGCCAGGCTGGCGTTGATGGCGTCCTCCACAGATCTATTTGCCCTATAAGCAAATTGGAGCTGGTCGAGGTGGGCGTCCGTTTGCTTCTTCAGGTGGGCAAGGACCAGCTGTTCAAGGAGCTTCATAACGTTGGAGGTTAGGGTCACTGGTCGAAAGTTGTTGTGCTCAGTGGTGCCGGGTTTTTTGGGGACTGGTACTATTACGGACCGCTTAAAACACAGTACCGTCCGATAATGACCGCTCGAATAAGGAGGTGAGCACCGGGGCTAGCTGATCAGCACAGGTTCTCAGGCAGATCGACGACACTCCATCTGGGCCAGAAGACTTCCTGGGATTCAGCTTACGGACGAGCTGGAGTACCTCTGGTTCGTGGACAGCGACAGGAGCCGGGGCGCCGAGTTCACTCGAGAGGGGGGTCAGCTTGGCCGTCGCTGTTTGGACCTCATGTTGGTTTGGTTGCCGCTCGAACCTGCAGTAGAACTCATTTAGCTCCTCCACTAGCCGAAGGCTGGGGGCCGCAGGTTGAGCTACGGGTTTGAAGTTCGTGGCTGCTCTCATGCCCTGCCATACCTCTCGAGTATTGTTTGATTGGAGGTAGAGCCCCAGTTTGTTGGAGTAGGCCCTCTTTGCTGCTCGCAGTTCTCTCTTCAGGGCATACCTGGCCTCTCTGTATTTCTCAGGGGAGTCCGACCTGTGCGCTTCCTCCTTGCATTTCTGAAGTCGGCGGAGCTTGTCGTTGAACCAAGGCTTATTGTTGGGGAAGACTCTGAAGGTCTTGGATGGAATACACGCTTCTTCACAGAAGCTGATGTAGGAGGTGACATTCTCGGCCCATTCGTCGAGGGAGGGTGCCTCCAGGGTTGACCAGTCAGTGGTGTCAAAGCAAGCCTGGAGTTCCAGTTTAGCCTCTGCTGTCCATTTTTTTATGGTTTTGACGGTGGGCTTAGAGGTCCCCAGGAGCCTCCTAAAAGTGGGGATCAGATGGATCGTGTTATGATCGGAGTTTCCTAGTGGGGCACCTTGGGCGGCCTTGTATGCGCTCTTATGGACAGTGTAGCAGTGGTCCAGGGTGTTACAGTTTCTGGTGGGGCAGGTTATGTGCTGTTTGTAGCGGGGTATCTCCTGCCGTAGGCTTGCCTTGTTAAAGTCACCCAGGATGATGAACAGAACCTCCGGGAGGGATGTCCAGGAGGGATGTTCACGACTGAAGTCAGTTCGCTTTTGAAGGGTAGTAGTTTCAGGTTAAAGCAATCTAATCGAATTTACCAGAATTCGACAGCAATTCTTCACAATTCAACATCACACCAAGGTAATTTCCACTCAGCCCCCTCCTATCGTGTTACCACGCACTCCCTTTAGGTTGTTATCCTTTGGCAGGGCCCTCCCTACTTGGGTATCTGTGCATCCGGCTCACAGAGTAATGTGAACCTAAATTAATAAGGGCCCGTTTCCACTTGTGCAGTGCGAATTAGTCGTGGAAATTGCAAAACTAATTCACACTCTGATGCGAATTTTACCGTAAATTCGTGGGCGTTTTTGCATATCTTTGTAAGTATGCAAATTTAACCATGTCAGTGCTTTTACATCAATTTTATGCGAAAACGCCTCCGAATTCACAGTAAAACTTGCGGTAAAATTCGCATATGAAAACGCATGCAAATTTCCTAATACATTGTATGCGAATCGCATAGCGGTATGCGAATTCTGCGGGGTCTACCGTGCAGATTTCTTCTGCACAGAAAAACGCTCAGAAATCCTGACAAGTGGAAACAGGCCCATCCACTTGTATTGTCTATGCGAATCTGCATGCAGGAAAAGCATGCAGATTCGCTCTAGTGGAAACGGGCCCTAAGACTATTACTCCAGTGTATGATCTGGCATTGTAAACCTTATTGCTTATTGTCTGTTGTGTGCCGACTGTTACCCCCATAATGAAGGTCGGTAACCTTATTTCACAGCATCGCATAATATGTTGACGCGATATAAATCCAAATAATAATAAGGTTTGCTCTTAAACTATAGGACAGTCAGTCAGCATCAGTAGTGGGTTGGCATAAGCCAGGGATCTGCAAACTTGGCTCTCCAGCTGTTAAGGAACTAAAAGTCCCACAATGCATTTGCCTTTATGAATCATGACTGTGGCTGTCAGACTCCTGCAGTGCATTGTGGGACTTGTAGTTCCTTAACAGCTGGAGAGCCAAGTTTGCAGATCACTGGCATAAGCTGATCACACTTCAGCGGCAACAGTAAACATGAGCTTCAGGACTGCCCTGTGTTCAGCATTGACTTTCATTACCTCAAAGTGTTGAAAGAAAGAAAAGGTAAAGCAACAATCCAAGTGTATTGATAGCGGAAGGTATGGGGGAAGCCATCTTAGGATAGGTTACTCTGTTATATCATGCAGTCCACATCTTACATCACACATTAAACATTTTCTACATCATTCTATGCAAGCCTCGGTTTGTGGGGTCAGATATGTTCCACTACATTCATAACAGTGTTCTCCCCAGAATTTTTTTCCAGCCGGGTGGCATGAAAAAGTAGCCGGGTGGGAAATTAAAGGGAACCAGAGACGTTGGGGGAAAGGTTTTATACATACCTGGGGCTTCCTCCAGCCCCATAAGCCTAGATTGCTCCCACGCCACGTCCCCCGCTGCCTGGATCTGCCGGTACCGGGTCTTGTCATTTCCGCGAGTCGGCCGTAGGACGCGGCCAATTGTTTGCATCACAGGGGCTCCCTCCATATACCTACGCATGCGGCTGCAAACTGCGCAGCCGCATGCGTAAGGGTATGGAGGGAGCCCCTGTGATGCGGACAATTGGTCGCGCCCGCCGGAATTGACAGGGCCCGGTACCGGCGATACAGGAAGCAGAGGATTGCGGCGTGGGAGCAATCCAGGCTTATGGGGCTGGAGGAAGCCCCAGGTATGTATAAAACATTTTCCTATTTTTCCCTATCCTTCCTCTCTGGTTCCCTTTACGGTCACCATGTGTGGGGAAGGAGGGTGATGTTGTCTGCTACTACTAGGTGAGAATGGAGAGGGAGGATCATGCTGGGTGCTGCTTGCTGGGGAGAAGAGTAGGTGGAGCACGCTGGTTGTTACCTGGTGAGGTAGTCATGCTAGCCACTGCTGATAGGGGTAGAGGGTTACACTAAATGATGCTAATGGAGAAAGAGGCATCTTGCACTGAGTGGTGCTGTTTTGATGGGCAATCAGATAAAGTGCTGCCAAAGCCGGATTAATACCAGAAAGGGGCTGTGGACAGGGTGACTAATTAGGGCCAAAACCACACATCCCCACAGACTGTTTTGTTATCTCATTCAAAAAGTCTCACAATAATTTTGGCTGACCGTAATAGTAAACCCAGTGTAGACATGCTTGTTGTTTGTCCATGCTAATCAACATGCACTACAAAGGAACATAAAAGTGCTTGGGGGTTTCTGCTGTGGCTTCTACCCTTAAACAAAATCAAGTACTGGTAAGCAGACATACATACTGTATACAGGAAATACGGTATATAGAGGACAGAGGGGAGTTGAGTAGAAAAAGGTGAATACAAACTGAAGGGAAGAGGGATAGGTGTGAGTCTGGGAGATAGATTGCCTTCGAGGGACAGAGAGAGAGTGTGAAAAGGACTGGGAAAGGGGAAAGAAAAAAAAGAGGGAGAAAGTGTGTGAGAGACAGAGGGAAATGTCTAAGAGGGAGAGTGAGAAACAGACTAATGCAGAAAAGACAATGTGAGTGCACACTGCACACTGCAGGAAGTCTGCAGACTGATGTCCAGGACAGCTAGCTATGTAACCTGTCCGGCCAGAGCAGTGGGGGAAGGGAAGCAGTAGTAGCTAGCTGTAAAGTTTTTTTCTAATACCTGTCTTGAGAGACGGCAGCTGAGTCACAAGGATTCCTTTGCTGGGGGGCCATAACTGCTTTCAGATAACCATCTGCCCTGCTGCTGCTCTCCCCGGCATGAATGAGCGCTGCTCCACGCTGTTCTCTATGTGTTCTGAGCTCTGATCGGGGGAGGCTGGGGCACGTGCTGAGAAAATTCCTGCATGATGGGAAGACAGAAGGAGAAGAGCCCGTACTCTGCACTACTCGGGCAGATCAGTGACTCAGAGGGAACACAGCAAGCCCACGTTCTCTCGGCTCTTTCTCTGTGTGCCCCAACCTCTTCAAAGCTCCCGCGGTCTGGCTGGCTTGTAATGTCAGGAGCTGAGGAGGAGGGCGGAGATTGTATCAGAGTGACAGCGGCCAGCTCCAATGCCAAAGCCGCTGCGCACTTGTGCTGGATGAGTGTGGAGGACGGCAAATATGCCGTAGACAGGGATTAGTGATAGTGATCACAGCAGCCGGGCGGGGACTGACCACCAGCCGGGCGCTCCGCCCAGTTAAAAGGCTCTGGGGAGAACACTGCATAAAAACTGAAATAGGATGTAGAACTTGAACATTACAAATTACATCAAAGCAAGTAGATCATGTGAGTGGTAAGGTCATCCAACTTAAGGAGGACCATTTCAGAGAAAAACGTAAGTAGTTAAAATCTGACAGACCTGACAGGTGTTGGACTAGTCCATCTCCTCATGGGAAATTCTCAGGATTTTGATTTCAAAAGCATTTCCTAAAAGGCAGCTTAACCTCCTGAGCGGTATGCCCGCACTGTGTCAGAAATGCCGCTATAGAGGTTTTGGTAGCCTTAGGAGCAGAAAATAACTTCTGGTCAAAACATAAGAAAACTGAATAGAAGGAAAAGAGAACATGAGACCAGCTTGATGCACAACAGTCACATACACAGGTGGCATAAAACATTTCAACTCCGTTTTTAGCCTTGGACTAGATGAAGTCATATAATGAAGCAATAAAGGGCCAAAAGGTTTCTAATGTTGATATCACTGAAGACTGAAGGTAGAACAAAGTCTACTGTTCATTATCAGATGTAACCTGACTGGTGGAGATAAACGGAGAGCTACTAAACAGACCATTAATTACATTAGATTTATGGGAAATTGGATTTACGTAATCTGTCCATTTAAGCAGATGTTGTACTTGAAAAACACTGTTCTTCAACCGTATTGCAGAGCGCAAGCCTCACAAGATCAGCTGAAAAACCAGCAGAATAAAACCTAACGAATCAGCCCTAAATTCTCAATACACAATGGGCCTGATCCAATTCCCTTTTTCTCCTAAATTTTCTCCTAGGAGATGATTTTTCATCTTCTGTTTAAAAATAACTTTTGTAATTGAAAAGTACCCAAAAAGTAGGTGGAAAAATTACTGTCAAAATTATTTTGAGTATTTTCTTGCTTGCTGGTGGCTTAAAAGGCATTTTATTTATAATGTGTAAATATCACATTATTACAAAAATAAACGAAAAAGTGAATTGGATTGGGCCCAATAAATGTACTACAGGGGTTACTTACCGTAAGCGGGAATGGAGGTACTTGAAATTGTAACAGTAAATCAATCACAGTAAGTTTCAAGGAAAAAAAATGTGACATCATACACAAAACAAACCTGAATAGGTGGTTCCTAGTTCATTCAAGTCAGGCTTAAGAAAGTAAAGCCTTTCAAAAGCACTGGACTGTTCTAAGGCCCACCTCTGCCAAGAATCCATCATGTTCACCAGCCCTCAATCCCTCTCAGCAGCTCAGAGCAGTACCATAAATTGTAAGCATAGCAAAGTAGTTAGTAAAGGCTGCCATAATGTCCACTGCAAAAAAGGCGTTCAGTGACCAGCAGATGGGAGGCAAAACTGCTCGACGAGTGCTCACTTCAGTGCACACTTCAGTTGTCAGTCTAAAATAAGCTGTATTTGTTTGTCAGCAAAAAGGTTGCTGTTGTAGTTATGTTGCCAATCTGATGAAAAATAGCGGTTGATGGAACTATACTGTAAAATCGGATACACCAGACCATTGTACTACTGTGATGCCACATAACATACCAAATATCACAAAAAGTCACAGCAGCAATCTAGGAAAAGTAGTGCTTTTCAACAAGCAAGCTCCCTTGAAGGCAAGTTTACAAGCAAGTAGAACAAGACACAGCATAGGATAAAGGGAAAACACCTCAACTAAAACAACAAATACGTAAAAGAAGAAGGGTTCCAGGTGCTCTTATTCACATGCATTGGATCTGATTTCCCCATCAGTCTATGAACACATTGTTTAGGATACTGAAGTGTCGGTCACACTTCATTTTCCATGTTTCAGACACAACACATTTTTTTTCTTTTCTGTTAGAGAAAACGAGCCGTTTCCTTGTTCTGAGAACCACATAAGTTAGAGTTTTTATCTATCTGTTAAGCTGGAGGAGAAGATGCTGCTGAAAGTAAATTTTTGTAGCTGTATTCAATTCCCCTTCCATACACATAATAAAACAAAAAAAGTACACAGTATATAAATTATGCATGGTAATGACTTTGATCATTGGAAGCAGTTGGTGCTGAAATTAATCCGTAGTGAACTCCATGGAAATGAATCTCTGTCTGAAACATTCATGAAAATTAGATGACTCATAACGCAAACAAAATAACATTGCTTTCTTGTGAAAAACCACTGCCTGGAAATAGTAGGGATCGTGAGAATTCAACACAACCCACAATTTCCAATTCTTGAAAAAGAGACAAAGAAAAATGTTTTCTGTCACAAAACCAGGTCAGAGTAGGAAAATAAATCTCCTGGATACTTCCATGCCCTGGCCATGTCAGGTATTTGAGGTGCAGGGAGATTGCAGGATTCTTTAGGTTATGAAGTATTAAATTCACAGTCATGTGATAAGTCTCATAATTTGACACAAACTTTGGCCAAGACACCACCCTCCCCATAATCCTGTTCACAGGGTTGACTGCCAGGGTACAATAATTTAAGTATATGTGACAGTGGCACTGAAGGAACTGAACATGTGTGACAAAGCAGTACACAATGCTAAAACGTTCCTTTAGAGGTAAAAAGCAAGACACACCTAATTTGCTTTGACCTTCCACTTCATACTTCAAATGCATACATAAATTACAAGATTAGTGAAATATTTTCATCCCTCGCTGGCATATTAAAGAGAACTCCTGAAGGGTCGATGTGAACAGTAAAAGAATACATGGGATTGACTAATGTATCTGGAATTCAGGAGTTAGATGGAAATTTTTAGCAGTAACTGCATTGTAAAAACATCACCTGTAATTTGTAAGAATGGCTGCATGACTCCTAAGATCAGCCACCATCAGCCCCACCCCCCCCCCTTTATACAATAGTCTTATGTGTGTAGGTCTTTTTTGATAAATACAATTATGATATTTTAAAATTATTACTTGTTGTAGTCTCCTGTTGCTTGGGGTATATGCCTTGCTCTTTGGTCTCCTACAGGTGCAAATTCTCCTAAGATGCGTCTTGCCCTGAAGTATTATCTACCTTACTTCAAGAGCGTTTCCAGCCTTGGCTTAATGGATCAGTACCATATTACTCACAATGAAGTAAAGTTTCTTAGATCCAGATATTCTTCTTGGCATTGAGAAATTTGGCTTTCTAACTTCTAACCACTGCATAGGAGACAGGGACATTTTAAAATGTCAACACTGAAATGTGCTGAGCCATCTCCTGAGAACATTTAATACAATGCAGAAGGTCAGTGGGTCACATCCAACTTCCTTCCTTCTTTTTATTATCTTGTAAAAGAATACTGTTCAAAAGGCGGAGAAAAAAAAAAAGCTTCACAAAAGCTTGTACAAAACAGCGTGAACATTCATGTGCCGTGACACAATGTTATAACAGCCACGAAAAGAATATCAGGAACCACTAAATCTATCACCTGACTACTAACTTTCTTAAGACCAGTTCAGAGAGTTGAACAATGTTACAAAGCAGCCAGTATCTATTATCATGTGAATAAACTGCTCATCTGCCAGCAATCTACTGGCATTCTGTTTTATAATGCAAGTGAGTGCTGGCTTACATGGCAAACAGTAACTTGTGTCAGCAGGACATGATGTAGTTGGTAAGGAGTAAGATTCGCCCTTTCCTGACCTCTGCCACCACCAAACTCATCATCTATGCCCTCATAATTTCCCGCCTCGACTACTGCAATGCCCTGCTGTCTGGTCTCCCTATGACCCAAACAGCCCCACTGCAGTCCATCATGAATGCAGCAGCCAGAATTATCCACTGCTCCCATCGCTCCACCATGGCAGATCCCCTCCTTGAATCCCTCCACTGGCTTCCTATCCAGTCCAGAATCAGATTCAAGATACTGTGTCTGACCTACAAATCTGTCCACAAAACCTGTCCAACCTACATTTCCGATCTTACTCAGAGGTACACACCTAGCCGCTCACTCCGCTCTTCCAATGAACTTCGCCTAACCGCCCCCCGCATCACCCAGTCCCATGCACGCCTCCAGGACTTCTCAAGAGCTGCTCCAACACTATGGAACTCCCTACCTCCACCCATTAGTGCAGCACCCTCATTCAACATCTTCAAGAAAGCCCTCAAAACTCACCTTTTCACTCTGGCCTACTACCCCTCACAAGTGCTCTAAACCTACAGCTGAACTCTGGTCCCCTACCATTCGTGTCCTTACCTCTCCCTCTAGATTGTAAGCCTTTGGGCAGGGTCCACCTCCTTTTGTGTCCTACCTGATCTTGCACCTCCATTACTGTGAACCCATGCTATGCATCTGAGTGAACCTAACTTGCCTAATCTCCATGCTCCATCCAGTGACTGACTAAGCATTACCTGGCACTCCTACTATGGTGTGTGATCTGGTTTTCTTGTATTCCTGTATTGTCATATTGCTGTATGCCACCCCTAAATATTGTCTGTAACCTAAATTAATGTTCAGCGCTGCGTAATATGTTGGCGCTTTATAAACACAATAAATAAATAATAAATAAAAGGAGTAGGCAGACAAAACGGTGCATGCATGGGTCTTACTGCCAGCACCCAAAAGCTGCAGCCGTCCCCAAATATCTAGTAGTGGAGCCACAGAACACTTAACAAGCAGTGACTGCACCTTTGCCAAAAGTCATGGCAAAGCTCCACCCACACCTCATCAGGGCTGTGGAGTCAGAGTCGAGGAGTCGGAGCAATTTTGGGTACCTGGAGTCGGAGTCAGTGGTTTCATAAACAGAGGAGTCGGATGATTTTTGTGCCAAATACACAGTGCTGGTAAGTATTAGACTAAGGAGTCGGAGTTGAGGAATCAGCCATTTTTTGGTACCTGGATTCGGAGGTTTCATAATCTGAGGAGACTGAGTCGGATGATTTTTGTACCGACTCCACAGCCCTGCAGCTCATACTGCATTGTTTGGTATCTGTAGCTCCTAACGAGAAGACTGTATTTACACAGGGAAATATAAAGGGGAAGATTCTTGCAGACCAACTTTCTTAGATTATGAATATTAGTAGCAAATGTAGTGTGCCCAGGAAGACCTTTAGAGCTACTATGAGGAACTATAGCTCTTCCTGCAGTTACGTACCACATTTGACTAGAAAACAGTAAAGACTGTCTAACACCATATTCAGATCGCCGATCAACCCAATTAAAAATAATCTGTTAATTAAGAAAAAATATTTTCTCACTGATAGGGATGGTCAGTGCAAATTATGAATTAATACAGCTTGAAAAGGAACCAACTGAATGAAGGTGGCATTCAATTGGTCCATTTGCAAGTTGCATAATTGTACATACAAAATCCTGTATAAACTCAGATTTGCAGATCATTGATAATTACTACCGACTGATCACAAACAAGAGATAGATCCTAATTTTATCAATCGTGAAGTGACTGGACACACTAATAAATATCAATCGATCTTGTACAGGTCATTTTGTGTGGATATGCAAATAACTGTCAGATACAGTATCAAAAGAGCAGGAAACAAACCTGAACTGGCTAGTGACAAAATATCAGACAGAGCCTTTGCACACATGTGTACATTGACTTGGCATTCCCATCCAATCAACTACTAATTGGAAAAACACTCAGAGCGACCAATTGACCAGGAATCTGACTATAAATGGCAGCGCATATTGTATTCCTCAGTACAGGTTGACTTACTTCACTGTTCAGTTCGGTGTACAATTTTAGCCTGCCCCTGCCTCTGAAGAAATGGAGGATGAAAAGCACACATGAGGCTGTGCAGAGGGTAGAATCTGTGTGCAATTTACAAAGTACAGAAAGGATCATCATTTGTAAAGCATTTTATATCCCTTCTAAAGGCACATCAGAGGGCTGAACAAGAGTATCTTCAAGCCAAGCTTTTTATCATCGCCTTCTGCCACTTGACCTGGGACCGCCAATATGACAGCTGACCTGAGTCTACTAACACCTCATTAAGGAAATAAGGGAACTGTCTGTGTAACTGCCAAATACAAGGCTGGCAATATGCTGTGAAATGACTACTGTACTAGTTACCAAGGTGTCGTTTTTTAACGTCTAACAATTCCTTCTGCTTTTTAGATTTCTCTACGGCATGTATATACCTCTCTTTAAAAGGCAAATAGATTTTTCAATCGAATAGGTCTTAAAATAGCCAATTCTACATTACAGCAGACGGGAGGGAAAAATGTAACTTTAGTAGCAGAACATATTTTAGATATCTCGCCTCCTGCTTTGGGCATACTGCTTGAAGAAGATTAGAGGTCTGATGCTATAAAGCGAGAATGTCTTATACTGCCTGTATTCTCTTGAAAATCTGAGATTCGTGAAATTTTCTATTCCTTTTTCTTTCCTCTAGCACCTCAGAAATGGCTTTTTGAAGTAAAAACAGACCAAGCGAAATTTTCTCTTTAAAAGTACCAGACCCTTGATCTCTGAGAGCTTGCATTGTGGGCCTTATTTTTGAGGCTAGCCATTAAAAGCAGGGATGAACAGGTCTCTGTAAAAATAACCTCCCCAGTACTGCTTTAACTCTTAGAAATTGACTATTTCTGCAACACGCACACAGCAAACACAATGATCACAGGGGATGTAGCAAGCACAAGTCACATAATAGCTTGGGCTGATAATGTAAGGTATTGCTTACCTCTGAAAGCCCAAACCTAGGTGTGGAACAGTAAATATGTGGCTGATGACTTAGAACTGCCTTCAGAGGGTGATTGAGGGACCTTTCTACTTTGCTGGGATCACATACATCACTGAGTGCTCACTGGACCCCTATAGGAATGTATACAATAACAGTAAATAAAAATCAAACTTCCTTCATTCTAAGGGGAATGGATGTCTCAACTAACCGGCATGCCAGAGGAGTAGCGGGAACCTCTTTTGGGGGGGTGGGGGGGGGGGCTTTGCGTTTGGCGCAGGCAGGAGGTAAAAATTCTTACAGAGCCTCCAGCTATGGCTGGCAGTCTCCCTGTACCACCGTGCGGGCTCCTAGTGGCTTTTGGCGTCTGTGTACGGAAGTCGGCGTGTCACACGACACAATGTGGGTCAGCTGACACTCCGGCTTCTGTGCACCAAGGATGCCGGAAAGCCGCTCGCAGCCCGCGTGGAGATACAGGGAGACTGTCAGACATTGCTGGAGGCTTGGTAAGTGTCTAAGGCGGGAGTTTGACCTATTTCAGCCGAGTGCTCAAGCAACTGGCAAGCACAGGTATCCGGCATCAGGTAATCCCTACTGGTGCTGGATACTGGGGACTGTGCTATATTTAAAGCGGATCAGAGATGAAAAACTAACTATTACAAGTAACTTGTCTATATATCTTATCTAAAGATTAGATGGTTTACACAGCAAATCTAGCTGCAAACAGTTTTAATAGAATATGATTATTTATTCCTGTGATACAATGACAGTAGCCATGTTGTTTGTAAACATTACACAGAAGCAGGCTTATCTGCATCTTGAGCCATCAGCCTAATCCCCTCTCCTCCTCCCCTCTGCCTCTGAAATCAATGGCTAGTAACACCTCCCCCTCCTCTTGCCCAGACTGAGCTCCCATGAGCGCTTGCTACTGTCTGAAAGTGCCTTGGCTCTCTGAAAACCTGTGGGCGTGGCTTTTTTAGTTTATAGGGAATTAAAGTATTAAAACATAAAACAAAAAAGTATTTGGCTTGAGGAATGCCCTATAAACAATAGGAAAGGAACACAATTATGCAATGTGTAAAAGTTCACCTCGGATCCACTTTAACAAATACCAGGGCTGTGGAGTCGGTTCAAAAATCAACCAACTCCGACTCCTCAGGTTAGGATTCCACCGACTCAGACTCCTCTAATTTGCATACTACAATCTTGTTGATTGAAAGTATGTAACATGAAATTCATCTCTTAACTGCCAACGCTTAAGAATTTTAAAAGACAACTGAAATGAGAGGGATATGGAGGCTCCCACATTTATTCCCTTTTAAACAATACCAGTTACCTGGATATCCGGCGGATCTTCTGCCTCTAAGAAGAAGGTACAGACAGGAACAAAGAACATCTATCAGGCCCTAGGCAATGTAACTGTGGGTACATGTAAGAGTGATGTGCAGGTACTCTGCAGGGGAATGAGGGGATTCTTCCTCTATTACACATTCTTCATGTACAATCTGAACCAGGTTTATGGGGGGGGGGGGGGTGATAGACAACACCTCTGTGTTCAATGTGCACAACATTCTCAGTGGGTTCCCTGCAGCTTTGTGGGGAGTGCATATGTAGAGTATAGTACTACTGTGTAACAAAGTAAACATGAGACAGATCAAATTAAAGTTTTATAGTTTTATAGTAAAGTTTTATAGGGACTGATTAGCCTGAAGGGGGCTGGAGGAAGGTGTGTATAAAACTTTTCATCCTTCTCAGGTACACTTAAATACGTAGTCATCAAATCCAATTTCAACATATCAAATGTTTGATTTTATGAATTCCTTAAGCTTGTAAGCTTGCAAGGTCCGTGTTCTCTCACCCTTTTGTGTCATGGAATTTATTTTGTACCAATTCTGTATTTTGTAAATCGATGTATACCACTGTCCATATTACTATGTACCCATGTTTGATTCTTACTTTCAGTAGCGCCACGGAATATGTTGGTGCTTTATAAATTAATAATACCCAAACTTTGTGCTTAAAGGGAACCGGAACTGAGTACAATTATTTAAAATAAACACATGAGGTAATTTCAAATGAGCATTGCATAGTTACCTTGCCATCAGTTCCTCTCAGAAGCTCACCATTTTCTTCTGACAATGATCCTTTCCAGTTCTGACAACATTTTGTCAGAACTAAAATATATCAGTTGCTGTCAGTTATATTTCACTTGCTGTCAGTTATAGCTGAGAGGACAACTGACATGCCAGGTAACGTCCATGTTTCCCTATGGCTCAAGTTGGAAATGTTACAGTTAAACAGTGTGCTGACCAGAAAGCTGTTATGGGGTAATGGCCATTTTCAAAATGGAGGACAGAGAATTCCCTTGATCATAGTGGACAAATGGGATGCAGGAGAGAGGAGAAAGTGATTGAGGAATAGACTACACGGGAGGCAAGTATGACTTGTGTATCTTTATTTTGACTTTTAATTTTCATTTCAGGTTTTCTTTAAAGTGTGTGTTCAACTTATCTGCCAGCGATATATACTATTTGTAGAGTGCATTGGGAGTGAGTCCATAACCACAGCTCCAGCTTGAGTTCTTGCATCTCTTTGGCAGCTTCATTACTCACTTGGTCACATGACAGTGAGCCTGGAGCTCTAGCGGCGAGCTCCAAAGATGCAAGTACTCAAGCTGGAGCAAGGAGAGGTACTTCCAGTGCAAACTCTGCATGGGGGAGGCTATCAGCTGGACACTACATTTGACTTATTTTTTTTCTTGGGGGGGCTGCAAAAGAGGGGAGTGTGGGCTTATCTGTACTTGAGATTGTCCCATGGTAAATAACAC
The DNA here is from genome assembly GCF_040937935.1 of Hyperolius riggenbachi. Classification (NCBI taxonomy): domain Eukaryota; kingdom Metazoa; phylum Chordata; class Amphibia; order Anura; family Hyperoliidae; genus Hyperolius; species Hyperolius riggenbachi. The sequence goes on from NC_090646.1 coordinate 553,217,842, forward strand.
ACTAACATTGGATAAGGGTAAATGTAATACTCTACTAGCACACATACACAGTATAGTTTTTAATGTTTAACCCCCCAAAAACACACAAACAATTAGTTTTTAAGAATACTCAGAGATTGCACAGCTATGAATCATTAAGTATCTGGTATGCTTGTTTTCATTTTTTTTTTTTTTTAAATATACCAAATGTAGACAGTGAACCAACATTTCACTTAATTATAGGTACTGACCTAGTGATAAAGGACATCCTTACTGTAATTTTATTTTTCTAGATACAGCAAGACTAGATTTGAATCAGCCCAAATTCTATTTCATGCACCATAGGTTCACATATTACCCGAACAAGTAAACCAGGAAGTGCCTTTTATCATTGGCAAAGCAATAAATGAACATTTGCATGTGCTAAAGCAAGCGATTTTTAGCCATCAACCTCCTTTTCCCTGTAAAAGAACAATGCCAAAAAAAAGCCATAATGCAAGATAAGATTGCTTTTACAGGGACTTCTCTGGAGAAACAACAGGTTTTCAAGGAACAGAAATCCTTCATTGGGTAATTAAAGTGAAGGTGATCATTTTAAAAGCACCACCTGACGAAACAATCTCATGTATGCACAGAGGTATGTTCATGCAGGATCTACATACCTTTGTGTATTATCCATTCCTCTCCTAGTTTCCCCTGGTTACTAGAATCCCACCTTGAAAAATGGCTAAAGTAAAATTTTCAGACAGGAAGAGACAGGCTTGCTGTGATCATCCTTCCCATCATCCTCCAATTTCCTCCTCTTCCCTGCCCTGTTTTCTCCCCTTAAAAGGAACCTGAAGTGAGGAGGATATGGAGGCTGCCATATTTCCTTCTAAACAATACGAATGTGGTGCCCATTAGTGCAGTGGTGGTTAGCTAGGTTAGCCCTTTAGTGCATCTTACTAGGTTACCATCTTGGCTCTGCCCCCCGAGCAGAGGTCCCTTTTAGTTCTGCTCTGCATGCATCTGCCCAGCCTCTTGAGCTCCTCACATATTAAATATCTACTCAATGAATTTACTTCAGCCTCCTTACAAAGTCTATTATAGCTGACTGGAGCAATTCAGGGTTATTCAATAAGGCATAAGCCATATTTTCAGACCCGCATCAGCATATATGTGCATAATTTAATATGCCACTGTGGTGTGACCAAACAGCAGACTGAAACACTAATGTTCTGCATAATGCTATTCACAGAAATGTGCATTACTGGTCCCATATAAGGATTTGAAGATTGAAGGCTTCCAAGGTAAGGTATATGCATATGCAATGTGCTCTATTGAGGCAGGGAACACACTTGACCGTTTTCGTGCGCATTTTCTGCACAGAAAAACTGAGAACTCATGTTAATCAATGTGCTAGTACACACTTACTGTGTTGTTCGCGCGCAGAAAAAAAAACTGACATTCTGCATCCTGATTCTGCACATTTTGGCAGTTTTCTGTATCAATTACATCAGCTGCTGTGAAAAAACGTGCGCGTTTTCCTGCATAGAAACACACTTAGTGTGCAGAAAAAGTATGCAGAAAAACGCGCGCGGAAAACTGAAAGTCAAGTGTGTTCCCTGCCTGAAGGTTGTTACAAAACTCCAGTTGGCTTTCAATCACCAGTCTGTGACACAAGGCAGCTACAGTGATTTTAACCTACTGGACATTCGACTTATCCTACAACTACTGCAGCTTTGTAACAATGAGCAGGACTGGGCACGCAGCCCAGCGAAGACAAACATCCTTGTTCCAATTCCTTTACTCCATTAACTGTGAAGCTGTAGAAGGAGGTCACAGCCATGGAATTTACAACTATTACATTATCATCATCACCTATATGTAATGCTACACAGGGCAACGGTTCATTTTGGACTCAGCCTGTCATTCATATCATACCTGGATCATTATGAGAATGAGGCACAAGAAAAACCTGAAGAATATTATTATCCCATTCATGCTCATCATAGGTTATGTCAAATCCTTGTTTCCACACACCACCGTCTGGATTATCAAATGGAAGTAAGTCGTACACATCCAGCATCTGGAATGAAAAGGTTAAGCAAAGACAGTTATGACGTAAAATGGAAGACAAACAATACATGTCTGTTGAACTCTTTTCTGCCACATGGTAATGTAGATTACTGTATATTCATCCTGTCTGCAGAGTGGCAGACACAAAAATAGAACTCTACAAGTTAAAGTGCAGTATAGATTTCTCAAGAAAAAAAAAAAAACCGCCTTGGAAAGTGAAGACAGGGAATCTGGCTTTATTTGAAAGTTAGCTGGTGAGCACGATGTGTTGCCTGCTACTGTGCAGCAGCAGAAGCTGGACAATACAATGTGGCTGCTCCCAACCTGTATTATGTATATTTGAAAGCAAAGGTTGTCAACTATGACAAAAAGACAGCAAGGCTTAATCTGAACACATTTACTGGTCCTAAATTGTTTCCACGCTGCCGTATGCGACGCACAAGGCCGATTCCCGAGAGAGTTCATGCTGAAATTGATCGGGAATCGGTCTGTGGTATATGAGCAGCTGACAGATCCCTCTCCTATCAGATTTGATAAGAGATTGGTCTCTGGGTCGAACCTGCCCATACATCGCTAGATGTATGGCTACCATTAATCTCTATTGCTGTGCATAGCACAACTCAACGGGAGCCGAAGCCCAACCTTACAGCTGAGAATTATCACCTGCTGTCAAATTCTTGGTCATTGTTAATTATCGCTTATTTTTCAGAGATTACCATCTACAAATACTGCAGATTAACTGATTTGCATGTATTTTGCATCCTTTATCGCTGGAGCTTTCTTTGTTGTGCTTCCAGGAACTTTGCATGTTTAATGGCACTATAGCAAGTCACAATAGTATTATGGCAGATTACCGCAAAACTGCATAAGACAACCAGACCACCCATATTTCTTTTATTACATTCTATTTGCATTTGAATTATTGAATATATTTTTTACTATTCTGCTAACCTATGACTCATGGAGTTTGTTTGGGTACAGATGAGTTCTATATTTTTGTTACATTTATTTCAAACCAAACTTCTGAGGCATATAAACCTATGTTCTCTTACATGGTTGCTAGAGCGAGTTGGTGCAGGTGGTGCCACAGCCGGCAACAACTACTGCTTAAAAGGAAATAAATACAGCAGCCTCTGTATACACATCCCACTACAGTTCTGACACAACTGTACTTGTATAAATTGTATAGATCACTGAGTGACTGAACGTTGTATGCAGTTTCAGGCTGAGTTACGCTGTCATTGGTGACTTACGTAGGTCTGCTGTTACTAAGGCCCGGTTCACACTTGCATTGAAATCACAAACGGATCTGTGAAAACTGATCAGATCACCAGTTGATGGGTTCTGTTTTCACTCCATTTCCGTTCAGCTGCTTCCGTTTGCACACATCCCCAAAGTGTGAAGAAATGTTCAGTTTTCTCATTGCTCACAATGCAGCGCTTCAGCTTCCGTTCCACTGGGCTCAGAAAAATTGGTGCAGCAGGAAACTTGGTCACTTCAGCCATGGGTTAATACTGAATCCATTCCTATTTGTTACGATCCATTCCCTTCCAATCTGGAAATGGACCATTTCTTAACTAATGTGATACAGGCCTTATACATCAGGGTAGTTGAATTGACCTGTTGACAGGGCCATTAGGAAATCATAGTTATCAGGGTAAAAAAAAAAAAAAAAAAAAAAAAGACATCCGGCCAAGTTCAACCAGAAAAAAAAGTGATGAAGGATAAATGCTTTTACTCTACAGATCAATTTAACAGTAGTCAATTTCTTTGGGGAAAAAAAAAACATTTACAACATATCTCCGTTTAAAGAGAAGTCGGGGTGAACCTAAAGGCAAAAATGAGATACTGTTACTTACCCAAGATATTCCAGAGGCTTCCTCTGTGCTCCTGGAGACGACCCACCCCTTCTGTTTGGGACCCATTTAAAGAATGCGACTGCACTTCTCTTCATGCAGAGCACAGCCGTGCTGCGCCCATCCGAGTATGAACACACCTGCACAGTAGCATGGAGACACTCGTGGACTGGCTCTGGCTTACTGTGCAGGTACGGCTGTGCTCGTATGGCCAAGTAATATATCCCAAAAAATCTTGTTGGATATGTCTCAAGGGTCCCTACGCAGCAACGGTGGGGGTCATGAGGACTTCCCCGAGTTATCTGCTAAGAATCTTGCTTGTGAAGGTGTCCCAAGACACAGTCTAGCATTCAAGCACAACGGATCATTAAACCACAGCGAGGAATGAGCGCATTTTGTGGGCACTTTACCCACCCATTGGAGGCCTCTTGCCCCACCATGCCTCCCACCCTCACCATTGAGCATCTAAAGCCAAGTATCTTATATAATAATAGGCAACTGTCCCTGCGTACAGCAGGGACAGTTGTCTCTGTGTAGCTGGGTCCGGGTTTTTTGCTACTGCGCATGTGCGCAGCACGGACCCAGCCTCACACAGACAGGAGGACGGGCATGGGCGAGCGTGTGAGAGGGCCGCCGAGTGTGTGCGTGCGCACTAACAGGCGGCGGTGAATCACAGACCTAAAGCCCGTTTTTAAACGGGCTAAGGTCTGCAAGTTGTATCTATATAGTGCTTATGTCCTGCAGTGTTGTCCTAACCACCAAGCAACAACTGTTAAGGGTGACAAAGACTGAGCAGGTTTCCAGAGCTTTAATTTCCTGTTGATCTCTAAACTTGTCTTGATCCTGATAAAGGTGGCCAGTAACCTTCCTGGCGGTAACCCCGAACGTAGTTCGGGGTAAGCCGCGCAGGAGGTTTTCTCAGGCTCTGCTGGGCCGATTTGAATAATTTTTTTTTTGCTGAACAGCACTTCGATCGCCGCCGCCCCGCGCTCGATCGCCGCTATCCGTGTCGCAACACAGCCCCCCCCCAGACCCCTACGCTGCCTGGCCTATCAGCGCCAGGCAGCGGCAAGGGGTGGATCGGGACTCCCTTAGACGTCACGACGTCCATGACGTCGGTGACGTCATCCCGCCCCGTCGCCATGGCGACGGGGGAAGCCCTCCAGGAAATCCCGTTCTTTGAACGGGATTTCCTGATCGCCTATCGCCGGAGGCGATCGGCGGGGCTGGGGGGATGCCGCTGAGCAGCGGCTATCATGTAGCGAGCCCTCGGCTCGCTACATGATTTAAAAAAAAAAAAATAATCAAAAAACGGCTGCGCTGCCCCCTGGCGGTTTTTAATATACCGCCAGGAGGGTTAATGATACGATTCCTTGGACGATCAATTCTTCAATTTGATCATAAAATTGATCATATCAATCCATTTTTCTTATTTATTCCATTAATCTGCTTGAATTGTATAGCAGCAATCCTTCCATAAGGGGCCCAAATGATCGTTCCCATTGTCCAAAGAATCATATACCGTATATACTTGGCTATAAGTCGAAAAATTTAGGACTGACTCAATGTATAAAAGTGGGGGGGGGGGGGTCGCCTTATACTCGAGTCAGTCCTAAATGTCCCACTTATAGCAGGGTGAGGGGAGGACGTCGCTCTCTCCCCCTCTGATGTAGCTATCATGCTGTAACTTTCCCACCTTCCCCTGCATCTCCGTGCAAATGTGGGCTGCCTCTCTCTCCCCCTCTGTGTAATTAATGTTGGGTGCCCTCGCAGCTGAAGCCGACACTTAAGTTTTATTGCCAGCACGGTATCCTCCCTTCATGCCGCTCTCTGTCCAATAGTACAGCGCGACTCTCGATGTCACATGACAAATGAAGTCACATGACATCGGGAACTGGAGCTTTACTAACGGACAGAGAGAAGCAAGAAGGGAGGATACCGTGCTGCCAATAAAACTTAAGTGTCGGCTTCAGCTGCGAGGGCACCTAACATTAATTACACAGAGGGGGAGAGAAAGGCAGCCCACATTTGCACGGAGATGCGGGGGAAGAAGGGAAGGGGGGAAAGTTACAGCAAGAATTCAGCGCTGGCAATGGGAACTGTGTCACTTCTGCTGCAGTGCTCACTGTGCATCACATCGCACAGAGGGGGGAGAAAGCGGATGGAAGCACAAAATGACTTTAGCATTGCGGGGAAGGGGACAGAAAGAGGCAGCCTTCCCAGCGCATAACATTACAGAGTTGTGCTGGGAGGGAGGGGTGATTTTTAGTGTGTTGTCGGTGATTTAGCACTGTGGGGAGGGATAGAGAGACGCTGCCTGCTGGGGCTCTGGGAAGGGTCTATTGTTTAAAGTGGACCTGATCTCAGATCTTTCTCTCTGCTCTAAAAGATATGCAATAGCATAACCTTTAAAAGAAAAACACCTTTTGTGTGCAGATGTATTGCAGAATTTGTATCAGCTGTAGTGTGTCTACTTCCTGCTTTCATGGAAGCAGGCATATTGTTAACATCCTGTGCTTTCAAATGAGCTTATCTGCCTTGTCAGGTGACACGGGAGAGATCAAATTACAGCTGGTTATTAGACACAGATGAGGGGGGATTAGGCAGGCTAAACTCAATACATACAGGGTGCATTTCTCTAGGTTTTCTTTATGTCCTGTGCAAGGCTTCAAGTCTACTGTGCAGCCAATAACTTTGCTAGATAGACTTATACTTGAGTAATTAAATAATTCCAGCTTAAGAGGGTCAAATATTGGGGTCGACTTATACACGAGGTCGACTTGTATCCGAGTATATACGATAGTTAACTGCCAACTATGGTGAGATTAGCTAGAAAAGGACCAGCATAACCATCCCAAAAAAATCTTTAGAAAACAGCTGACAATGGCCACTAAAATACATTTCTAACAGGACAAGATTTTTTTTTCTAACTAGACTATGAGGATATTGCACGCGTTTTACCTTTTAGATTAGACTCATTGCTCAAAAAAGGCCAACAAAATTACCATCATCATCCTATATTTATGAATAGCCAACACATTATGCAGCACTTAGTGCACTTTATTGTTAGCTAAAATATCCACTGCAATAACTTTAACGGTGTACAGAATTGTACCAAAGCAAAAATGTCCTGCAACATGAGCAGCTACAAAAATAAATAAAATAAAAATACACTTTTTTTACTATTGTTATTGCACAATTTAGCTACCATCAGCGAGCAAATCCTCACAAATCACCAATTACACATACTGCACTTTATCTCTCCACATACAGACTTTCACAAACACATGTTCTTGTAGTCAGACAAATGTGTTTTCAAACAATCATTACCTAGAAGAAGCATTTTGTATGCTAAATGTGCACCAATGCCACTCCACAAGGGAATTCTCAACTAACAGTTATAAATCCTTATTTCCAGGGATATCTCGCCTCAAGTTAGCTTTTTTTGTGCAAAAAAACAAAACCTGCTCACACTAGATATTGTCACTAAAGCTAAATACCCACTGGCAGATATGGCCAGATGGATCGGGGATCACCGCCGAATGATCGTTTCACTGATCCATCTGCCAAATCTTCAAGTGTCGTTTCCAGCGAACGATGGAAATAAACGATTGTGTAAACGATTGTACACTGCACAAGTCAATAAGTGCCAGCACGATCCTCAACTATTTAATTGGACATGTCGGTTGTTTAAAAACAAACAACTGTGGCTGGTGTCGTGCGTCAAACATCGTTTATCAAGTTTTAGTTAAACAATGTTGAGCGAGATCACAAAAAAAAATTTCATTTGTGAAAAATCATTTGGCAAGTATGGGCCTTAAAGCAAACCAGAGCTTAGTAAAAATAAAAGTGTTATACCTGGGGCTTACTCCATCCCCGCGGATTGCCCCCCCGCCGCAGTCCTTAGCCTTCTCCTGCGCCGGTAACAGGTCCCGTAACTTCGTCCAAGAGAAGTGAGCCCTCTACATCTCTCTCCGGCGGCTGCTGGAGAGATACGTAGAGTGCACTTCCCTTGCGTCAGACTGGCCGCGACTGGAGGAAGTTACGGGACCTGGTACCGGAGTAGGAGAAGTCTAACTACAGGGGTTTGTAGCAATTAAGACTGAATAGGTATGCTGAGCATGGCCAATCATGGCTACTGGAATGGCACAAGTGGTAGTCTCAACAAGTACAGTAGAAATGGAAAGAAGATGAGAGAACAATTAATTGCCTTTTTTCTCCAAGACCTAATGGAAACATAGGTATGGGATGTCTGCATTACAAAAACCTCACATAGTTGCCCGATCGGACTATAAATGGTCAGATCAGGAGACTTTTGTCTACAGCTGGCCTTTTGTAGGTTATGAATACTGCAGCCATGTAGAAATCTTGTATTCTGCTCTTACATCACACAACTGCACCAACAAGCTTTGTAAGAGACAAAAAAATGGACAACATAAATGAGTACTAAACATTGCTCATTACTGACCTGGACTTGGGATTTTTGGCTGGCACTGGCAGAAGCAAACTGACAGTCCTCCTTATTGATTGGAAGCAGTACAGGTGCAGATGGTAAAAGCTGAGAAAAGGATCCACGGCTAATGTTTATGGCTTCTGGATTTTTTTGTCCATCTTTTACGGATTCACTCAGGTTTATTACAGAGTCTCTTATATTAGAAATGATCTCATTATTTTCTGCTAGCAGACGCTCCAAGTGATCAATTTTCTCTTGTAATATTGAGAGCTGTCCCTGAAAGAGGAAAAAATAGAAGCAATGTGAACCATTTGTACTGTCTACAATACATAAAGGTGACTATAAAGGTGACCATTACTGGTAACGCTTCTAAGTTTATGAAGATTAGCAAAGACAAAATGTAATTAAAATCAGCCACCACAAACAAAATTCATTTTTCATGAACCACCAGGAAGCTACAAGCCTGGCAAGGTTGAAGTCACCTTCCTACCAGCAGTCTGTTTTTAAATATCTTAGAGAAAGTATCCTGTGAGATCAATAGCTACGTGACATTTTAGGGACAATGCCAGCACAAGAACATGGTTTCAGCTCCTTTCTCATGATGTCCTGTCACACAAAAGTTTTGCACGCTTTGTTTCATAGATAATTCATCATGACAGGAATATAGATGCTGCCATTGGAGGCACTGCAACCTGAAATGAGCATGCAGCCAATGCCAGCAACTCTTTTAAAATGTAATGGCAGCTCCCACATTGCTATCCTGAAGCTAATAGACAGTGAAATACAGCGATTGCCAAACTGCAGAGATAGGTTTAACTGGTGTAAGTCAAGTACCAGATCTGCCAACATCAAACCAACAAACACCGATTTAGGCAATACCTGCACTGACTAACCATACAATACATAAGTTTTACTACTTGGGGCTGGTTTCCACTAATCGGCATATTATTATTATTATTGATTTATAAAGCGCCAACATATTCTGTGGCGCTGTAAAAAGTAAGAAACAAATATGGGGTACATAATACAGACAATGGTGTACACTAATATACAAGATACATAATTAGTGACAAAATACAAAAATGACAGTGATAAAAGTAACATGATGAATAAAATGTATAATGATTTCCAAGACACAAAACGGGGAGAAAACCCTGCTCTTGCGAGCGTACAATCTAAAGGCATATCTTCCAGAATGCATGCAGGTACTCAAAGTGATGTGATCACTCATCCCAAGGATTCAGGTGCGTGCTGTAGAAATCTGCAGCGTGTTGTCCCGAAACAAACAGTGTGATACGGATGGCAAAACAATACAAATTATAGGCAGCATTTCCCCTACTGCCTCTGGGGAAACTCTGCGGATTCTGCGCAGATTCGGGCAGCATTTGACCCTGGTGGAAATGGACCCTTAAAAGAAACCAGAGTCGACATAAATTAAAAGTTTTATACATACCTGAGGCTTCCTCCAGCCCCATCCGCATGGATCGCTCCCACGCCGCTGTCCTCAGTTTGCTCCCTCTTTGCAAAAGTTGCTGGAGAGATACGTAAAGAGCGCACTTCTCTTACATCAGACTGGCCGCAACTGCCTGAAGTTACAGGACCCGGTACCAAAGAGGGAGAGGACTGAGGACGGTGGCATGCGTATGGGGCTGGAGGAAGCTCCAGGTATGTATAAAACATTTAATTTAAGTCCGCTGTGGTACACTTAAAGGCATGATACAGAACCAGATCAGAACATGTACAGTATCATGCCTGAAAAACAAAAACAATGTTTCAAAAGTTTCCAAAACCATGTACAGTTAATTAGTAAAGGTATAACATGAATCAACTTTTGTTGACTTAATGCCCACGGAGTGTTGAAAACCCCATGCAGCTAATTACTTTAGAAGAATAAAAAAATAAAAAAAAATTACAAATGCTATTTCCGTTTGATGCCAAATCTGATGGCACTTCACAGAGTTCTCCTTAACCAGTGAAAATAACTGCATAAAAATGTAGAGATTTTGCCAGGGGATGTTTAAAGTTTATTTGCTGCTTCCTATGCCAATCACACAAGCATGAAATGAGAATTTGGGAGCATTCTTCACACCAAGCAGTGCGCTGCAAACATGGTTCCAAGGAAGTACCACTTCAATTGCTTGACATGTATAAGAAGAAAAGTCTGCAAACTATAGTAACACGGTAATTTTAATGATGTATAATTACAAAGTGGCTTATGTATCACTGATATGTTAAATCATGTTTTCGTAGTTCAGGTTTTTTTTTTATTGGAGGTACAAGTGACAAAGATATACAGTATATAATAGCACAGGAATAGGCTTTATACAAACAAGAAAACTATACATTTTCAGCAAGCCTCTTGCAAAAGCCAGAAGGCCAAACACCATATATATGACTGATGAGAAAGTGGCACTAAGGCCATGGGAGTATATCACAAGCTTTGGTTATTACAGCATGTGCACAAAGTGAAAACCTGGCTTCTGCTGTGCCCATTTATCAGCCATCTAGCATGAGTTGCAACAGAACTTCAGCATAGTGTTTAGGAAAGAGGAAGGCCAGTTGGGGGGGTTCAATATTAGTCTCCCTGTAACATTACAGTAAATGTGCTTTAGCAGCAACAATATACAACAGGCTTCTGCAGTAGTTTCTTAAAGAGACACTGAAGCGAAAAGAAATTATGATATTGTGATTTGTATGTGTAGCACAGCTAAGAAATAAAAGATTAAGATCAGATACATCAGTGTAATTGTTTCCAGTACAGGAAGAGTTAAGAAACTCCAGTTGTTATCTCTATTCAAAAAAGCCATTAAAGTGAACCTCCGGACTAAAAATCGACTCAGCAGCACTGAAAAGGCCTGGTGTTTCTTTAACAGTATCACAGCATCAGAACTTTGTTTCTCTTATCCAAGCCTCATTTTTAGCTGCACAGAAGAAAACTGCCCGGGCTTTTTTCCCCTGATGCTGTGCACAGTATGATGGGATTTCTGATGTTGTTGCTCTCGTTCTGCTGTTTTGGTGCAAATTTTTTTTCTATACATTTTGAATTTGACATTTGAAGCCTAGCGTGTGCAGCTGGGAGGGGTTATCAAGACACAGGACAGTTGGAACTTTGTCTCCTGCTCCTTGTCACCTCTTTTCAACCAAAAAGATGGCTGCCCCCATGACAAAGATGGCGGCCCCCATGAATCACAAACATTTGCCTGTTCTTTTAAAACAGTGTGGGTAAAAAAAATATATTACCTATCTATTCTAATTAACATAACTAATGTAACTTAACAGTATGTTTGTGTAGGCTGAAGTTCCCCTTTAAGCTCTATGACTTTCAAAGTCGTGGAGAGGGCTGTCTTCTGACTTTTATTATCTCAACTGTAAGTGAACAGTTTTCTTTTTATCTGCCAGAGGAGAGGTCATTAGTTCACAGACTGCTCTGAAAGAATCATTTTGAATGCGGAGTGTTGTGTAAACTGCACATATTAGAGAATGATGCAATGTTAGAAAACACACTATATACCTGAAAATAAAAATATGAGAATATTTTCTTTGCTGCTAATCTTCTAGTAATTATTTATAGTACACAACCAATTCATTATATCATATTTTTTTTCAGTGTCTCTTTAAAGGCAGTTTTTACGCCAGTTTGCAACATGCTTTTCAAGGAAAAAAGCTGAATATTGTATTAAGGGTTCCTGCGGTGTTTAAACTTAGCTTGCCAAAACCTGTGAATGCACAGCTGGATGAGGGCCTGAATAAAGCTTTCTGAGAATTCAACATACATCACATGTGCAACATGGCTAAATTATTTTCATACATTCTATGCTCTACCTTGAACTCGTTTCACAGATATCAAGAAAACAGCTTGCATGCATAGGTCAAAGTCTGTAAACAGGTCCATTCACGTCGTCAGCTGCTCTGGCTGTCAAGTTAACAATATTAGAGGATTGGCAGATGCAATGTAGGTGTGATATAAATACACCACAGCACTGGAAACTGTAATAACACAATCTGAAATAACCAGCCTTGATCTGCCATGCATGTACACTCTTGAGTATTATTCAAAATCATTATTTCTGCCTCAGTCATCTACGCTAGGACTCCGTAGACAAATAGAAAGGTTAATCATTCTCAAACATACTTGCATAACAATTCTAGAGTGCTTGGCTGAGGTAGCAGAGGAGATGCATACAGTATCTGGTGACGTGCCACCCTGAGAGCTTAAACTATGGCCCCTTTTCCATGAGAGGCTGAAGGCCTGTCAGCTGCTCTCATGCACCAGCCAGGCACTTATTTGTGCTTGGCATAGGCAAGGGGTTACCCCCATAGAGTCTGATCATGGTCACACTCAGAGGTGACAAGTCACAATAGTTTTCTGCTACAAATGCTGCCATTCTTCAGGTGAGAGACTGAACTGCCAGACAAGCAACAATTAAAAAATAAATTAAAAATGCACCTAAAAGCAATACAAATTATACAAAAATCATGCCATGCTCTACAAGTTTTGAGCCAATGCCAAATCTTGCTCAGGGACGGTTTCATGTTTCTAGATCCCAACAGTTGGTAGCAATAAAAAAGCTGGAAAGCAACACAGGATTGGTGGACCAATTACCACTGGTCTAGAAAGCCAGTAAGTACTGTAGATGTTGCACGGCTCACAACCTGGCCAGCACGGTGCCGTAGTGGTAAGCGCTCTCGCCTTGCAGCGCTGGGTCCCCGGTTCGATTCCCAGCCAGGTCAACATCTGCAAGGAGTTTGTATGTTCTCCCCGTGTCTGTGTGGGCTTCCTCCCACATCCCCAAAACATACAGATAAGTTAATTGGCTTCACCCTAACCTGGCCATAGACTACGATACATACAATACACACATAGACATATGACTATGGTAGGGACTAGATTGTGAGCTCCTCCGAGGGACAGTTAGTGACGAGACAATATACTCTGTAAAGTGCTGCGGAAGATGTCGGCGCTCTATAAATACTAAATAATAATAATAATAAATAACCTGAGATACTCTGGAGGTTTTTTTTTCTGGAGAGAGAGGCGAGAGACACTTGGTTGTGCATGCAGCTTCAAGAGATGGTAAGAAAGTCCTCAGTGACTCTTAACGGGTGTATGGGGAGTTGTTGAGACACTTTGTTAGGAGCCTCTCTTACAACATAGCATGGCTGCAAAGATGAGAGAGGGTGGGAGCACCAGGTAACCATTGCCATTACTAGCAAGAGGTGGCTGTAGGTCCTATGATGACATTTTAGGGATTTTAGAAAACTTTTAGCATCTTGCGGTCTGCTGTCAGGGTGAATTTGCTTGGACAACCCTGGGCATGTTGGCAGTTATTTTGAAAGTCCTCCAAATTTCCAGACAGTGGAAGAGCAGATTTATTGAGATTTGAGATCTTTAAAAAAATCCCTTCAAGGAAAACCATCGTGAAAAATGTTAACATTTAAATTACATGTAAACACATAAATAAGAAGTAGGTTTCTCCCGGAGTAAAACGAGCCATTAATGACTTTTATGTCGCTGTCACTTACAGTAGTTAGTTAAAATCTGATGGAACCGACATGTTTTTTACTAGGCCATCTCTTCATGGGGGATTCTCAGTATTAAAAAATAATAATAATCCAAACATTTGTGTAGCACTTTTCTCCTGTTGGACTCAAAGCGCTCAAGAGCTGCAGAGACTGAGACGCGCTCAAGAGGCCACTGTGCAGTGTTAGGAAGTCTTGCCTTGAACTCCTTATTGAATAGGTACCCTAGCCAGGATTTGAACCCTGGTCTCCCATGTCAAAGGCAGTGCCTTTAACCAGGGCTGTGGAGTTGGTCCAAAAATCCACCGACTCCGACTATTCAGTTTAGGATTCCACCGACTCCGACTCCTCTAATTTGCATATTACAATTTTGTTGATTAACAGTATGTAACGTGAAATTCGTCTCTTAACTGCCAACGCTTAGGAATTTTACAAGACAACTGAAGTGAGAAGGATATGTGGACTACTATATTTATTCCCTTTAGACTAAAACTAGTCCTTGGTAAGAGTACTTGTAAAAGGTACAGACCAGAACAAAGAACATCTATCAGGCCCTAGGCAATGTAACTGTGGGTACATGTAAGAATGATGTGCAGGTACTCTGCAGGAGAATGAGACGATTCTTCCTCTATTACACATTCTTCATGCACAATCTGAACCAGGTTTATGGGTGATAGACAACACCTCTGTGTTCAATGTGCACAACATTCTCAGTGGATTTCCTGCAGCTCTGTGGGGAGTGCATATGTAGAGTAGAGTATAGTACTACTGTGTAACAAAGGAAACCTGAGACAGATGAAAAGTTTTATACATACCTGGGGCTTCCTCCAGCTCCCTTCAGGCTAATCAGTCCCTTGCTGTCTTCCTCCACCACCTGGATCTTCTGCTAGGAGTCCAGGTACTTAAACCAGTCTGGTGTAGTGCGCATGCACACACTCCGCCGCCGGGAGCGTACTACACCTGCGCAGCACTATTGTGCAGGTGCAGAACGCTCCTGGCTGTGAAAGCGGCACGTAGCCAGACTGCTCTGACTGACTGAATTACCTGGACTCATAGCAGAAGATCCAGGTGGCGGAGGAGGACAGCGAGGGACTGAATGGCCTGAAGGGGGCTGTAGGAAGCCCCAGGTATATATAAAGCTTTTCTTTTTATTCGCCTCAGGTACCCTTTAATTCATAGTCACCAAACCAAATTTTAACATATCAAATTATTCGATTTCATGAGCAAAGAGAGTGCATACATTTGCATAAACCAGCATCAATGCAGAATTATTTCAATCTCATTGACCATCTCTATTAGTGACACGGCTACACATCAGGCTTTATACTTACAGCATAGATGTTATTTCGTATATATGAGATTCCTGTGTACACATCATATATACTGTACAGTCAGTACAGTTTAAAAATACGGGGACTGCTTTATTGAAGCAGCACAAGTAACTAATTTTGATTGGTTTATTTCATTTTTGTGGACTGAACACAACTAGTACTGTATATATACTGTATATATACATTATTTTCAATGACTATTATCTGAGAAATAGAACATTTTATCATATTTTCTATTTTAATTACAGTTACAAATTCATTAGGAGTCGGTACATTTTTTCAGGACTCCGACTCCAGGCACCCAAAATTGCTCCGACTCCGCAGCCCTGCCGTTAATTTAAAGGACAACTGTAACAAGAGGGATAAGGCTGACAATTATTTTTTTTAAGCAACACCAGTTGCCTGGCTATCCTGCTGATCCTCTGCCTCTATTCCTTTTAGCCATAGACCCTGAACAAGCATGAAGCAGATCAGGCGTTTCTGAAATTTTCAGATCTGACAAGATTAGTTGCATGCTTATTTCTGGTGTTATTTAAACACTACTGCAGCCAAACAGATCAGTGGGGCAGCCAGGCAACTGGTCGAAGAAAATAAATACGGAAGCCTCCATATTCTGCTCACTACAGTTTTCCTTTACGTTATACAAAAAAGCAGGCTGCCACCCCCACCTAAGTGCTTTTGAAAATAAATAAAACACTGAGAATCCCCCATGAGGAGATGGGCTAGTCCAAAACATGTCAGTTCTGTTAGATTTCTACTATCTATTGTGACAGCAACATAGGCGCTAAGTAATTTATAGCACATTTTACTGTGGGTGAAAAGTACTTTTTGTTTATGGTTTTCTTGGATTTAAAATTTTACTATTTTTCAAGGTAGTGTTCCTTTAACCACTCTCCGACCGCCTAATGAAGCATGGCGGCCACAGAGTGGTTTCCTCGTTCATGCCATATGAGCGCTCAAACACAGGGGGCCGCCACGATCAGCCTGCCAGCCGCGATCGGTGCTGGCAGGTGCTATTAAAATGATAAATTATGAAAAACGTGTACAGCACTATGATCTAGCGCAGCGATGTACAGAGGACAGCCTTGTCACTTAACTGCCCCTCTGAACAGCTCACAATCTAATCCCTATCATAGGCATATGCCTATGTATGTAATGTATAGTGTATGTATGGTAGTCAAGGAAGGAAGGGGGGGGGGGAATAAAAGAAAAGAAATAGGGTTTTTGGTGTTTGTTTTTTTTTTGTTTTTTTTAAAGAATTAAAATTAGTTAAAGTTAAAATTAATTTTAACTCTTTTTCTTCTCACAAATAGAGCATTCTTTTGGAAGTATCTGATTGCTGCAAAATTGTTTTTTTTATGAATTAAAAAAAACAAAAAAAACAAATTGCAGCAATCAGATACTTCCAAAAGAATGCTCTATTTGTGAGAAGGAGGTAAAATTAATTTGGGTGCCAAGTTGTATGACCGAGCAATAAACTGTTAAAGTTGTGAAGTGCAGCATTGTAAAAAATTGCCTAGTTGGGAAGGGGGGGGGGGGGGGTAGGGGTTAGTATAAACCTCTGGTCCTCAAGAGGTTACAAGACTTATAAGCTGTTACAATCTTCTTTCTGAAGGCATCTGACAGCTCTTTTGATCTCACCATTGTGTTCACTCTCACAAAACAATATAGCACACCAAACTAAATGCCTGAGGTTTATATGGGGCAAACCACCAAACTTCTGAGCAACAATGTTCCAATCATGTGCACCTGATGCGATACACCCCTGCGTGATTTGAGCCATTTTAAGTGTTATTAAATGTGTGAGTGTGTGTGAGAGAGTGTGTGGGGTGCCCCGATTTATTCATCACCAAAAATTGCATTGCAGAAGATTTTGAAAAGTATTTTCTTCAGTTTTAATTGTTTGGTAAGGCTAGGTTTCCATTTGTGCGGCGGCATGCGTCTTGCGAGACGCGATGCCGGCACAGCTGTTGCCTCTCGCAGCCGAATCCCTCTAGCCGTGCTATGCACGGCTATGGGATTCGGACAGCTACTGACGAAATTATGCTGCAGGGCCTCAGATTTTTCCTCGGCCACGAATTCGGATGGCTCTCATAGACTTCTATAGGCTGCTGAAATCCATCCGAACTCGTGGGCGGGGAAAAGGCCTGGATTCGCAGCAGTGGAAACCCGGCCTTATATTACTTGAGTCCAGAATAAATATCTATGTGTCCTAGAATGTTACAAAACTGTTTCCACTTGACTGTGTATAAGGCCCGGTTCACATTAGCGTTCGCTGTCCGGATTCGCCGGCCCGGATCCGGACCGTATACTGTACAAACGGAACGGACGTTCGCCATAGCAATGCAAAGTCTATGCGGCCATACACACGCGTCTGTTCCGTACGGACCGGAGCCGGACTCCGGACACTTTTCCAACATGCTCTATTTTTTGGTCCGGATCATCCGGCCGACGCACCCGGACCGGAGCCTTACTGCACCATCCGGCAATAGAAACCAATGGGAAACGGAAAGCACAGAACACACTGGCTATAAAAACAGGACGTTCTACCCCACTTTCTATGAGTTTTCTATGGCGGCCATTTTGGATGGGGACACATGGGCCCAGCATTTCTGGAGTGGAGCAGCAGTGAGTTTGTGCTGGAGCTGTTTGGCAGTATGTCGGACGTGGAGGTAAGGCCCTACACAGCAGAGGACCTGATTCTACAGTCTCTGTACCCAAGGATGGTCTGCACACGTCAAGCTCTCTCCAACAATGACCCCTGCGCTTCTGCTGACCTCCCAGACCCCAGGAATTTATATAGTGTGTCCCTTTAATAAACGGATCCGGATCACAGCCGTATTCATACCTGATGAAAACCGTATGCAAACGGACCGGATCCGGATAGGAACCGTACGGGTCCGGATCCGGTCCGGTTTTTTAAAAACCGCAAGTGTGAACGGGGCCTAGTGTAAAAGCATCATTAAGGTTTTTATCTGTTTGCTCATGAATCAACGAAGACCCATAGAGCAATACTATCCTCCCCAAGGTTCTGGCCCTTCAGAACACTACTAAAGTATTTTTACTGTAGCATGTGCTACCATTGGAGATTTTCCAATATACAGTGGGATGCAAAAGTTTGGGCAACCTTGTTAATAGTCATGATTTTCCTGTATAAATCGTTGGTTGTTACAATAAACAAATGTCAGTTAAATATATCATACAGAAGACACACACAGTGATATTTGAGAAGTGAAATGAAGTTTATTGGATTTACAGAAAGCGTGCAACAATTGTTTAGATAAAATTAGGCAGGTGCTTACATTTGGGCACTGTTGTCATATTGATTCCAAAACCTTTAGAACTAATTATTGGAACTCAAATTGGCCTGGTAAGCACAGTGACCCCTGACCTACATACACAGGTGAATCAAATTATGAGAAAGAGTATTTAAGGGGGTCAATTATAAGTTTCCCTCCTCTTAATTTTCTCTAAAGAGTAGCATGGGGGTCTCAAAACAACTCTCAAATGACCTGAAGACAAAGATTGTTCACCATCATGCTTCAGGGGAAGAATACAGAAAGCTGTCTCAAAGATTTCAGCTATCGGTTTCCATCTGTTTCCACAGTTAGGAACATACTGAGGAAACGACCACAGGCTCAGCTCAAGTTAAGGCTTGAGGTGGCAGACCAAGAAAAATCTCAGATAGACAGAAGCGACGAATGGTGAGAACAGTTAGAGTCAACCCACAGACCAGCACCAAAGACCTACACCATCATCTTGCTGCAGATGGAATCACTGTGCATCTTTCAATCATTCGGCACATTTTACACAAGGAGATGCTGTATGCGAGAATGATGCAGAGGGAGCCTTTTCTCCGCCTACAGCTCAAACAGAGCCGCTTGAGGTATGCTAAAGCACATTTGGACAAGCCAGCTTCATTTTGGAATAAGGTGCTGTGGACTGATGAACCTGAAATTGAGTTATTTGGGCATAACAAGGGGCATTATGCATGAAGGAAAAAACACAACATTCCAAGAAAAACACCTGCTACCTATAGTAAAATATGGTGGTAGTTCCATCATGCTGTGGGGCTGTGTGGCCAGTGCAGAGACTAGGAATCTTGTCAAAGTTGAGGGACGCATGGATTCCACTCAGTATCAGAAGATTCTAGAGGCCAATGTTCAAGAATCAGTGACAAAGCTGAAGCTGCATCGGGGCTGGACCTTTCAACAAGACAATGACCTCGATTCACAAAAGGGTGCTAACTCAGTTAGCACGCCTAAAGCTTTTATTGATCGCGCGCAAAGTTTAGTGCTGCGCGCATAACGTCGCACCTGGTGCGCCTACGTCGCATACTGTGACGCTTCGGGCACACCGGGTGTGACGTTTTCAATCGCACCTGGTGCGATGTTTCGCACGCACCGCTAAACTTTGCACGCTAACTTAGTGCGCCCTAATGGGCTTTAGGCGTGCTAAGGGGCTTTTAGGCGTGCTAACTAAGTTAGCACCCTTTTGTGAATCAAGCCCAATGACCCTAAACACTGTACAAAATCCACTAAGGCATTCATGCAGAAGAACAAGTACAACATTCTGGAATGGCCATCTCAGTCCCCAGACCTGAATATAATTGAAAATCTGTGGTGTCAGTTAAAGAGAGCGGTCCTGTGAGGAATAGCGGGACCGCAGCCGCCGCCGCGCAGGGCAGCATGGCGGCGGCCTCCGCTTCCCAGCCGGCGGCTTCCGACTCGTATACGGAGCTGCCGGCACAGAGCGGGGCAGTCACCGCCGCGCCTGTCAGTATAGCGGCAGGCCCCGCAATCCAGCCGGCGGGCTTCCGTATGCGGGCGTGCGCTGACCGGGGACCTGGCCTCTCGGAAGTGCAGAGGCAGAGGGTCATGCGCACGCGCGCGAGGCGGCAAGACATTGTCTTAGAAGACGGGTCAGCTGAGCCAGCCAATCACTTGCAGACTTCAGTTCCAGCCCCCTGGGCGGGCTGGTGGAACAGGGCTTTTGCATTTAAGCCCAGTTGTCAGTTGCTCGTTGTCTGCTGTCGTGAATACACTTCTGTGTTAGCGCTCAGACCTTAGTGCAGTGCCCTGGTGTTGATACTAAGGATTTCACACCTTAGCTTAGGATTATTATTGTATATTGATCTGTGTTTTGACTCTGGCTATCCCTGACTACTCTATCTCTTAGTACAAAAAAAAAAATGGAAGAAGGAGGAGCGCTCCGTAGTGTATTAAACTTTTTAATTGAGAACCCCGCAAGGGTTAAAAACACTTACTGGAAAGTGATGAACATCAGACATATCATGGGTTGAAAACCCTGAATCAATGACCCCGGGTGGCAACCTGTTCCTCCTCTGTGGCCAGCAGTGGAAATGGTCCTGGATGTTAATGGACACCGGAAGCCTATCCTCTGGTCAAAGGGTGCAGCAACTTCGCAACGCGTTTCGGCGTGTCCACGCCTTTGTCAAGGCTTGACAAAGGCGTGGACACGGGGTTCCCATTCAGAGGTAACCACACCTCTGAGGAATTACCGTGAGGTGGATATTTCCACACTTCTGTGATATTACTGTCTTTATTGTGTTTCTCTTGCTGAGGTGTCGGTGATTCTGCAGATCACCAATAATCGGGTATATATCTGCATTCTTGGTGATACTGCAGGTCACCAATAATCGGATTCTCTCTGTGTGCTGACATCGATCATGACAGGTCCATGCTCGGAAGCCATCAAACCTGAATGAACTAGAGAGGTTTTGTTAAGAGGAATGGTCCAAAATACCTTCGACCAGAACCCGGACTTTCATTGGAATCTACAGGAAGCGTTTAGAGGCTGTAATTTCTGCAAAAGGAGGATCTACTAAATATTGATTTCATTTATTTTTTGTGGTGACAAATGTATGCATCTGCCTAATTTTGTTTAAACAATTTTTGCACACTTACTGTAATTCCAATAAACTTCATTTCACTTTTGAAATATCACTGTGTGTCTCCTATATGATATACTTAACTGACATTTTTTATTGTAACAACCAATGATTTATATAGGAAAATCATGACGATTAACAAGGTTGCCCAAACTTTCACATCCCACTGTATTTCCCACAGTGACACAGTTGATGTAACAGAAAGGAATGAGAAATTACCCTTTGCAAAACTCAGAAATAAGCATCTGATTACTCCATATCCTTTCTCCCTCTTGTTTGGAGTTCCCCTTTAACCCAGCTTTCCTGGCTCTCATGCTTTTTGGCTAGTCAATCTCCATGGATGTATAACCTTCCTGATCATTTATGAGACTTTAAAGAAAGGAAAGTAAGGAGGTCAAACAACTTTCTTCCAAAAAGTCAAAAAGAAGTGCGAGTACAGACCCACGTATTTAGGATTTCACACTCTTATAGGAGAATTAAAGTGGGGGAAGACATTCAGCGTGCCTGTATTGAACTCATACAGGAGCATAACAAGGCACAGGCTCTTTTTAAAGATGAAGCAATTACATGAATATATTTGTGAGCTACGCAGGAAGCAAGAGGCTGCAAGGATCAGGAGGCATCCGCTCACTGAGAAAGAAATAGAGATAGAAAACATCTGCACATATTCTGTGCATGCATTGGTAAGCGGCTACACTGGATTCCTGGCACACAGGAGATTACTGAATGTATCCAAGCAAAATTAATCTGGCAAGGCATTGCTTACAGAACAGCATGAAACAAAAAGCTCAACATTACAAGGGATGTACCTTAAATAAACCTGAGGAATTGTGCAAAGAAAACCTGTGAGGGTTATACTCATGGTCAGGCCCGGATTTACATCACAGGAGCCTATAGGCACAGATGTCCTGGCACCCTAGGCTTTACTCTCCTGTAAGCCTATAAACCTCCTCCAAACTGCACCACAGGTGTGCTTTCTAGCCCAACTGTCACTTCTCCATTACTTCCCTTGTCAAACATAGGTAGCTACCGGTGTCCCTTAGCATTAGGTAGCCAGAGGTAACGTCAGTATTAAATAGCTAGTGGTGCCCCCCGACTGAAGGGATATCTCGTCAGTGGAATGCCCAGTGTTGGGTGAGTAACCTCTCACTTACGCTCTGCTCAGAACTTTGTGTAGGGAAGAAAGTAGGAAGGCACTAGAAGAGGGGAGTGAGCTGCCTTTCCATCATCAGGCGCCTGTAGGCACGTGCCTGCAGTGGCTTATGGTAAATCCAGTCCAGCTCATGGCTGCTTAACCACTTGAGGACCCAGCCTTTACCCCCCCCCCCCCCCTTAAGGACCAACGCCGTTTTAGAAGATCTGTGCTGGGTGGGCTCTATAGCCCCCAGCACAGATCAAACAACAGGCAGAGCGACCAGATCGCCCCCCTTTTTTCCCCACTAGGGGGATGATGTGCTGGGGGGGGGGGGGGGGTCTGATCGCTCCTGCCTGCTTGTGGCTGGCGGGGGGACCTCAAAGCCCCCTCCACGGCAGGATTCCCCCTCTCCCTCTTCTCCCTCCCTGCCCCGGAGATCGGAAGCAGCACAGGAACGGATCTGTCCTGTGCAGCCTCTAACAGGCTCCCCGCTGTCATGTGACAGCGATCCCCGGCCGCTGATTGACCGGGGATCGCTGATCTGGTACAACGCTGCTACTGTTAGCAGCGTTGTACAAATGTAAACAAAGCAGATTATTTCCGCTTGTGTTTACATTTAGCCTGCGAGCCGCGATCGGCGGCCCGCAGGCTATTCACGGAGCCCCCCCGCCGTGAATTGACAGGAAGCAGCCACTCGCACAAGCGGCTGTTTCCTGTTTAATTAGCCTGCAGCCGGCGACGCAGATCTGCGTCGCTGGTCCTGCAGCTACCACTTTGCCGGCGCGCGTTATGAGTGCGCGGTCGGCAAGTGGTTAAAAGGACCACGATCGTGAAAACCGTAAAATTTAAAATGCATTTAAACACATACAAATAAAAAGTACAATTCTTCCAGAGTAAAATGAGCCATAAATTACTTTCCCCTATGTTGCTGTCACTTACAGCAGGTAGACAGGTTTTGGACTAGTCCATATCCTCATGGGGTATTCTCGTTGTTTTGCATTTGGCAAAAAGTAGTTGCTCTGTCCAACTACCAGAAATAAAAAAAAAAGTTTGCCATGCTAAGAATCCCCTATGGAGAAATGGACCAACCCAAAACCTGTTGCCTCTGTCAGATTTCTACTACCTACTGTAAGTGACAGCAACATAGGAGAAAAGTAATTTACAGCCATATATCCCATCTTACACGGCACAACACTAAACTATGCTAATCACAAGGCTAGAGGACCACCATACTCTTTACATAGAGTCACCATGCCTCCTGATCATAATTTAAAGATAAGGTGAAGCGGGAGGAATAAGGAGGCTATCAACTTAATTCCCTTGTAAAATAATGCCAGTTGCCTGACTGTCATGCTGAGCTTTTGGCAATGGGACACCTGCAACCGGCATGCAGCATGTTGAGTCAGACCAGAGTCAAAGTATCAGACCTTCATGCTCATTCTGGGCCAGGGACTTAAAGGACAACTGAAGTGAGAAATATATGGAGGCTGCCATATTTATTTCCTTTTATACAATACCAGTTGCCTGGCAGTCCTACTGGTTTATTAGGATGCAGTAGTCTCTGAATAATGCCAGAAACAAGCATATCAGAAACACCTAATCTGCTGCATGCTTGTTCAGGGTTTATGGCTAAAAGTATTAGTTGCAGAGGATTGACAGGATAGCCAGGCAACTGGTATTGCTTAACCTCCTATATATACACACTGCGCTGGTGTGACAAAAAATTGAGCAAAAAAAAGGTGGTGCTCGATTTACACCATACAAATACACCACTACTACATACACTTTATATCGCGCTGCAACTTTAAAAACAGTCCTTGCTGCTAACACAGGAACTGATGTCTTTTAAGGCCCACATGTAAAGCTTGGAAAATATATGGGACTGAAGTCTGAATGGACATTTGAACCTATATTTAGCAGCAAGGACCGTTTTTAAAGTTGCAGCGCAATAGAAAGTGTATGTAGAACTGGTATTGCTTAAAAAGGAAATGTATATGGCAGCCTCCATATACCTCTCACTTCAGCTGTCCTTTAAAAAGATGGAGATGTTTTTCAAAAGTGTCTGAAAGAGTTAAAGTCAATGTTACCCGATCTAAAAGAACAAAAGTCAGATACTTACCTAAGGAGAGGGAAGGCTCCGAGTCCTAATCAGCCTTCCCTCTCCTCTCCCGGTCCCGCTCAGGATCCCCCGTAGCAGCATTCGACCAATTCGGTCAAATGCTGCTATCTCCGCTCCCGAAGGGAGGTTTTGGAAGTCTTCGGGAGCCCGAGTGCTCCCTTAGACACGCCGCTTCATACTGCGCATGCGCGAGCGCCCTCTATCGCGTAATCACGCATCCGCAGTAGGAAGGACTCATCTCCCGAAGACTTCCAAAGTCCCCCGCGGCGGGGGATTTGAACGGAGGATCCTGAGCTGCGCAGAGGGCACTGGGAGAGGAGAGGGTAGGCTCATTAGGACATAGAGCCTTCCCTCTCCTTAGGCGAATATCTGACTTATTTTTTTAGCGTGGGTAACAATGGCTTTAACAGGTTTAGTTACAGTTTCTCTTGGGAGACTTATCAGAAACTGATAAGCACAGTAAAACCAATGAAAGATACATTTGATTCAATTTTCTGGCAGATTTACTGGCAGATCGATAATTTCCACCAGGTCTGATGTGCTTTCCAATCAATTTTCCATTCACTTCTATTGAAAATCAGATCGGACCGGTTAGAAATAATCGATCTGACAGTAAATCTGTCAGATACAGAAAGAGAACACTGCCATAGTGTTACATGGGCTAGCTGTTTTTAAAAACGGCTAGCTGTTTGCGGTGAGCAGGAATTGCGAGATTCCCACTCAAGTTCAGTTAAGCTGGAGGAGCCGATCACGGAGAAGGGAAAGCGGAGACCAGGGGACTCGCGCCGGCCGGAGCAGGTAATGTATTGCCGCTAGGGTCGGTTGTCGGGCATTCGAACGCCGATATCGACGCACTCCTGCGATCGAGCAAAATCTTCCGCACGGACGGAACGATTGATTTCGGACGGAATTCATTCCGTCAGCGTTTGCGCAACAATTTCACAACAGATTCGATCACAGTGATCTAACCTGCGGTGGGAAAATCGTTAGGTGTATGGGACCCTTTACAGAAGAATCTAACAGAAAATTGTATGGTGTATTCCCAGCATTAAACTCAACCCTGCAATGACTCAGTCTCCACATTTCCGATAACACAAATGAATTAGATACAGCCTGTTTACTACTAGGGATCAAAAAGGTATGTTTTTTTCATTATGAGTTTTTATTTAAAGCGAACCTTAAGCCAGAAAAATAAAATGAGGTTTACCCACCTGGGGCTTCTAGCAGCCCCCTGCAGCAGTCCTGTGCCCTCGCAGTCACTCACTAATCCTCTGGCCCCACGCTGCCAGCTAGTTTCGTTTTTGCCGACAGGCCCGTTAGGACTGGCCACGCGTAGCTTTTTCCGCATTCCCGACTGTAATTAGCGTTATTGCGGGCAGCAACGCGTACAAAAATCCGCGTTGCTGCATATCTATGCGTGCGTAATGCGGCAACGCGTATTTTTGTACGTGTTGCAGCCCGCAATAGCGCTAATTACAGTCGGGAATGCGGAAAAAGCTACGCGTGGCCAGTCCTGACGGGCCTGTCGGCAAAAACGAAGCTAGCTGGCAGCGGGGGACCAGAGGATTAGTGAGTGGCTGCGAAGGCACAGGACTGCTGCAGGGGGCTGCTAGAAGCCCCAGGTGAGTAAAACTCATTTTTGTTATCTGGCTTAAGTGTCTCTTTAAGGATTTTTAACAGTTTTAAACAGCTGTGACATGTTTTTCTACAGGGGCCAGATTTAAGATTAATGACCATTTTAGGGTGAACAGGTGACCATTTTCTGGCTGCAAAAAAATTAAGGTGTGTACACAATTTCTGTCACCCGCAGGGATGGGGACTCAATCGCTTTGACAACTATTTGCATGAGTGCCAAATACAGGTCGCTAATCTACAGCCTAGTGACACGTTGTGTTACAAGGAGTAGGAAGGACAGACGATGTGCAGTGCATGATGGAAACAGTATCCAGTCTAGCCTTAACCCCCTTGGCGGTATGAAAAATACCGCCAGGGGGCAGCGCAGCCTTTTTTTTTAATTTTTTTTTTTTTAAATCATGTAGCGAGCCCAGGGCTCGCTACATGATAGCCGCTGCTCAGCGGCATCCCCCCAGCCCCGCCGATCGCCTCTGGCGATAGGCGATCAGGAAATCCCGTTCAAAGAACGGGATTTCCTGGAGGGCTTCCCCCGTCGCCATGGCGACGGGGCGGAATGACGTCAGCGACGTCGGGACGTCATTGGGAGACCCGATCCACCCCTTGGCGCTGCCTGGCACTGATTGGCCAGGCAGCGCAGGGGTCTGGGGGGGGGGGCGCGCAGCACCGGATAGCGGCGACCGGGCGCGCGGCGGCGGCGATCGGGGTGCTAGCAAAGTGCTAGCTGCGTCCAGCAAAAAAAAAAAAATTATGTAAATCGGCCCAGCAGGGCCTGAGCAGCACCCTCCGGCGGCTTACCCCGTGTCACACACGGGGTTACCGCCAAGGAGGTTAAAGGGAACCTTAACTGAACGGGGGGTAAAGAGCTTTACTTACCTGGGGCTATTACCAGCCCCCTGCAGCAGTCCTGTGCCCTCGGCGCCGCTCTGGAATCCTCTGGTCCCCCGCTGTCAGTTTCGTTTTGACGACTCACCAGTCGCCGGCCGCCATGCGTATTATTGGACGCATTCACCAATGCAATTAGCGCTATTGCGGACCGCAACGCGTACAAAAATACGCGTTTCCGCATATCTACGCGTGCGGAATGCGGCAACGCGTATTTTTGTACGCGTTGCGGTCCGCAATAGCGCTAATTGCATTGGTGAATGCGTCCAATAATACGCATGGCGGCCGGCGACTGGTGAGTCGTCAAAAACGAAACTAAGTGACAGCGGGGGACCAGAGGATTCCAGAGCGGCGCCGAGGGCACAGGACTGCTGCAGGGGGCTGGTAATAGCCCAAGGTAAGTAAAACTTTTTACCCCCCGTTCAGTTAAGGTTCCCTTTAAGCTATGCTCACACACTGGTTTAAAATGTGGCTGGAGCAGGAGATGACTTCCGTGGGTGAGAATCTAGCATGTGTAAAGGAGTTCCCCCGTTGTCTTCTAAGGATCCGGCTTGGCATGAAGTGGTTAAAGGGAATCTGAATATAAAAACTTATAAGAATGATTTGTATGTGTAGTACAACTAAGAAATAGAACATTAGTAGCAGAGATATTGTTTCCAGTGCAGGAAGAGTTAAGAAACTTCAGTTATCTATGCAAAAGAGCTTCTCTCAGCTCTCCGACCAAGCTTGGTTGGCTACAGTGCTGTTTTCTGAAGCACCTATCTCAACTGGTCTCTCACTGTTTGTTTGTTTAAGGTTTTACTGCAGGAAAGTTCAAAGGGCCATTCGCTCTGATCTGCGTCATAGTTTAAAAATACAGACTGTTTGTAAACTGCAAATATTAGAGAATATGCAATGTTATAAACAATAAAGCTATATAACTGAAAATACAGATAGGAGACTTATTTGCTACTTTAATGTTCTATTATTTATCCGTACTACACATACAATTCATTACATCATAAGTTTTTTTTCACTTCAGTGTCACTTTAATGCAGATGCCTGCCTCCAGAAGGCATTGGGAAATATACGGAATACGAGTGGGACTTTTGGGGATCACCTTTTTATTAGATGGGAGTACAAAATGAGTATTAAACAATAGCTTTAGAATATGCACTGATAGTTTTTTTTTTTTTTTTTATTTACTGCAAAAGAAACAAGCTTGGTTAAAGGATCCATTTCTGTTGATGGCTTCTGTGTTTCAGCTGTTGCCTGGGGCAGAGAAAGCTCAGTGACAAATTTCTTCAACAGGTCTTTCAGTGCAACAAAAACTTTCTGTGGCTTTTTACTGTTCAGAGTTTAATAAGCATGAACAGCAATGATTCGCATGACTGGAACAGAAGAAAATTTACATAAACTCTAAAAATTACATGCACTGCAGAAACGTGCACACATGACATTGTACTTCATAAAATTCCAGGTGCGCGCGTGCGTGTGTGTGACACCGCACCCATTATCTAACGGGCTTAATCGACCTAGTGCTTACATAAATCAGCAAGTCACGAATAAGATGTGCAGACATCCAGCAATTTTTCCAATTTCAGAAAGAACAATATCGTATTTGCATTCCCGAACCTAAGAACCGTATGTAGGAATCATTCTTAAAGTGTACCTGTATAGGAAAAAAAAAAAAGTGTGTCCTATTTAGATACTTACCTTAACAGAGGCATTATTTAAAAGCTTTCTTGGTCCCCCTTGCCTTGGTCTTCCACCCAGGGCCACCTTAAGAAATCTGTGGGCCCCATATTGGGAAAACTTACTGTTCAGTACACACTGCAGGAGCCTGGAAACCGTTGAATGTATGTTACTCAGCAGGGAGTGGGACAGGCCCCAGTCACTGCCGGCCCCTTACAAGGCTACTGGTTGTCCAGCCCTGACGGCGGCTCTGCCAATCTGATCCAGCGCTTGGACGCCTCATGCGTGTGCAATAGCATAAAGCTGTTCCAGCTTGACACTTTCCACGGAGCCCCTGCTACTATAGCAGAGAGCAGACCTGATCGGGTTCATCTATTTCTGCTGCAGCCTCAGCAGCAAGCAGCCACTGAGCGAGGCACACACAGTTTGGGGTAGCAGCGGTGGTGCACTAATGGCTTCCACCGCTAGGACCCCAAAAATACTCTGAGGGGGCCATCACTGGATTGAGGGTGCTAAGGAGGATGAGGGAAGCCACTTTAGTAACCAGAGGCTTTCCCCACCTGATCCAACCAGTTGGAAATTATCGAATCGACCAGTCGATCAGATGGGAAATTGCGTGGTGTGTACTGGGCGTAAGGGACTCAGAGCTGACAAATTAAAAAATATTTTATACATACCTGGGGCTTCCTCCAGCCCCATCTGCTCCAATCGCTCCAACGCCGCTGTCCTCTGCTGCCCGCAGCTTTGGGAACCAGGTCCAGCCGCCGACGTCAGTTGTGGCCAGTTATGCTCCAGCGGCTGCTGGAGAGACACGCAAACAGCGCACTTCTCTTACATTAGACTGGCTCAGACTGACAGAAGTGCGGGACCTGGTTCCAGAAGCTGCGGGCAGCGGAGGATGGTGGCCTGGGAGCAAATGGAGTGGATGGGGCTGGAGGAAGCCCCAGGTATGACATGGCTTGTATTTTCCCTGCACAAATCAACTAAACGTCCAACTCATTTGCATACTCCACGCACAAGTGGAATGATGGACTGCACGATATGGCTACATTCAAAGCAAGCACAGGTGGCTCAAATGACTTGTACATGTACGCACATGGCCAACTGCACTATATCATCCCAACAGTTATGAGAGTTGATCCGCTGGATGGATCAGGCATCCGGTAGATCAGTCGGAGTGATGAAACGCGTCGGGTGGAGCCTATCAGACGGTCAGTAAGTGCTGGATCCGGTAACGCCGATCCTAG
The DNA here is from genome assembly GCF_040937935.1 of Hyperolius riggenbachi. Classification (NCBI taxonomy): domain Eukaryota; kingdom Metazoa; phylum Chordata; class Amphibia; order Anura; family Hyperoliidae; genus Hyperolius; species Hyperolius riggenbachi. The sequence continues at coordinate 553,247,642 of NC_090646.1, forward strand.
GACGCAGAGGGAAACTAGCGGCGGTGCCGTGGCGTATCCTGTTGGCCTGACCAGGAGGCACGGGGGAGAGCCCGTTCACAAACTCTACTCGCTGTTTACCCCAAACACACTTGAGTGTATTTCTATAATGAAAGGTAATCTATTTTTTACGGAGCCGCACTGTGAGATTTACTATCTGAGGTAAATACGCTGAGAGGACAGCAAGAATGCGATTGGAGGAAGAAGACGAGCAACTGGGGCACAGGCGGTGCAGTAATTCACACAAGCGACTTATGACCAGTCTAGTAGTGGTCGATCGGATGGGGTGAGTGTGATACCAAATGAAATGTACTGCTGAAACTTTCATCTGCTGAATCTTTGTTGTGGTTTGGAGCGCTACCTATTATACCAGAGTCTAAGTCAGTGACCTATGTGCCTATCATACCCATGTGCTATATACACTTCATACTGTTAAAAAGTGTGTACAATTCTGATCAATATGGAGTCATTTTGTCTTGCTTCTATCATTTTTCTAACATAATTGTGCTTTTATTGAGATCAAAAATGTTTTTCTTTTTTTGTTGCCATTTTCTGCATTATGTAAGTAAAAGGAAATAGATAATTTGCATTTTTTACAGCTGGTAGAACGCCTTATGAAGGAAAAAAAACCAAACAAACGAAACTCACATTAAATAGGCCATTTATAAGGGAACGGTAAAAAAAGGCCATTATTGGTTGAACTAATGCAATGTTACACTAATTTGCTCTGTTCCTGAAGGGGGTTAATGTATCAATCTGTAAAGCCTGCTTTGATACACAAGTGATTAATAAATTTCCTTGCTAGGCTGCTGTTCTTCCTGTAGTAAATTTAGTAATTTCCTGTTAACCTATTACACCCAAGACTGTGCATTTCGTGAAGAAGCTTTCCCTTGCTAAGTGGAATCCTCCAGCCCAATAAAAGTATAAGCAAGGGAACAGAAGATAATCCTGTCATAAAAGTGCATGATTTATCTCAAAATAATCAATGGGATTCCATCAACAACACTCATTTGGCTTGATTTAATAAACCGTGATAACTCGTATCACGGCCGCACTAGTGTTTTTGCATGTTGCATGTTGGATTATTATGGCTCTGTACATATTAACAAGCTGACACATCATTGCATTCCAGCGGTTCTGGAGGTGTGTTTAGCTTCTAAGGGTACAATGGTTAATTTGCATAAATTCAGCAGTGGTGCCTGGGAGACATCTCGAGCTCACTCCAACCTGAATTATCGCAAATTCTTTCTGTTTTAGGAAAGCAAACTTTTTTTTTTTTTTACCCAAGACTCTTAACACAGAAGTTTTTCCCAGCACTGGTTGCACAGAAGCACAACCCCAAATAAAGTTAAGAATTTCCTCAAGTTTCTTATTGCCAATGCCATCTGTGTCCCCAATTTAGGAGAGTTTCCCTCATTCCCTCTTTACAGCAAGCAGATGCATTAGTATAACAGGGACACAAGTACAATTTTGCCTTCCAAAAAAAAAAAGTAAAAATATGTATAAAATTGTGTTTAGCTTTGTCTGACATCCCAAACTGACACATTACACTTGGAGGATTCATGCACAATTTATTGACTCATTTGGCTTGATTCACTAAACCGTGATAACTCATCACGGCGGTGCTAGTGTTTTCGTGCGCAATCGCAAATTTTCACGATTGCATGTGAAAACTCACGATTGCGCAAAAACATTAGTGCGGCCGTGATACGAGTTATCACGGTTTATTAAATCAAGCCAATGAGTGTTGTTGATGGAATCCCATTGATCTTTTTGAGATAAATCATGCACTTTTATGACAGGATTATCTTCTGTTCCCTTGCTTATACTTTTATTGGGCTGGAGGATTCCACTTAGCAAGGGAAAGCTTCTTCACGAAATGCATGGATCCTTCGATACTTGGCCTTTAAAAACCCACAAACTGGAGAAATTTCTAAGGTTAACCCATTCAGGTTCCGTGGTTTTCACGAGAGAAATGTTCACCTCCCATTCATTAGCCTATAACTTTATCACTACTTATCACAATGAACTGATCTATATCTTGTTTTTTCCGCCACAAATTAGGCTTTCTTTGGGGGGTACATTTTGCTAAGAGCCACTTTACTGTAAACGCATTTTAACAGGAAGAATAAGAAAAAAATGGAAAAATTCATTATTTCTCAGTTTTCAGCCATTATAGTTTTAAAATAATACATGCCTCCATAATTAAAACTCACGTATTGTATATGCCCATATGTCCCGGTTATTACACCGTTAAAATTATGTCCCTATCACAATGTATGGCGACAATATTTTATTTGGAAATAAAAGGTGCATTTTTTCCATTTTGCATCTATCACTATTAACAAGTTTAAAATAAAAAAAAATATAGAAATATTTCATCTTTACATTGATATTTAAAAAGTTTAGACCCTTAGGTAAATATTTACATTTTTTTTTTATTGTAATGTTTTTTTTTAATTTATAGTAAACATTTTATTTGGGTAGTTTTGGGAGGGTGGGGGGTAAACAATAGATTTATAATGTAAATGTGTGTTGATTTTAATTTATTTTCATTTTCAGGTGTAGTATTACTTTTTGGCCACAAGATGGCGGCCATGAGTTTGTTTACATGACGTCACTCTAAGCGTAACACACGCTTAGAGTGGCGCATCAGGAAGGGAACGGCCAGAAAAGGCGCAGCTTCCGAGAGAAGCTGTCGCTTTTTCAGCGGGGGAGAGGAATCAGTGATCGGGCTTCATAGCCCGATATATTGATTCCCTGACTACCGAATCCGCGGCCGGGAGTGCGCGATCGGCCGCGGGGGCGCGCGGTAGCGCACATGGTTCCTGGACGTAGTTTCTACGTCCAGAAACCAAAATAAGTTAACTCCACTTAATGGTGAATGCTTATTTCTGTATACAAATGTATTTGCATAAGTCTGTGATGAATCATGACCCAGAGACGCTATATTGCTGATGTTATGGCCACTGAGGCTTTATCATCAACTGTTTGATATATGCAGTACGTGTTCGTATACCTAGTACATTGACCAATCTTCCCTATGGTCATCTCCTGATTCGACAAGCTCTTAAAAGGGAAGGTTCATAGCCCGATATATTGATTCCCTGACTACCGAATCCGCGGCCGGGAGTGCGCGATCGGCCGCGGGGGCGCGCGGTAGCGCACATGGTTCCTGGACGTAGTTTCTACGTCCAGAAACCAAAATAAGTTAACTCCACTTAATGGTGAATGCTTATTTCTGTATACAAATGTATTTGCATAAGTCTGTGATGAATCATGACCCAGAGACGCTATATTGCTGATGTTATGGCCACTGAGGCTTTATCATCAACTGTTTGATATATGCAGTACGTGTTCGTATACCTAGTACATTGACCAATCTTCCCTATGGTCATCTCCTGATTCGACAAGCTCTTAAAAGGGAAGGTTCAGGGAGGGTGGTTAAAAAATAAAAATCAATTTCCACTTACCTGGGGCTTTCTCCAGCCCGTGGCAGGCAGGAGGTGCCCGTGGCAGGCAGGAGAACTACTGCGCCTGCGCAGTACAGCCCGGCGGACGTCCGATGACGTCAGCGCGCCGGCGTGGGACGCAGAAGTGCCGGGCCTTGGAGCGCAGAAGAGCCCGACCTGGCAGCCGGCCTGGCCAGGTCGGGTCGGCCACCGGGAGCCTGCGGAGCGGTGGCGAGGGCACCTCCTGCCTGCCACGGGCTGGAGGAAGCCCCAGGTAAGTGGAAATTGATTTTTATTTTTTAGCCACCCTCCCTGAACCTTCCCTTTGAATACGTTCGGAAGGTCCTAAGATACTTAAAGGAATACTATCGATGTATGCATTTATTTTTAAATGCTGTATGTTGTAGCACACATTAGGGCAAGTACTAGGAGCAATTTGACTCCTCACACAGCTGTTCCTCTCAGCTGTAAAATCCGTCAGTTTTGGCGGTCAGTGTTGGATACAAAATGTATCTAAATTCTGGGCTCCCGGAGGGCTAGACCATGTCTCTGCACAGGGGAGTTGCTATCAACTCCTCAGTTTATAGTTTAATTATCACCTTGCTGAAAGAATCTAATTGATATGGTGGTAAGGGGTTAAAGATTCTAGCAATGTGTGTTTATTATCTTTGCTTCTCTTGACTGATAAAGATACTTAGAATGCTAATTGTAGACAGTGGTCTGCCCCTCTCAGCAGCTTGTAAAGTGGATGCAGCCTGGAGTGAATCACCTCAAGCAGGCAGCCAGTCTGAGTGTAAACACAGACTAGTGTTATAGCTAGTTATATTCCAGCAATATTACAGCTCATTTAGTTACCGGTTACCACCTCAGATCAGCCTAATTCTCCTCATGTCTGCTGCATGCTGTGAGTGACACAGTGAAATATATTTGTGAGCTGTGTGACAGAGTAACCAAGCAGCTCAGGGTGACCCAAACTACTATGAGCTGTGTGAGAAATGAATTTTTAAGCAGGGATAGCGAGAGAGAGAGACCTGGGTGAATAAATAAATAAAGTGCCCCTAGTACTAGTGGTAATTAGGGATGCTCAAATTCGGCTTCGGGAGATATCCGGATTTTTGCTATCCGAACATATCTCCCAGTAATGCTGTGCGGGCTGGGCGGGGGGGGGGTCAAGCTTACCTCTCTGACATCTTCTTCGGTCGTCCCTCGGCGCCTCCCACGATGCGCTCCATGCGCGTCACGTGATTACAAACACTTCCTCCTTCAACCCGGAAGGAGGAAGTGTTTGTAATCAGGTGACCGCCGCTTGGAGCGCATCGTGGGAGGCGCTGAGGGACGACCGAAGAAGACGTCAGAGAGGTAAACTTGACCCCCCCCACCCAGCCCGCACAGCATTACTGGGAGATATCCGGATAGCAAAAATCCGGATATCTCCTGAAGCCGAATTTGAGCATCCCTGGTGGTAATGTGTACAAGAATATAGAGTATTAAAAAAAAAGTCGTTTCAATCGATAGTATACACTAGGTATGAGCTTCCGACGGGGGCCTAGTGCACACCGGAGCGTTTCCGCTGCGGTTTCCGATCTGCTTGCGGGTGCGGATCCGCTAGGGTAATGTATTTCAATGGGCTGGTGCACACCAGAGCGGGAGGCGTTTTGCAGAAACGCATACTCCCGGGCTGCTGCAGATTTTGGATTGCGGATGCGTTTCTGCCTCAATGTTAAGTATAGGAAAACCGCAAACCGCTCTGAAAAACGGCACTTCAGAGCGGTTTGCCAGGCGTTTTTTGTTACAGTAGCTGTTCAGTAACAGCTTTACTGTAACAATACATGAAATCTACTACACCAAAACCGCAAAACGCTAGCTGAAACGCTGCAGAAAAATAAGAAAAAGCGTTTCAAAATCTGCTAGCATTTTGCGGATCTGCTAGCGGTTTTTGGTGTGCACCAGGCCCAAGTTCTGAATTTCATTTTTTTTTTTAAATGGAAGCTTTACACCTGTAGGCCATAGGGTGCTATCTCTTAACTCAAAACTGCTGTAAAAAAAAACAACAAAAAAACAAAAACGTAAGGCATCACTCCAAACCTATATGCTGACCTATACCAACACAATCCCTAAATGGTGCCCCCAATCCCCAGGTTTTGATTAAGGGATCAGAAAGTCACAGAACATATCACTTTCATAAAGATCAGCCATTACATATAGCATACATTGTTAAGTTACAGCTGATGCAAACAGAAGTTGAAAAAAAATAAAGTAAAAGCCATTTTTAATCAATTAAGGAAATATTTTATTCTTTTTATTGTAGGCACATTTTATCCTCTGATAAGTTCTTCACATAATCACCTTTATGCTGGGAATACGGTTTTTAGGTGATTAGATGGTTCGATAGATAATTTCCGACATGTCCAATGTCCCTTCCGATTCTTTCGCCGCTCGATTTCTGATAGAAGTGAATAATCACCTTTATGCTGGGAATACGTAACTCATCTGCCCCAGCCAGACCACAGTGGACACTACACTGTCCGCTCCCAAAGCCACACATGATCAGGTGCAAGTGGGAACCAAGCTTAAAGGGAAGGTCCAAGCAAAAAAAAAAAATGAGTTTAACTTACCTGGGGCTTCTACCAGCCCCATGTAGCCATCCTGTGCCCTCGTAGTCACTCACTGCTGCTCCAGTCCCTCGCTGGCAGCTTTCTGACCTCGGAGGTCAGGGCCGCATTGCATACATTTTTACGCATTCCAGCTAGTGCAGGAACAAAAATGTATGCGTTGCACCACTAACGCGTAAAAATGTATATGTTAATGTTCCTGCACTAGCGGGAATGCGTAAAAATGTACGCAATGCGGCCCTGACCTCCGAGGTCAGAAAGCTGCCAGCGGGGGACTGGAGCAACAGTGAGTGACTATGAGGGCACAGGATGGCTACATGGGGCTGGTAGAAGCCCCAGGTAAGATAAACTCATTTTTTTTTTTTTTGCTTGGACCTTCCCTTTAACCCTCCTGGCGGTTTGTCAAAATCCGCCAGGGGGCAGCAAATACGTTTTTTTTTTTTAAAAAAATTTCTTCATGTAGCGAGACCTATAGCTGCTGCTCAGCGGCATCCCCCCAGCCCCTCCGATCACCGCCGGCGATCAGAGATCAAGAGATCCCGTTCAAAGAACTGGATCTCTTGGAGGGCTTCCCCCGTCGCCATGGCAACGGGGCGGGACGACGTCGTGACGTCAAAGGGGACTCCGATCCACCCCACAGCGCTGCCTGGCACTGATTGGCCAGGCAGCGCACGGGGTCTGGGGGGGGGGGGGGGGGGGCGGCTGCGGCGACGCGTATAGCGGCGATCGGGCACTGCACGCAGCTAGCAAAGTGCTAGCTGCGTGCAGCAAAAAAAGAAAAATTATGCAAATCGGCCCAGCGGGGCCTGAGCGTTGCCTCCCGGCGGCATAGCCGCTTACCGCCAGGGAGGTTAAAGGCCCATACACACGGCATACAAATGTCTGTACAGACACGTGTTGAGCGATGGTTTGTTCGTGTGTACACTGCAAAAGACAAAGACTGTCAGCAGACACAGCCATGTTTGAGCGATTCAGCTGGTGACTCTCTTGTGACTGTCTTATGAATCGCTTAGTCTGCTGGTGTCCTGTCAGGTGTACGAAAGTCTTCTACGGACAGCAGAGTCGCTACCATAGTACTAATACTATAGGTAGTCTGTGGCAGACAGCTTCCATCAAGTGTTCACTCTTTTTGTTGTCACGTGTGTACAAATGTCACGAAATCAAATTGTCGCTGCCATAAATATGCTGTTGTCTCTTGTCTGTTTGTAGCTGTCTCACAACTACAGACAAATGTATGCCGTGTGTATGGGCCTTAAGGCTGATTGGCCGGCTTTTTTTCCCTTTTGTCACCTAATGCTGTATAATGTGAATACATATCTTCCACACCAATAAAAAGATCTGTAGTGGATTTGTTCATTGCATTAGCTGTAATCCACTGTTTTGTATTGTTAAGTGTTGTTTATACTGTAATGTTATACCTTGAATTCTATTGTACATCACCACAGAAGATGCTGGCACTTTATAAAGCCTCATATACATGCTTGATTAAAGTTAGCTGTGGCGGACGATAACAACCACCTCAGCCGATAAGCAGGACTGTGTACAGAGCAGTGCAGTTGATCCACCCAATGGAACAATTCCCCAGCAATGGACAATTCTATTGGCCCCTGCATTCCCTGAATTAAATCGCTCCAAAAATGCTGCAGAAACCGTGATAGCTAATTTGGCAAATTCTAATCGATCCTGTGGAATCATTGGCAGAGGCTTACATTGGCAAAGAGTTTTTGAAATCACCGGTAATCCCTAGAAAGCACAAATCGCTCCTGTAAGTGCTCTGGTGGGCCCCAGGCCTTATTGTGCAGAGGGTTAATGCATTAGTTATCTTATGTTACAATCGAAATGCAGCAAGTATACTACAATCCTACTCATCAGTTGTCATAGTGATGGCAACATAATCATGTCCATCTCATGTTTTGCAACCCAACATCTTAATCAAGCAACTTTTGCTTCAGTTCTCCTATACTTCTTCGATGAGAAACAATCAAAGTATCATGTGGCTCTAAAAACAGGAAGCCACAAACTGGGCACTGTGAGAAAATGAAAAAAAGTGAAAATCTTGTGCTAAAGAACCAGGGAAATCAGCATAAGAAAATAACTGTTGACACTCTAGCAGCTCCTCAATACCTGGTTGTGAAGCAGACTTGTGAAAGAAAAATGAAAGAGGAGGAGCGCTCCTTAGTGTAACAACGTTTAATAGGATTAAAAAAAAGCGCAATAAAAAACACTTACTAGATAAAAAAACAGAGTTAGCCTGTAGCTGGGCATCAGCCCTCTCAATACGTCCTCACTGAATTATTATTGTGCTAAAAAAATTAACAACACCTTAGATAAGATTAGTAGGGAGGGTATAAAAAGGGGCCATCCTAGAGGACTCCCAGAAATTCCTATTACCGGTAAGCCTAACAAGGATTCTCTCCTTTCGTCCTCCAGGACAGCCGCTAGTTTGAGAGACCACAGAGAACAAGTATTTACTCACATCTAGGGTGGGACTACTGCTTGCAGGACCTTCCTTCCGAAGGACATGTCTTGATTCAAAAGAAGATCAATTCTATAATGCCTAATGAAATTTGATGGGTTATGCTGGGCATACACAGTGAGTTTTATGCGCCGGATCGAGTCGCTGGCTCGATCCCGGCGCATCCCCGCTGGCGCCTTAATCGATCCCCGCTCGTCCCCACTAGCACTCATCTTCCGCTCGTTTTCTGACCATTGTCCGCCCGCGGGGAATCGAGCACCTCGCTGCTCGGACCTGTCAGAACTTACCAATCCAGCCATCAGCGGCTCGATTGATAAGGAGAATACATGTCCGTGTATGCCCAGCATTAGACCAGGTTGTCTAGCAGATTTGATCTATCAATGCTCCCACTCTTTCTGCCCATGATGAAGATAACGATCTGGTAGAATGTGTTACTTAATTAGGTAAATGTCTTCATATCATCTTGTAGGACTGCATTATTAACTACCTAATCCATCTGAAAATGCTACCATTAGTTGCATGTAATAAAAGCCCTTTTAACATCTAATTTGTAAAAATATTTTTTCCTTTTCTGTCCTTAGATTTTCACAGAAAACCTCCTCCTGACAGCTATGAAAATTGGAATTTACTTTGAGAATGTAGGTTAGGTCAGGCCTAAAAAATTTTTTCAGGCAAAATAGTCATGTAAGGGTCTTTCATAGAAAACGCTTGTAGGTCTCCAGCTCTCCTAGCTGTAATGATGGCTAAGAGAACGGTCACTTTTAAAGGTGAGCAACCTAAGGCAAATCTGTTCCAAAGGTTCCCTAGATAGTTGCTGAAGCACCAAAGAAAAGGTCCCAGGGTGGAAAAGATTTGACACGGGGGCCATGTACACAAGCCAGCTTTATTCAAGCATGTACGGCCTTAATATATGGTAAGTAAATCAATGGTTTCTTCCACACTGAATAGAAAAAGTGTGGCGTTTAAGGGTCCTTTGAACGTGGGTCAGAGTTCTATGTAGACAGCATATCATCCAGATCCTCCTTGGAGCCTTCTGAGTATGAACCTTTTACCGCTAGGGATTAATCTCTAGGAGCGGGCCCAAAAATAGACTGACTGGATTGTTCTCCTGTCTCTGCCATTGCAAACCTTACTATCTAGAAAGTCGACTGCATTTCAGTTCTGTAAGTCTCTAGGAAATCCTTAAAGGATACCAGAGCTGAATCAACCTAGAGAAACGGGGGGGCTCTTCCGGGTTGCCCACATCCTACACCTGTGGCCCAGGACAGCACTGCACATGACGTAGTGATGTAATGTGCAGAGTGCTCCCAGCCACAGGCGCGTGCTGTAGGTCACAAGCAGCCCGTCCAGCACCTGCACAGTAGTGCCCGACTCCGGCACAATTATTAAATGTTTTAGATTTGGCTTTGCGCTTAAAGTGGAACTGAACTGTTTCACAATGAACAATGAAGAGTCTATTCCACATATAAAGTTGTTGCTGAAGAAATTCACTGCTCTGTGTTCTGTGTTTGTTTAGCCAGAACAAAGTGTCTATTTATCATCATCTTCCTATATTATGTGAATAGACTGCAGGGGCTCTGCCTAGGCAGCTCTCCTCATACAGCAAACATTGAGGTTTAACCCTTTCAATGCTCCCTGCAAAATGAAGCAGAATTGTAAACTTCCGTGTTTTTTTAGGATTTCCATAAATTGTAATGAAGGCCTTTTTTGTTCATAAAGGTCATCATGCTGTCTGTGGCTAATATTTTAGCACACAGAGGAAACAGTTTAGTTCCACTTTAAGTGACGTTTCCTTTTCAAAGCTTTTATTCTGAAATAAAAACAAAAGATACGCTATAAAGAACCCAAAAAATACTTTTCCCTTTTTTTTCCCTTCCTGTACCTCACTTGTACTGGATCAAATTGGGAAAATCATACTTGCCCTGCTGCCGAGGAAAATGCCAGGCCTGTGGTGGTTCCACTGAAGGAATGTTCTGTTGCTCCATCCTCCTTCAGAGCCATTTCTCCTCTGGATGCTGGGCTTTATATAGCCCTCAGTGTTGTCCCCAGAATTTCTTTCCAGCATGGTGGCATGAAAAAGTAGCCGAGTGGGGCTAGATGAGAGAATGCAGGGCTGGCGCTTCTCTGCAGAACTCAACTTACAGCAGAGAAGGAGGTGAGCCAATGACAGCCAGGTGCTCATCAAAACTACCTGGATGGAGCACCCGAGCCTGGGGAGAACACTGGCCTTCCTGTTACCAGCCCTGCCTCTACCTGTGCCCAAATGGCCACGTTAAGTAACGGCTACAGAGGGAAAAAAAATGCCCCCTTTCATTTTTACCGCATCCCTACTGCCTTTAGGAATGGCATGTGAAAGGTCATGCTACATCATCACGTTACTAACAAATTTGCATCCACACACGCCACCCCCATGCAGAAAGCTTACCACGTGTTTTGACACTCCAGAGACGTAACATCAAGAAAGCGAGACGTGCACAGTCTGTAGTAAAAGGAAGGTTTATTGTGCTTCTGACAATGACCAACACGAAAAGCCCACAGCACCACGTCTTGTGGTGCTGTGGACTTCTCGTGTTGGACTTTGCTGACCCTCTGAGGGCTATTGGGTCTCTCCACTCTAGCACACGTCTGTCCCCATTTGGGTGCTGGTCTATCCAGTTTCTACTTCTGACAATGACAACATGCAGAGTGTGGTGTAAATCAAACAAACTGCACCTTCAGTACATCGATGTGCAACTGCAGGTGTGGTGGAGGTGGGTGCATCGAGAAGAAGTGGGATCAGAGACAGTCAATTTGTGTCCCTTTGGATGCTTGGTCACGCTGCGTTCTACTATACATCACGCTCAGCTAACGTTATCAATAAGTGCTTGACACTCCAGGAGGTAAGACAGGCCCATGGGTAAGGATGTGTTCAATGAGGGAGTGGTGTTCCCTCGTGGAACGCATCCTTACCCATGAGCCTATCTTACCTTATGGAGTGTTAAGACGTGGTAAGCTTTCTGCATGAGGTGGCGTGTGTGGATGCAAATTTGTTAGTCTGTGTTTCCTGTTGGGGAGAGTCGTGTACTCTCAACCTAGCGGTCAATCCTGGAGGACGAAAGGAGAAATATCTTCCTGTAACGCAGCCATTGAAGTAGGCCATCTAGCATCTGTGTGATCAAGTATCCAGTCTAATGCTAGTTTAAAACTATGAATAATCCATAAAAATGGTAAAATACACAAATGTTTGTTTCACTATTGTACCATACTAATTATGTACCGTACCATATTATGAGTGCAGGTAGTTCCAGACTTACGAACGGCCAACTTACAAACGACCTGCCAATATGAACGGCATGGATTCTCTGTTTCCATGGCAATAAGTCAAAAACATTTTTTTCAAATTGGACTTCTAGTTTTTGAGAAAATCGATTTAAAAAAAAAAAATGGCTTTTAAACTTGTATAAACAAATAGAAAGGGCAGAGGTGACACAGAGGGGGACACTGGAGGCACACAGGAGGTACATGGGACAGAGATGGCACAATGTTCCAACTTAAGAACAGATTCAGGTTAAGAACAAACCTACAGTTCCTATCTTGTTCGTTAACTGAGGATTACCTGTAGATCCGCCATGAGCATCTGCCCATTTCAGTCAGCATACTACTTTCCTTACATACGGTACATACTCTGTGTAATAAGTCTGCATTTTTTAAATCAGCACATCAGTATTTTAATGCTTAGTGCAAGATTAAAAAAAAACAAAAAAAAAAAAACATCCAGTTCCTGTTAAATGTTGGCAAAGAGCTATTGTACTGAAAATACCAGTGCATAAAAGTGTTGATTTTTTACAATATCCATTTATAGATTATTTAGTCAGTGTTCACCCATTGTAAAATCTTTCCTCTCCCTGGTTTTCATTCCGAAACGTAATCACTGGTGGGGACATCCTTAGTTCTGCCAAGTGATCTGTACAGAATGTTCGTTACTGAGAGTTCTAAGCGCCAGAGGGAGATATTGCTTGCTTGGCGGTTGGAAAAAGCTGTTATTTACCACGATGCAACGAGGTTCACAGACAGCAAACTGTCTGGACCATGGTCATTACATCACACTGTGGGAGGGGTTTCACCACAGTATCAGCCATACAGACCCCCTTTGATGAACTATTTGAGAAAAATTAAAGATTTCTTGTGGGAAAGGGGTTATTAGCAACTGATTAAAATTAAATCCAATCCTTGGTGAAAGTTGCATTTTTTTTTCTACAGTAACAATACATTAATGTGATGACCAATGTTGAAGAAGTGCTACCATATATTTCAAAGGGACACCCGGTAAAATTGGGGTGAAAGAAACAGGGCTGTGGAGTCGGAGTTGGGGTCAAGGAGTCAGGGCAATTTTGGGTACCTGGAGTCCGAGTTGGAGTCGGTGGTTTCATACACTGAGGAGTTGGATCATTTTTGTACCAAATCCACAGCCCTAGAAAGTATAACACCAAGTATTCTGAGTCATTTTGGGTACCAGGAGTTGGAGGTTTCATAAACTGAGTCGTCGGATGATTTTTGTACCGACTCCACAGCCCTGGAAAGAACTCTCGATAGTAAAGTATCATAAATTTTACTATCCCTGGTAGCAGAATATCAGTAAGTATATCAATATTAGACTAACCCTCCCTGTTATTCTCACACTAACCCCCCCTCCACCCCCCCACCTACTCCAAACAGTAACCTGCCCGCTATCAGTGTCTAGCACTAACCCCCACAGCTGATGTAGCTGACCCACAGTGCCTATTGCTAGATGCCAATCATTGCCACTAACGCCCACTGCCACTATCCTGTCCATAGCTGCTACCTCCCACCCTCACTGCTGCTATACTGTGCAATTTATCAGGTAGGCTGCTAAATGCATTAGGGCTTACGGAGGTGCCCAAATTACCAGGCGTGCGGTGAGTGACCCTTAATCACCTGCTTTGCACCTTTGCTGCTTCATACAGTGGAAAATAGATGGCCTCTTTCACCCCTTTAAAGAAAATCTGTAAGGAAAATCCTCCCCTAGGGGGTACTCACCTCGGGTGGGGGAAGTCTCCGGATCCTATTGAGGCTTCCCTAGTCGTCCTCGGTCCCACGGTGGCGGCAAAAATTCTCCCGCAGCGGCGGCGATGTAAACATTTACCTTTTGGCTCCAGCGCAGGTGCAGTATCCGCTCCTTCCCACGGAGATAGGCGGAAATAGCCGATCTCCGTAGGGCCACTCTACTGCACAGGCACCTATCTCCGTCAGAAGAGCCGAAACAGTACCCCCGATGGAGCCTGGAAATGTAAATATTTAACAGGCTGTCGGATTTGTCGCGCCAGCTTTGAAGGGCTGCAGCGAGACCCCCGTGGGACAGAGGAGGACAGGGGAAGCCTCATTAGGATCCGGAGGCTTCTCCCTCCTGAGGCGAGTACCCCCCAGGGGACGTTTTTCTTGTTACAGTGTTTCTTTAAAAAAAAAAAAATCTTTTCCTCTTGAGATGTACAGTAGGAAAAGGGAATTCTTTGATGACGTCCCAGCAAAGGACCTAGAGCAAGTATCAGTGTCCAATGATATCACCACATTAGATCTCCAAGCACCACAAATAAATGAGTGATGCTAAAGTGCACTGTTCACACATACAGCAGTTACCAGGCAGCAGTGAGCAGTTTCCAGGCATTTCACTGCCTATCGACTGCCCATGGAAAAAGGCTAAGGCCTTAGCCTCTTTTCTATTGCCAGTCAATAGGCAGTGAAATTCCTCTCAAACTCACAACTGCTTGCTGCTGCCTGGTAACTGCTTCCTGAGCACACAGTTCAACTGCTTGTGGAAAAGAGGCCTTACTCAGGTCCCCACAATGTACAAAATCTCTGCACCTGTCTGGACTACATTAGAGAGGATAAATGAGATGTTCATTTTTCAAGTTGATTCAAATTTTGCCAGAATTTCTATTTAATTTGGAATTGCCAGCAGCTGCATTGGTTTGGCCTATTTCCAAGCTGCATACGTCGGCATCAACTTATATTAAAGCAGATCCGAGATGAAAAACTAACTAGAACAAGTAACTTGTTTATATATCTCATCTAAAGTTTAGATAGTTTACACAGCAAATATAACTGCAAACAGTTTTAATATAATATGATTATTTATTCCTGTGATGCAATGACAGCAGCCATGTTGTTTGTAAACATTAGAAGCAGGCTCATCTACCTCTTGAGCAAAAAAAAAAAAAAAAAAAAAAAAAAAAAAAAAAAAAAAAAACCTAATCCCCTCTCCTCCTCCCCTCTGCCTCTGAAATCAATGGCTAGTAACAACTCCCCCTCCTCCTGCCCAGACTGAGCTCCCATGAGCCCTTGCTACTGCCTTGGCTCTCTGGAAATCTGTGGGTGTAGCTTTTTAGTTTATATGGAATTAGGGCTGGAACCCACAGGAGCGCTTTTGGCAGCGTTTTGGCAGCACTGCGATACGCTAGCAGTTTGCCAAAACGCTGGGCTAATGTTAATGGATGGGGCAACTTCCACAGGAGCGTTTGCGTTTCTCGGAAACGCAAACGCAGGACATGCAGCATTTTGGGAGCGTTAGCGCTTCAATGCAAAGTATTGAAACGCTAGCAGAAACGCTCAGCAAAACCTAAACTGAGCGGTTCTGCTAGCGTTTTGCGGTTCAG